>NC_058368.1:173970342-174281592 GCF_018350175.1 Felis catus
CAGTTAAATAAACTATTATACATGCATGTCATTAAAGACTCATCCATGAAATAGAATGAGACATTAGCATATACTATAGATTACGTGTGTTTACCAAAGAAAACAATTTATGTAAGGAAGGCTACTATTTTTGCCAGGCGGTGGTGGTATGGGAAGGATATATACAGACCAATCTACCTTTCCAAAGGTGCTTTTTTACACTTAAACTGTCTCTGGAAGACCACACAAAAATTTAATAATGTTTTTCAGAAGGGGAATTTGGAGACACAGGAGGTAAACTTACTCTATTCCCTTTTGTATTTTCTATATTTGTTACCAAGTGCTCATATCACTTTTTTTTTATATTATCCTTTTAAAAAAAGGTTTGTTTTTAAACAAATTTCCAGCCACCTGCTTACCTCCAAACCCCTCTCCCAGCCCACAGTCCTTCCCCAGGGCTTTGGTTGTCGTGGCAATTTACCACGGTTTCTTCAGCAAGAAACTGCTGGACTTGTGGTTTAAGGTAGGTGTGGTAAGGATGGAAATATATAATCAAAGAGGGAGTGTGTGTCACAGGTAGGCATTTATTGTTTACTCTGTATCTTTTACGTTTTTGCATATGTAATCATGTGCATATATATGGTGTTGCGGGATCATTGAACGCTGATCGTCAAGAAAGAATTCTTGAGATGTTTTACAGTGCAACTTAGTAAGTCTATTTAAATGGCACCGGGACAGGACGTGGGCAGAAAGACCCACGCTTTTGCTATATGCAGCCAGTGGTTATATGCTTACTGTTAAAGGGGGCGGGGATGTGCAGGGAGTATTAGATCATAAATGTTTTCTTTGAATTTCTACTCGTAAAACTATTTTTCCAAGACTTCTCCGGTGCTTATCATTTAGCTGGATATTAACTAGTGGTGGGATATACAGGCTATCATGGGACCTTTTAAGAATGTAGCAACCAGTACGTATATGCTCCTTATCAGAACTATGCAGGCTGTATAGATCGGCCTTCTGCACTAAAGTGAACATATTTCTGCTTCTATCACTCACCAGTAGTACCTTTTAAAAGCGGAGAATTTGCCTATTTAAAGACTTCCCTGGACTCTTTCTCAGTCCCTCCCCTCCTGAACTGTGGACACCCACAAACCCCTAGTTCACCAGCCGGAGTGTGGAGAGTTTTCTGCTCCAAGGGAGGGGACTGAGGGTGGGGATCAACCCTAGAAAAAAATGTCTTTCACTGATGGGGAACTGAGGTTTAGAAGGATTGCATTGGTTTTCTTTTTCAATTAAATAGGGATACAAATATATCTACCTGGCAGTAGGTAAGGGGGAAATAGGCCCTAAAATCCTTAGAATCATTAACTGTGAAAGATACTTAAATCGTAATCGTATTTGAAAAGTAAGGAAGCTCGCGCGCTGCATGCCGGGATTTGTAGTCCCCTCCGGATGGCCCACAGTGCGGCTGTGCAGGGGAGAGCCGCTCTTCCGGGCGCAGGCGTGCGGCAGCGGCGGCAGGACTGACTGGGCCAAAGCTGCCGTGTCCTCGCGGGCCACCGGGAGCTTGTCATGGCGGTTCCTGCGGCGGCCATGGGGCCCTCGGCGCTGGGCCAGAGTGGTCCTGGCTCAATGGCTCCCTGGTGCTCAGTGACCAGCGGCCCAACACGCTACGTGCTGGGAATGCAGGAGCTGTTTCGCGGCCACAGCAAGACGCGCGAGTTCCCCGCGCATAGCGCCAAGGTGCACTCGGTGGCCTGGAGCTGCGACGGGCGTCGCCTTGCCTCGGGGTCCTTCGACAAGACGGCCAGCGTATTCCTGCTGGAGAAGGACCGGTTGGTGAGCTGTCAGGGACCGGCCCAGCAGGAGAGAGGGGCCGTGGTAAAGGGCGGTGTGGTGTTGAGGGAGAGAATGGGGGTGAAAAGGGGGGTGGAGGCAAGGGGTGTGGGGATGTTGGGAGTGTGCAGTGCACGAGAGAGGAGTGTGGGAGTGATGAGGCTGGTGTTTAGGGGTCAGGAGGGGGTGTGGTGGAGAGGTGGACGGCGGTGGTAAGAGGGAGGTGGGGGTGCGAGGGAGTGTAGTAGTGAGGAGGAGTTCAGATGAGGGGGGCGGGGGGGAGATGAAGACGGGTGGTGAGGAGGGTGGATGGGACTGGGGTGAGATGGGGGTGTACGAGAGTGGTAGGAAGGTGTTGTGTAGTGTGAGGAGTGGCTAGGGTGCTGTGGTGCTGGTGAGGTCCCCATGGTGGTGAGGGGGGCCCTTTTGAAAATAATAGGGCTTTCTGTGGGGATGAGCAAGACTGGGAACCTGGGTGGTAGAGTAAGGATGGAAAACCAGAAAGAAGGAGGAAGGACAGGGAGGACAAAAGAGTAAGGCCATTGGTATGGAACCCAAACCTCAGAACAGTTTAGAGTGATTGGGGAGGAAGTGTGGGTGGGTATTGGGAGTAGTTTGGCAGAAAGGGCTTGGAAGGATTGGTGTCTTTTAAATTATCCAGATCTTTGTTGGTCACAAGGTACTTTAGTTTGAATAAGGTTAAAAAAATTACATGTGGAGGCAGGTACTTTTGTGTGTAGTGATGTTTGGATTCTCATTTCAGGTTAAAGAAAACAATTATCGGGGACATGGGGATAGTGTGGACCAGCTTTGTTGGCACCCAAGTAATCCTGACCTCTTTGTCACCGCGTCTGGAGACAAAACCATTCGCATCTGGGATGTGAGGACGACGAAATGCATTGCCACTGTGAACACTAAAGGTGACTCTTCAGAGAAAGGGCAATAGGAATGAGCTACTTGTGGTCATTCAACAGGCCTTTCCTGAATTATCTTCTCTATTTGTGGCCTTGTGTTAGGTATGAGACATCCTGGGCTGAATGTGACAATCTCCAGCTCCTAGGACCTGTACTGGGTTTAGTGCAGGGAGAGAGACGTACGTGTAAAAAAAACCCTACGTGATATGACATGGTTCGTCTTAACTGGAGAGGTCTAAAAGATGGACACTCAGAATGGAAATGCTTAAGTCTGCCTGTGGAGACAGGGAAGGTCTCACAGATTTGAGCAAACTCTTAGAATAGCTAATAGGGATTTAGTGGTCAGGGTACAGTGGGTTGGTGGGGGATAGGAGGCAGCTCTAGGAGGGAACTGCATGTACAGATGTGTGGAGAATTTATGAAACTGTTGATAGGCTAGAATGGCTGATCTTGGAATGAATGGTCTTGGTGGTCTGGGACAAAATGAACTGGAAGTCGTGCAGTATGTTTGTAGAATCTGTTCTTCACCAGCTATTGTTCTGTAAACCTTGAGGCCATTTATTATATTTTATTGACTGACATGTCATTGATTACAAGATGCACCAATATTTTATGTGCTAGTAGGAAAGAAGATAAAGCTTCTAGGTAACCATGACGCACCAAAAATTTTGAGATGCATCCTGTTGTATTTTAAGGTACATTATAGATAATAAAGTGTGAAAAAAATATGCATCATAGAATTGGTAAAGTTGATGACATTTCTAATCAATGTGTTCACTGTGGGCCACTGGACTTTTTGACAAGACTGGTACCTGGACATGGAATGTTGTAGTGCTTTCTCCAAGTAGACGGCTGGTAATGCATGTGTGATTTAGGTGTAACATGGATGAACATTCAAAACTGCTGTGTCTATATCTTAATTCCTACCAGAAAAAAAGAACTAGCCTGTAGAATTCATTGCTAAATTGAAACTAAATTTATTTAAGACATTTTTTGAGTCAATTTTAAGAAAAGTCTTGAGTAAAGAAATATAGCTGTTAACATAGGACAAAAATTGTGAAAGTGGCATTCGAATGACTGGAGTTTGGGAAATGTTGGTGTAAGAATTAGAGGCTTTGGAGTTAAATCTGGCTTAGATTTTGGCTCTGTTACGTCATAGCTTTGACATTTTGGCTCATCTCTCTTATCTTCCATTTCTTCATATATAAATTGGGAATCATGAAGTGTCCATTAGAGAATTATTGTGAGGACCCAAAGGGGGGAAATTTGTAGATGAATGTGCTGGTCTCAAAATTGTTGAGTAAGTGGTCATTCCCTTCTATTGACTAGGACCTTAGTGAATAGCTCTGGTCTTTGTATGATAAAAAAAATAAACTTCTGGAGGATTATGGGCAAACAATATCTTGCTGATTATATCTGGGTTTCCAGGGGAGAACATTAATATCTGCTGGAGTCCCGATGGACAGACCATTGCTGTGGGCAACAAGGATGACGTGGTGACCTTTATTGATGCCAAGACACACCGTTCCAAAGCGGAGGAGCAGTTCAAGTTTGAAGTCAATGAAATCTCTTGGAATAATGACAATAACATGTTCTTCCTGACAAATGGCAATGGTTGTATCAACATCCTCAGGTGAGAGGGTTCTAGCTTAGGAACTGTCTGATCTTTGTGCTGGGTGCTGTGGTGGATACAGAGATGAATTAGATGTTGAGTCTGTCCTGAAGGAGGTCAAAAGACAAGTGGTAATAAAGAATCCTAACCTCTGTTGAGCACCTTTGAGCCAGGCACCTTATATTTTACTTAAGTCATCACAGAAATTCTAGGGGGTTGATAGTATGCATCTTATTTGACAGATGAGGACCTGGGATTCACAGAGGTTAAATCACTATCAACTAGTGAGCACTAGAAGTAGATGCACCTTGAATTGTGGATAATTTGTACCCATAAAGTCTTAGCTTAAATATCACTTACCCTCCAGGGAAGCCATCTTCATCATCTTCCTACTTCCCCAGGTTAGAAGCTTATTTTTTTTTTATTAAAAAAACAAATATTTTTTTTATGTTTATTTTTGAGAGAGAGAGACAGACAGACAGACAGAACGTGAGTGGGGGAGGGGCAGAGAGACAGGGAGATACAGAATCTGAAGCAGGCTCCAGGCTCTGAGCTGTCAGCACAGAGCCTGACATGGGGCTCGAACTCGTGAACCGCGAGATCATGACCTGAGCTAAAGTCAGATGCTTAACGGACTGAGCCACCTAAGGGCCCCAGAAGCTTATTTTATGTACTTCCTGTTGGAAGCATTTCTCATTCTGTGTTACAATTTCATGTTTATTTGTATCTTCCATTAGACTATAAATTCCATGAGGGTAAGGACCATGTGTAACTTGTTTACTCTTAAATCCCTAGTGCCTAACTTAATACCTGCTACACAGAGTTAGGATCTCATTAAATATTTATTCTGTAAATGAATGAAATGGTGGAATTGAAATTCAGGCTTGTCGATTCTATTCTTTCTGTTATTCTGGGTGGGTAATGCAAGGCAGTATGAAATAGGTTATGTTAGAGAGTCTAGGAATTTGCTATGGAACCCCAAGGAAAGAAATTTATATGGACTGTGGGAGTTGGAGCTTGAAGGAGGCACCTTTTGAGCTTGATCCTTAAAGTTGAGGAGAATTTTAAGAATCAGCAAAAGGGAACCATACAGTGGACGAAACTGGTGTGAACAAGCATGGTCTATTTGGGGAATAGTTGGTAGGTCAGAGTTGCTGGGAGTGGTGGCAGATAAGGTGTCTGAAGAGAGGGCCTGAAAATGGGAAGATAAAGTTGAGATATAATCTGGGATCAGATTATAAAAGGCTGGATTCTATGCTTAGCAGCTTGAATTTTATTCTGTAGTTAGTAAGGATTCTATATCTTTTTTCTTTTAAAGCCTTTTCATCAGAAAATAAAACACAGATACAGAAAATCACTTAAAACAATGTATAGCTTAATGAACCATTATATGCCCAGCATCTTTGTAACCCCACCCAAGTCAAGAAATGTAACTTGTTGGCCATCCCAGAAGTCCAAACATGTGCTTTTCCTGCTCATATCTCCCGCTTCTCAAAAGGAAACACTATCTTGATTTTTATAGTATTTCTTTATAGTTTTAGCGACCATGTATGCATTTCTAGATACTCTAGTTTTGTGTATTTAAAAAAATTGGATGTCTTTTAAGTATGTTACACTACCAAGTCACTTTGCATCCTTCTTTTACTTCTAATTTAGTCGTTGAAAACCTGCAGATATTCTCCTAGTCTGAATTTAGCTGATTTCACATGCTTATTTATTTGTTGGATTATAAGGTATTTCCTCTCATCTGCTATTTGGTTAATTATTACTATCATTTATTATTATTATTATTATTATTTTAAAAATTAATTTTATTTTTTTAATTTACATCCAAATTAGTTAGCATATAGTGCAACAATAATTTCAGGAGTAGATTTCCTTAATGCCCCTTACCCATTTAGCCTATCCTCCCTCCCACAACCCCTCCAGTAACCCTCTTTTATTTGGTCCCCCTCCTGGTTTTTATATTATTTTTGCTTCCCTTCCCTTGTGTTCATCTGTTCTGTGTCTTAAAGTCCTCATATGAGTGAAGTCATATGATATTTGTCTTTCTCTGACTGACTAGTTTTGCTTAGCATAATACCTTCTAGTTCCATCCGCATAGTTGCAAATGGCAAGATTTTATTCTTTTTGAGGGGCAAGGAGGTTCATTCAACCATCCATTAAACATCTACCCTGTGGCAGACCTGGGCTGAGTGCCAAGAGTACAGATGTGAACATCAGCTAGTTTCTGTGCCCAGGAACCCACAGTCTGGTGTGGAGATGGTGACAATTCAGTGTGACAGTGGTTTTGTAGAAGAGTAACTCAGATTGCGTCTCACCCCTGCTGAAAACACTACAGAGGCTTCCCTTTGAATTTTCCCCAGATCCAATCTTTTCAGGCTTGTGTTCCTTTCTGTGTCTAGGTCTTAAATTACCTCTTCTTTCTTTTTTTTTTTTTTTTTTTTTACCCAGCAATGGCTGTGTAAATTATTTAATTTAATTTAATTTAATTATTTTAATTTAATTTTTTAAATTTACAAACAAGTTAGTTAGCATATAGTGCAACAGTGATTTCAGGGGTAGATTCCTTAATGCCCCTTACCCATTTAGCCCATCCCCCCTCCCATAACCCCTCTAGTATCCCTCTGTTTGTTCTCCATATTTATGAGTCTCTTATGTTTTGTTCCCCTCCCTGTTTTTATATTATTTTTGCTTCCCTTATGTTCATCTGTTCTGTGTCTTAAAGTCCTCATATGAGTGAAGTCATAGGATATTTGTCTTTCTCTAATTTCGCTTAGCATAATACCCTCTAGTTCCATCCATATAGTTGCAAATGGCAAGATTTCATTCTTTTGATTGCCGAGTAATACTCCATTGTATATATATACCACATCTTCTTTATCCATTCATCCATCGATGGACATTTGGGCTCTTTCCATACTTTGGCTATTGTTGATAGTGCTTCTATAAACATTGGGGTGCACGTGTCCCTTCAACACAGCATACCTGTATCCCTTGGATAAATACCTAGTAGTGCAATTGTTGGGTTGTAGGGTAGTTCTATTTTTAATGTTTTGAGGAACCTCCATATTGTTTTCCAGAGTGGCTGCACCAGCTTGCATTCCCACCAGCAGTGCCAAAGAGATCCTCTCTCTCCGCATCCTCGCCTACATCTGTTGTTGCCTGAGTTGTTAATGTTAGCCATTCTGACAGGTGTGAGGTGGTATCTCATGTGGATTTGATTTGTATTTCCCTGATGATGAGTGATGTTGAGCATCTTTTCATGTGTTGGTTGGCCATCTGGATGTCTTCTTTAGAGAAGTGTCTATTCATATTTTTTGCCCATTTCTTCACTGGATTGTTTTTTGGGTGTTGAGGTTGATAAGTTCTTTATTGATTTTGGATACTGGCAAATAACTTCTCCCATTCTGTCGGTTGCCTTTTAGCTTTGCTGATTGTTTCCTTTGCTGTGCGGAAGCTATTTTGATGAGGTCCCAATAGTTCATTTTTGCTTTTGTTTCCCTTGCCTCCGGAGACGTGTTGAGTAAGAAGTTGCCCTGGCCAAGATCAAGGAGGTTTTTGCCTGCTTTCTTCTTGAGGAGTTTGATGGCTTCCTGTCTTACATTTAGGTGTTTCATCCATTTTCAGTTTATGTTTGTGTATGGTGTAAGAAAGTGGTCCAGGTTCATTCTTCTGCATGTCGCTGTCCGGTTTTCCCAGCACCACTTGCTGAAGAGACTGTCCTTATTCCATTGGATATTCTTTCCTGCTTTGTCAAAGATTTGTTGGCCATACGTTTGTGGGTCCATTTCTGCGTTCTCTGTTCTGTTCCACTGATCAGAGTGTCTGTTCTTGTGCCAGTACCATACTGTCTTGATGATTACAGCTTTGTAGTATAGCTTGAAGTCCGGGATTGTGATGCCTCCTTCTTTGGTTTTCTTTTTCAAGAAGAAAAGCTTTGGTGATTTGGGGTTTTTACTGGTTCCATACAAATTTTAGGATTATTTGTTCTGGCTCTGTGAAGAATGCTGGTGTTATTTTGATAGGGATTGCATTGAATATGTAGATTGCTTTGGGTAGTATCAACATGTTAACAATATTTGTTCTTCCTATCCAGGAGCATAGAATCTTTTTCCTTTTTTGTGTGTGTCACCCTCAATTTTTTTTCATAAGCTTTCTCTAGTTTTCCGTGTCTAGATTTTTCACCTCTTTGGTTAGATTTATTCCTAGGTATTTTATGGTTTTGGTGCACTTGTAAATGGGATTGATTCCTTGGTTTCTCTTTCTGCTGCTTCACTGTTGGTGTATAGGAATGCAACTGATTTCTGTGTGTCGATTTTATATCCTGCAACTTTGCTGAATTCATGAATCCGTTCTAGCAGTTTTTTGGTGGAATCTTTAGGGTTCTCCATATAGAGTATCATGTTAATCTGGGAAGAGTGAAAGTTTGACCTCCTCCTGGCCGATTGGATGCCTTTTATTTCTTTGTGTTGTCTGATTGCAGAGGCTAAGACTTCCAATACTATGTTGAATAACAGTGGCGAGAGTGAACACCCCTGTCTTGTTCCTGACCTTAGGGCGAAAGCTCTCAGTTCTCCCCATTGAGGATGATATTAGTGCTGGGTCTTTCATATTTGGCTTTTATGATCTTGAGGTATGCTTCTTCTATCCCTACTTTCTTGAGGGTTTTTATCAAGAAAGGATGCTGGATTTTGTCAAATGTTTTCTCTGCATCTATTGAGAGGATCATATGGTTCTTGTCCTTTCTTTTATTGATGTGATGAATCACGTTAATTGTTTTGCGGATATTGAACCAGCCCTGCATCCCAGGTATAAATCCCACTTGGTCATGGTGAATAATTTTTTTAATGTATTCTTGGATCCGGTTGGCTAATATCTTGTTGAGGATTTTTACATCCATGTTCATCAGGGAAATCAGTCTATAGTTCTCCTTTTTTAGTGGGGTCTCTGTCTAGTTTTGGAATTTAATTTTTTTTTTTTAATGTTCATTTATTTTTGAAAGAGAGAGTGCGAGTGGGGGAGGGGTAGAAGGAGAGGGAGACACAGAATCTAAAGCAGGCTCCAGGCTCCAAGCTGTCTGCACAGAGCCCCGCTCAGGACTTGAACTCACAAAACGTGAAAACATGACTTGAGCCAATGTTGGATGCTTAACTGACTGAGTCACCCAGGCGCCCCTACTATTTGGTTACTTAAGAATATTGTTTACTTTGGGGCACCTGGGTGGCTCATTTGGTTAACTGTCCCACTCTTGGTTTGGGCTCAGGTCATGATCTCATGGTTGTGAGATGGAGCCCCACGTCAGGCTCTGTGCTGGGTGGGGAGCCTGCTTGGGATTCTGTCTCCCTCTCTCTTTGCCCCTCTTCCGCTTGTGCTTGCTTGTGCATGCACATTCTGTCTCTCTTTCAAAATAATAAATAAAAATAAACTTAAAAAAAAGAATATAGTTTACTTAGGAAAGACAGGATAAATGCTTCTTGTCATCAGATAATGAATTAGTTCTCTATCACTTACAAAGATAATCAGCTAGTTTTAAGACTCATTATAAACTCATGTATTTAAGCATGGTAGATGTGTTTCAATCTATTGGAATAATTATCCTTATGGAAGCTCAAATTATCCCATCTTTAGCCAACGGGAGCCTCTTCAAGTTGATTCCTGAGTCATTTTTTTGACAGTGTTAGTAGTCTTCAGTTTCTTGCTCTCTGGTATGATGAGTATTCCAAGTTCATCTTGTATGCTTCCTGCCTCAGACCTTTAATCAGAAAATTCTCTAAGAATCAATCCCTGGATTCTTTTTCTGAGAAATAATATTGGAGTTACCGATGTCCATATTGATACGTTGATTATTATTTCTAGACCTTTCCAGTGGATAGAGCAAGGAAGCATATGTGTATGTATGTATTTGTTTTTTTGTTAAATTTTTTTAATGTTTATTTTTGAGAGAGAGAGAGAGACAAAGTGAGAGCTGGGGAGGGGCAGAGAGAGAGGAGACACAGAATCTGAAGCAGGCTCGAGGCTCCGGGCTGTCAGCACGGAGTCCCAACACGGGGCCCGAACTCACGAACTGTGAGATCATGACCTGAGCTGAAGTCAGAAGCCCCAGACTGAGCCACCCAGGTGCCTCTGTGTGTATTTTTAAAGATAAAATATCTTGTGAATTCATACTGATAAGTTCCAGTTAAAATTCAGGACTAGAGGAATTTTACTAAATATCTTCTATATTATAAGTAACTCTTTCCTTCAAACTGAGTATTCAGGTTCTCAAGGACACGGGATTACAGAATTAGAATATCCCACAGTTACTTATTACCTTTATCCATGTTATATGTGGAGATATCTCAGAATAACAGTATTACCACTACCACCACAATACATACACAAGAAGCTATATATGTAATGCTCATTAACAGTCCTATGCTGATGAATCTCTGGTCATTTGATTGTTAAAGCTCATTCTTTAGCTTCCTCAGGAACAGGGTTCATGGGAACAGTTTTCCCTGAGTTCATACTTATTATAATTTATAGACTTAATAAAACTTACAACTACTTTATTATATTATGCTTAGTATTTGAGCTTTTTATAATTGATAGTCACTTGCTAGACATAAAAATCCTCGCGGCCTGGAGCCTGCTTCAGATTCTGTGTCTCCCTCTCTCTGCCCTTCTGCCACTCATGCTCTGTCTCTCTCTCTCTCTCTGTCAAAAATAAATAAACATTAAAAAATAATTAAAAAATCCTTGGGGCACTTGGGTGGCTCAGTCAGTTAAGTGTCTGACTCTTCATCTCAGCTCAGGTGTTGATCTCAGGGTCGTAAGTTCAAGCTCCACATTGGGCCCCATGCTAGGCGTGAAGCCTACTAAAAAAAAATCCTTGATTCATATTTTCTTCCCTGTATAGCTTAAATACGTTAGTCCATTTTCTTTTGGCAGAAAGTCTTATTGTCAGAAAGGTCTGATGATAACCTAGTTTTATTTTTTTAAAGTTTAGAAAAGTCTGTTTGAATTATAGTCTGATATTTGTTATGTTGTCTTACTTTGGTTTTCTTCTTCAGCGTCTCCTGTTGTTGTCTCAGTACCATAGTCCTCTTCCCATAGTTTGATTGCCATCTGTCTTGTTTCTCAGCTACCCAGAGCTGAAGCCTGTGCAGTCCATCAATGCCCATCCTTCCAACTGCATCTGCATCAAATTTGACCCCATGGGGAAGTACTTTGCCACAGGAAGTGCAGATGCTTTGGTCAGCCTTTGGGATGTGGATGAGTTAGTGTGTGTTCGGTGCTTTTCCAGGTAAGCAGCCCTGCCAGTACTTTCCTTGCTGGATAAGTTAATTTTACTTCATTTTGGGTGAAATTGTGCCCTCCTCTTATTGGGTTATTCTAATGTCTCCTCTGTCTACTCTGTTATAGGCTGGATTGGCCTGTGAGGACCCTCAGTTTTAGCCATGATGGAAAAATGCTGGCATCAGCTTCAGAAGATCATTTTATTGACATTGCTGAAGTAGAGACAGGTAACTGAAACCCTCACTACCATAATGATCTTCTCTCTGTCATCTGTGGCCATCAGGACTTCTGTCTTGTATTTTCATCTTCACATTACTACTTCACCAGTATTAGCATAAATGAATTTGTCTGCTTAAGACAGGTTTGTTTATTATGACTGCTATAGTCGGGTCATGAGGGAGCAGAGTTAAAAGAAAGGTCTGAAAGAAAGTGATTTGGGAAAATATTTTGCATTTTATTAACTTTTAATTCTTCTATTATAATGAAAATTTTAAAATACAGAAAATAGGAGAAAGAAAAAAGTATGACCTGTGGTCCCACCATCTAAATACAATCTCTTTAAGTGTTGTGGTGTATATTTTTTTCTATATTTTGCTTGTGTGTAACTTAAAAAATACATATTTTTTAATAATTTTAGGAATTATCAAATACATGTGATTTGCTTTAAAAACAACCAACAGAATTTGAAAATAGAAAAATGGAAGAAGAGTATCCATTTTACAGAAGAATTTCCTCAGATTTACTTAGTTTTAATTGAAATTTTTTTTCGTTATTGAGGGATAGTTGACATATAATGTTATATTAATTTCATATAAGACAGTGATTTGACAGTTATATGCATTATACTGCAGTATAATGTAGTAAATTGACTACAGTCATTGACTGCAGTAAATGTAGTCAACATACAACATTATTACAATGTTGACTGTGTTCCCCTTGCTGTACTTTACATCTTCATGACTTACTTTTTTTGTTCCTGGAAGTTTGTGCCTCTTAATCACTTCACCTATTTCACCCATTACCCTAACCCATTCCCCTCTGGCAACCACCAGTTTATTTTCTGTATTTATGAGTCTGTTTTCTATTGTTTGTTTATTTACTTGTTTCTTTTTCTTTTTTCTTTTTTTTTAGATTTCATGTATAAGTTAAATCATATGGTATTTGTCTGTCTCTGTCTGACTTATTTCACTTAGCTTAATACCCCATAGGTCCACCCATGTTCTTGCAAATGGCAAGATCTCATTCTTTTTTCATGACTGATTAATATTCCACTGTGTATATATACACCACGTCTTCTTCATCCATTCATCTATCCATGGACACTTGGGCTGTTTCCGTATCTTCACTGTTGTAAATAATGCTGCAATAAATGTAGGGGTGCATGTATCCTTTCCAGTTGGTGTTTTTGTTTTCTTTGGGTAAATATCCAGTAGTGGAATTAGTGGATCATATGGTATTTCTGTTTTTAATTTCTTGAGGAACCTCCATACTGCAAAGTTTTTGCTGAAAGATCAGCTGATAAGACTTATGGGTTTTTCCTTGTATGTGACTGTTTGCTTTTCTTTTGCTGCTTTTAAGATTCTCCCTTTATCTTTAATTTTTGCCATTTTAATCATTATGTCTTGGTGTGAACCTTTTTGGGTTCATCTTGTTTGGAGCTCTCTTTGCTTCCTGGATTTGGATATCTGTTTCCATCCCCAGATTCAGGAAGTTTTCAGGTATTATTTTTCCCCCTTTCTTCTCTCTTCTCTTTCTGAAATCCTTATAATGGGAATGTTAATTATGCTTGATAATTTTGCAAAGGTCCCTTCACCTATTCTCACTTTTATTATTCTTTTGTCTTTTTGCTGTTAGTTTTGATTGTTTTCTGTTACCTTGTCTTTAAGATCTCTGGTCTGTTCTTCTGCATCCCCTAATCTGCTCTTGATTTTCTCTAGTGTATTTTTCATTTCAGTTACCATATTCTTCATCTCTGACTGGTTCTTTTTTACATTTTCTGTCTCTTTGTTGAAATTCTCACTGAGTTCATCCACTCTTTTCTCAAGTCCAGTTGAGTATCTTTATGACTATTACTCTCAACTCTTCATCACACATATTGCTCTTCTCTGTTTTGTTTAGTCCTTTCTCTGTGTTTTGTCTTATTTTTTCATTTGGGACATATCCCTTGTCTCCTCATTTTATCTAACTGTCCGTGTTTGTTTCTATGTGTTAGGTAGGTCAGCTACATCCCCTGACCTTGAAAGTAGTGGCTTTATGTAGAAGAGGTCCTGTGGTGCCCTGTAGTGCTATCCATCCTGGTCACTGGAACCAGGTGCACCAGGGGTGCCCCCGTATGGGCTGTGTGCACCCTCCTGTTGTGGCTGAGCTGTGATTGCTATGGGCATGCTGATGATGGGTGGGGTTGGCCTTCAGCCCAGCTGGCTGCAGTAACCCGCTTTGCCTGCTGCATGCACACTGGGCAGGGTTTGCTGCCCATGCTGTTGAGAGGCCTGGCTGCAGCTGCCAGGGGCTCAGTTGTGGGGGGCGTTGGCAGTCAGCCTAGCTGCCTGTAATTAGCCTCTGTGAACAGCTGCAGGTACATGGAAGGGCAGGGCTAATTCTTTGTGCAGCCAGCTAAGAGGCCTGGCTGTAGGAACTGTGGGCAAGCTGCTGTGTAGGGTATCTCCCCTGTCCTCTAGGGGAGGTGTCACTTTGGAGGCGTCCCATCTGGGGCTGCTTGCTGGGTGTGGCAGGGCAGGAGCTGTTTTGGAGGGGTGCCTTCGGAGGCCAGTGGGTTGGGTAGGGTGGGTGGTAGGAGAATGCTGGGGCGGGGCATGTGTTGCTAGTGAGGAAGATGGAGAGAGTTAGAACTGGTTTCTGCAAGCGTCCAGCTAGAGCTAGGCTCAGGGAAGCCAAGAAAAATGGCACCTGCCAGCACTTTTTATTCCTGGAGAAATCTCCTGCAGATCTCTGCCCTTCTGGCACACATCCTAAAATTAGTCGATAAATATCCTTCATGTATACCCTAGGTGCTTTTCAAGTTGCTGCTTCTGTGCTGTCTCCGACTGAGAAACTTAGTGTGTTGATTCTTCTGCCCTCTAGTTCTCCTGTAGTTAAGCCCCGCTGATTTCTAAAGCTCCCAAAGTTAAGCCTTGCTGATCTTCAAAGCCAGACATTATGGGAACTCGTTTTCTCAGTGTAGGTCCTTAGGGCTAGGCTTGCCCTGTTTGGGATCTGATTCCCTCACTCCATGCTTGTGATGTCCCTCCCGTTTGTCGTTATTTGCACCAGGGGTTTGGTTCCTGACTCACGTCTCCACCTCTTCTACCCTTTCAGTGTGGCCTTCTCTCTATATTCAGCTGTGGAAGATCTCTTCTGCTGGTCTTCAGGTCATTTTCAGTTAGTTATGATAAACATACTTGTTGTCTCAGTGTGTCTCTGAGAGGAGGTGAGCCCAGGATTCTCCTACTCTGTCATCTTCTGTCATTACCCTCAGATTTATTTTGTAATGTAGCTCTATTGTTTTTGGAAATACATGATACTTTAGTAAAAGAATTGAAACTGTGTAGAAAACATCAAACAATAAAATAAAAAAGTTGAGATTCCACAATTTAACAATGCTTCTGTTGATGACACTGTGTTGAGTATTGTCCAGCCATTCGGACATGCAGCTCCTTTGTCACCCTTGTTAATGTGATGCATGGATACTCTCCTGCTCCAGGATGTGGCTGCCTCACTTGAGGATGTTATAGCTTCTTACATGGCCGTGGCTGTTGAGCTCTACTGCCACTTTTTTTTTTTAATGTTTATTTATTTTTGAGAGAGAGACAGAGTGTGAGCGGGGGAGGGACAGAGAGAGAGGGAGACACAGAATCCAAAGCAGGCTCCAGGCTCTGAGCTGTCAGTGCAGAGCCCCATGCGGGGCTCGAACTCACGAACTGCGAGATCGTGACCTGAGCCGAAGTTCGATGCTTAACTGACTGAGCCACCCAGGTGCCCCTCTACTGCCACTTTTCATGCAGTTTAGAATTCCATTGAATTATATCAGTGTATACTTAAACTGCCAGTATATACATATATATGCCTGTAGATACTTTAGTTGCCCATCTATTTGGTGGTTTCTCATCTGTACCATTATAAATAATGCTGTGAGAAATATCCTTATGCACTTCATTTTACTAATGCGGTCATCCTTTTGGGTAAACTATTGAAGTGAATTTTGGACTGAGTCCAAAGTGCTCACATTTTGTAAAGGACTAAACCACTTACTGAAAGGTTATTGTAGTGTTTGCTCTTAAAACAGTGCAAGTGTGTGCTATTTTTCCCATGCCATCTTTGTGCAAGTTTAATTGTCTGCCTCACCTAATACATATAAAATGTGATTTAGTTCACATACAATCTTCAGAACTGTATCAAATATGGCTGTATTAATTTTTGTAAACAGTTCAAATACTTTTAACAAGTTTTTTTTTTAATTTTCTTTATAACTGAGGCTAAAAGCTAAAAGTCAAATGATTATCAAAGAGAAGCACAATTATATTTACAGCATTGTTTTATGCACAAATGGGAAATAGTCCAAATTTTCATTATGATGAGCTAATTAAATAAATTGTGATGCATCCATATTACAGTGTGCCAAGAGAAAAAACATAGCTCTGTATGTGCCGAAATGGAAGATTGGCAAGGCATTTTACTGAATGAGCAAAACAAGTAGCCAGTCAGTGCATGTGATGTGTTCCCATTTAGGTGAAGAAGCTAAAGCTAAGTTGGTAGAAAGACTTTTGAAAGAATTTATTTCAGGGACACCTGAATGGCTCAGTTGGTTAAGCGTCCGACTTCGGCTTAGGTCATGATCTCATGGTCCGTGAGTTTGAGCCCCGCATCGGACTCTTTGGCATCAGCTGACAGCTCAGAGCCTGGAGCGTGCTTTGGATTCTGTGTCTCCCTCTTTCTCTGCCCCTCCCCTGCTCATGCTCTCTCTTTCTATCTCTCAAAACTGAATAAATGTTTAAAAAATATATATTAAAAAAGAAAGAAAGAATTTATTTCAGAC
Organism: Felis catus; assembly: GCF_018350175.1. Taxonomy (NCBI): domain Eukaryota; kingdom Metazoa; phylum Chordata; class Mammalia; order Carnivora; family Felidae; genus Felis; species Felis catus. The sequence continues at coordinate 173,986,997 of NC_058368.1, forward strand.
TTAGAAGATTGGGAGAAAACTGCAGTAGGGAAAAAGGATAAATTTAAAAAAAATTTTTTTATGTTTATTTATTTTTGAGAGAGAGGGAGAGACAGAGCATGAGCAGGGGAGGGGCAGAGAGAGGGAGACACAGAATCCGAAGCAGGCTCCAGGCTCTGAGCTTTCAGCACCGAGCCCGATGTGGGGCTCGAGCTCACAAACTGTGAGATCATTACCTGAACCGAAGTCAGACACTCAGCCGACTGAGCCACCCAGGTGCCCCCCAAAAAGATAAATTTTAATTTAAATTATAATGTAATTATTATTATGAAATCAGTTAAATAAAATGAGAAGTTCTGTTCTTCAGTCACCCTAGGCTCATTTTAAGGACTTTAGTAGCCACATGTAGCTAGTGGTTTCTATATGGATGGCACAGATGTAGAATGTCTCCACCATAGAAGTTTCTGTTGCCCAGTGCTGCTCTGTACCCTTGTACTGTTTGAATTTTATGCAGTAAGCATGTCTTTGTATATGTTTGTAAAATAAGAGTAATACATGTTCATTGTAGAATATTTAGAAAATGCTAACAAATATAAAGAAGAAACTAATAGTCACATATAGGCCTATAATTTGGAGATAGCTGTTCTAACATATTGGTATATTTCCTTCCAATCTTTTTTTTCATATATAGATATCTATATCGCTATATAGATATTTTATATATAGACATCTATATGTGTGTGTGTGTGTATACACTATATTTGGAATCATGTTTAGTAAGATTTTATATCTTACATATTTTTATGTTTAAATGTAAAACAAAGTAAGAATTTTATTTCTGATAGCATATGTTTTAAAAGTCCACTTCTTTTCAGCTCTTAGACACATCATACATATTACACCAAGTCTTTTGGAACTTTGGTGGTCTGGAGTAGTAATGTCAGTCTCACCCAGATAGCACCTTCTTTATCATTCAGACATTAAGCTTTCCAGTAAAACTGTCAAGATGTTTATTTAGGAAACATTTTAGAAGGCCTCTTCATATCTACCCTGGTTTTCTTGAACTGCATAAATTTCTTTATCTTAACAAATCCCAAGTGAATTTGACAAATGACTTCGAGTTAAAGGCATAAAGAGAAGTAAAAGGGGAGTAGCAGCCTCTGAAACTATTCTTTGTATTTGTATAATACAGAGATTTGCTCAGACGTATAGCTGGACTGCCAGATCCTAGCATCATGAAGAGTGGTTAATTGTCCCTGAAATAAAATTACTTAAAAAAAAGAATCTCTCTTACTCTCCCTATACACACATGTATTTGCATATATATAAAAATATATATATATATATTTAAAGAGCTTTATAGAAATATAATTTATCATATAGTTGACCAATTTCAGGTATATAATTTAATGTATTCTGCATCTTTAACACCACATCGCTGATGCTTTACTACATTAATCTTAACCCTAAGGTTGAAGAAAAGTAAAGCAGGACTAAAGGGATAATGGCTTTAGAAAAATCCTGCTTAATTTCAATAAGTAGGAAGAATAACGTTTTTGGAAAAAGAAATCTATCTATTTGCAAGGCATTGTGATTTAGCAGAAAGATCTGTAGCTTTGAAAACAGACTTCATGTGCTGACTGCTGCTTCCTTGAGGTATGACTTAACTGTTAAGTCACTTGTTCCTTTATAAAAGGGGGTTTAAAACGTTGCCTATCTTGCTGGGATGTCATTGTGCTTTATTAAAATAAAATAGAATTCATCTGATTCCTAAGGGGTGCTCAACAAATGGTAGCTGCTACTACTGTTTTCCTAGGGAGACACAGTACGTTCAGAGCACAGCCTCTGCATTCAGATCTTGCTCTGCCACCTACTGACTTGTGCCCTCTTTGTGCCTCAGTGTTCTCTGTAAAATGGGGTGATGACTACTGTATCTATCCTATAGGGTTAATAAGGGGATTAAGTGAGTTAATGTAGGCAAGTACTTCATGAATGTGGTTTCTTATTATTAACATATTTATTGGTTTCTCTATATTGATTTTTATAGGAGACAAGCTATGGGAGGTGCAGTGTGAGTCCCCGACCTTCACCGTGGCTTGGCACCCCAAAAGGCCTCTGCTGGCATTTGCCTGTGATGACAAAGATGGCAAATATGACAGCAGTCGGGAAGCAGGAACTGTGAAGCTGTTTGGGCTTCCTAATGACTCCTGATAGGGGGACCTGATGTAGGGAGAGGAGGCACTGGCAGAGGCCTTCCTTTGTGTGTTAGTTTGGTCTGTTCTCTTGGAGTTGGTGGGCACCTCAAGTATTTGTAAATTGGTATAAATTATATACGTCTTTGTCAGTCTGCCTATTCCAGTTCCCTTCTTGTATTATGAGCTCTTCCCATTCTTTCCGCCCTGCAGGAGGGCTCTGCATGATAACACCAGCATATCTTGTCCTCTGGGGACCTCCTGTCTTCCCTGCTTTTAGATGTATGGTAGACTTTGTTGTGTTTGTTTCTGTGTGGACAATACCTACTTTGGGGGAGTGAGTGAGGGAGGGTGAGATGGGGATGGAGATTTTTTATAATAAAGAAATGTACATACTTTTGAGAATTGAGCATTTAATAAAACTGAATTTAATTATGGGACTTCTAAGACTTGAAAAGTTATGGTATTTTTGCTTTTTTTTTTTTTTTTATATTATTACAGGGAGATGTAGTTTTGCATTTAAAAAAAAAAAATCTCAGATTGAATTTACAGGTTGTATTTCTATCATTTTATGTCCTAACCAAGAACTCTGGAAATGCAGGGACCTAGCATGAAGTGTATGGCAATAGCAATCCTTAAAGTCTTCAGTTTATGTGTATGTATAACTGGTCTAAATGTACAAGGATTTGTAGACAATAAATTTATGATAAACATTGAGAAAAGTAATAAAATATAAGTAAATCCCAAATCAGGATAAGACATATAGATTAGAATAGAATGTCAAGACTGGGGAAATTAAAATAGAAATATGCAAAGAATGAGGGCCTGAGGCTGTGCCCCCTGGTGGCAAAGTGAAGAAGGGATAAGCCAGTTAATTCTTAAAAAGCAAAGCACATGCCAGTTCCTCAAGGAAAACAGAACTTTTGTTAGCTCTTACCTCCAAAAGAAATGGCTCCTATAGGAGATTACCTGTGAGCAATATCTTGATCCTCATTGTGTTTTACTGTATTTTGGCATTAAAAAAATAGAAATATGCCTCAATAAATGATGTTTGTAGAAATTTTGGAAAAAGATAAGCAAAAAGAAGAAATCATATTTCTCCTCCCAAGAGATAATCACTAATATCCCATGTTCATAGTTACAAATGGTAACATGTTTATACAAATCCTGCAGGGTAGACAAATCAAGTATGACTAGATAAAGCAAGAAAAGTGCTCAGCATCATGTTAGGTAGTATTAAAACAGTCTTAATAGAAATTTTTAGTTATTAGACACTCCTTATGTCTGGTACTGTAATGAGCACTTTACTCAAGTTTTGCAACAGCCTCTGAGGTTCGATGTTATTTTACTACAGGGAGTTTAACTCAGTGTTACTCATTAAGCGACGCTATTCAGATGTAGGTTTGCTTAAAGGTCCACATGCCTTCTATTGCAATGGCTATTCTATTTCCATTCCCATTCTACAGATAAGTAAACCTTGGCTCTGAGAAGTTGACTCTTGGCCCAAGTTAGTGAATGAGTGAGATCAGTTGAGTCCTGTCTTCAGGCTCAGTAGTATTTCCTTCAGCCCCCAGAACAGCCTCTGCCTCCATCCTTCCCTGGGGATGGTCTTTTTAGTTGCAAACCAGCATGCCACCTCATTATGTCAGAAGTTCAGTGTTCATGTTACTGGGAGTAAACTGTGGCACATTGATTCTTGTTTTTACAGTGATCTGTCACTCCTGTGGTTACTGCTTTGTTTCTCTATATCTCCGCCTTAGCATTGGAACCAGACACCACGGTTCAGTCTAGATCTTCGTATTTGATCAATTGCCTCCTCTTTCATCCATGTGGATTTTTTCTCTCTGGGTTTGTGTAAAGTAGCAATCCACTCAACTTTTCATTTAAGAGGTCTGTTGCTTTCAACTAGTGGGATGCTTAGCAACAGGAAAGCACTTACCTGTGAGGAAAGAGCTCGTTTGTGGTAGCTTTTGCTGACTCTCAGGATCTTGCTGACAGCATTTCTGTGCCTCGACTTTAGAGTCCTGACGAGGCTCAGAAATTGGGTCCCTCTTGGAGGAATGGCATAATTTGTCCCAGACCTGATACCCCTATGGTTTGAGTGAGTTTTCTAATTCAGAGCAGGAAGGGAACCATTCAGAGTCACCTGGCAGTTGACTTATTTGGTCAGTCCAGCTGTGTCATACAGTTACTGCTCCAAACACTAACAAGTCAGAAGTGGGTGGTGACTTCTGCTTTGAGCTACACAGTAGTTGGTAAAGAAAGTTGGGGATTTGCTATGCCAGTGACCCATTGCTGTGTAGACTTGAGTTACAAGTCAGGCTAAGAAATAGGTAGTTAAAATTACAGTATATTTTGTGCTAGGATCCTGATTTCTCTATGGCATGAGATAGAGGGGAGGGTGAAACCTGCCAGATGTTAAGCTTGTGTAAAGTGTATGTGTGTGCTTTGAGGATTATTCCCTCACCCTAACCTTTGTAGGGGTAGGGCATGGCTGGGGGGTGGTGTCCTGGCAGGGTGGATTGAGAGGCTAGTACAAGGAGTTTTGGCCAGAGGCAATTAGATCCAAAAAGGGGAATCGGGAAGCAGCCAATACTGTGAGGTCCAGAGTGTGTGTGTGTGTGTGTGTGTGTGTGTGTGTGTGTGATCTGGTTGGGGTGTGATGTGTCAGGGGTCTTTCAGTTTAGAATGACCAGGAATGGGGTAGATACACCTTTACTCCCTTTCCTGTTTCAAAGATGTATTCTATTCCCTAAGGATTTTAGTCACAAAAGGGACCGCCAAATGTCTACCTTCTTTGGAAGGGAAAAAGCCCATAAGCAGAATTACAAGGTAAGTCCCATCTTTCAGAAGGAGAGTAGAGATCATACACCTAGAAGTGCCTTGCACACTCAGAATACCTACATATAGGTAAGTATTGCCTTCTTTTCTCCCTGTGACACTGCAGGGCAGTGAAAAGAAGGCTGGCTTCCTAGGTGAGCAGAAGGGGATTTGAATCCCGGCTCCAGCAGTGATTGATGTGAACCCACTTTCCTCTCCTCCTTGGGTTGTTCGGAGAGTTAAAGGACATAGCCTATTTGTAAAGCGTCTAGCATAGCAGCTGGCGCACGGGGGATTCTTAGCACATCCCTTCCCCCTGAGGAAGGGCAGCTTCTGATGAGAACACAGAGGCTGTCCACTTTCTCGGCTCTGTCTCAGACTGTCCACGGTCAGAGCTGTGCAGGCCACGTTTGTCATTCCAGAAGTAGGTGCTGTGAGGAGAGGAGACTTCTCTGTCACACCTGGGCGTGGCGGGAGGTTCAGAGGAGAAATAGTACATCTGCTTACTGTTGCAGTCTGTTTGGGTGTGTGATGGATATGTGTGCATGTGAACAGGTGGAGCATACGTCAGAACTGTGCACACCAGTGGGGGAAGAAAGAGTAGCTGAGATGGCTGGGAAAGGATTGGATGGAGAGGAGGTGGGCTTAGAGCGAGTGTTGATCAGAGAGGGTGCGACTCTGGGGGTGAGGACATGTGAGAAGGGGTGCTGCAGCTTGGGGCAAAGTGGAGGCAGTGGCAGTGTCTTGGGACGTGGAGAAGATTGTCAGGTGGAATATGCGGTGGGGCTGGAGAGAAAAGAGAGAGAGGGTGTCGGGCTCTGGCGATGTCAGTTGGTACTGGTTAAGGGTGTGCCCTGGTTCAAATCCTTGTTCTGCCATCACTAACTGGGAGACTTAGGTCAAATCACTTCCATGAGCTGCAGTTTGTTTATAATGTCCATAATAACAATACTGGTTATGAGGGTTAAATGACTTGCCACATGTCAAATGCCTGGCACATCATGGATGTTAAATCAATAGCTATTATTATGTAGGTGTTAACATCAAATCTGTGTGCAATATAAACCTTCTTACCTTATGAAACTTCACTGTCTCCTAAGCTTATCACATCTTATGCATTAAAGGTAGGGAGCGGGATGGAGTGGGATTTAGAGAACATGAATATTTAACAGTCATTTTTAAATACCCAATTATGGAACTAAGGCTCTGTGATATTTAAGGATATTAAGTTGAGAACTCTTCAGTGGCTCATATCTGTTAAATGTCCAACTCTTGATTTTGGTTGAGGGCATGATCTCATGGTTCATGAGATCGAGCCCCGTGTTGTTTTGCTCTGTGCGGACAGCACAGAAACTGCTTATTATTTTCTCTCTTACTCTCTGCCCCTCCTCTGTGCTCTCTCTCTCTCTCAAAATAAATAAACCTTAAAAAAATTGAGAACTATTCAGCCAATAATTGCAAGTTTACTGGCAGTTGACATGTTTGAAATTGTTGCAACATGGAGCCATGACTGATGAACCTCAAGGCATCCAACATCTTAGTCTTTCACCCCTTTGGTAAAGCAAGCAGATTGTGAAAACATGCCTATCCAACCAGCAGCGTCATAGCAAACTGGGTATAACTTGCCCTGGCTGGAATGCCAGTGCGGACCACTGGGGCCACGATGAATTTGCCAAGAACAAGTTGTTAAAAATCACATTTCCTTTTATTTTCTTGGTAAGGCTGCTTCAATACAGGTCAGGCAATGGTGCAGGTGTGGCAAGGAATCTGTCAAAATATCTCAGGATGTCCTTGGGGACCAAAGGAGATCTGAGCTAGGCATAAGCCTATTTACCTGGTCATCAACTGTACCCTGGGTGGGATTAAAATTAATTTGGAGAAAAGTTTCTCTCCTGAAATGAGATAGCACCATGGAGATCAGGTTGAAGATCATCAGGTCTATGATTATTTATTGAACACTTATGATGGACTGCATCTCCATGATGGTAGCTGAGGTGCATCTTTAAAACATAGTAGAACTCCTGCCCTCTTATCCTCTTTGTAATAAGGAATTTTTTTTTTAAGAGCACAAGCATGTGGGCATGCAAATGTGCAAGTGTGGGAGGGGCAGGAGGAGAGAGAGAGAGAGAGAGAGAGAGAGAGAGAGAGAGAGAAAATCTCAAGCAGGCTCCACCCCCAGCACAGAACCCAATGCGGGACTTGATTTTATGGCTGTGAGATCATGACCTGAGCTAAAATCAAGAACCAGAGGCTTAAATGACAGCCACCAGGCACCCCTTTTTTTCCTTTTCCTTTTCCTTTTTCTTTTTTTTAAAATAGGCTTCATGCCCAATGTGGGGCTTGAACTCATAACCCTGACATCAAGAGTAACATGCTTTACTAACTGAGCCAACCAGGTGCCTCTGTAGAAAGGAATCCTTGTTGGATTGACCAAACATCTGAGCTTCCTCTGAGTGCTGGGCATTATACAATAGAGAGGGGGGGAAGTCAGACTACCATACCTTGGGCTCATTTTACAGATGAAAGCTGAGGTTCAGGGAGGTTGGGGAACTTGCCCAGGTCCATGTGGTCAGTACATTAGTTTGAAGCCCTGCACATGGGTCCCAAGTGTTTAGGTTCAGTCCAATCCAGATGTTGCTCACCAACCACATAGATATAAAGGCTTTGGAGTTTTAGATGATGTCAACCATTAACATTGGAATTAATCTGATTCTCTGTGGTAAAGCTGTCATGATACTGATGGGCGGAAGCGAGACCAAAGGCTTGGCTTGGTGAAGAAAAGGGAAATAACATGAGAGGCAAGGAGGTTCATTCAACCATCCATTAAACATCTACCCTGTGGCAGACCTGGGCTGAGCGCCAAGAGTACAGATGTGAAGATCAGCTAGTTTCTGTGCCCAGGAACCCACAGTCTGGTGTGGAGATGGTGAAATTCAGTGTGACAGTGGTTTTGTAGAAGAGTAACTCAGATTGCGTCTCACCCCTGCTGAAAACACTACAGAGGCTTCCCTTTGAATTTTCCCCAGATCCAATCTTTTCAGGCTGTGTACCTTTCCGTGTCTAGGTCTTAAATTACCTCTTTTTTTTCCCCCCAGCAATGGCTGTGTAAATTCTTTAATTTAATTTAATTTAATTTAATTTAATTTAATTTAATTTAATTATTTTAATTTAATTTTTTAAAAATTTACAAACAAGTTAGTTATCATATAGTGCAACAGTGATTTCAGGGGTAGATTCCTTAATGCCCCTTACCCATTTAGCCCATCCCCCCTCCCACAACCCCTCCAGTATCCCTTTGTTTGTTCTCCATATTTATGAGTCTCTTATGTTTTCTCCCTCTCCCTGTTTTTATATTATTTTTGCTTCCCTTATGTTCATCTGTTCTGTGTCTTAAAGTCCTCATATGAGTGAAGTCATAGGATATTTGTCTTTCTCTAATTTCGCTTAGCATAATACCCTCTAGTTCCATCCATATAGTTGCAAATGGCAAGATTCCATTCTTTTGATTGCCGAGTAATACTCCATTGTATATATATACCACATCTTCTTTATCCATTCATCCATCGATGGACATTTGGGCTCTTTCCATACTTTGGCTATTGTTGATAGTGCTTCTATAAACATTGGGGTGCACATGTCTCTTCAACACAGCATACCTGTATCCCTTGGATAAATACCTAGTAGTGCAATTGCTGGGTTGTAGGGTAGTTCTATTTTTAATGTTTTGAGGAACCTCCATATTGTTTTCCAGAGTGGCTGCACCAGCTTGCATTCCCACCAGCAGTGCCAAAGAGATCCTCTCTCTCCGCATCCTCGCCTACATCTGTTGTTGCCTGAGTTGTTAATGTTAGCCATTCTGACAGGTGTGAGGTGGTATCTCATGTGGATTTGATTTGTATTTCCCTGATGATGAGTGATGTTGAGCATCTTTTCATGTGTTGGTTGGCCATCTGGATGTCTTCTTTAGAGAAGTGTCTATTCATATTTTTTGCCCATTTCTTCACTGGATTGTTTTTTGGGTGTTGAGGTTGATAAGTTCTTTATTGATTTTGGATACTGGCAAATAACTTCTCCCATTCTGTCGGTTGCTTTTAGTTTTGCTGATTGTTTCCTTTGCTGTGCAGAAGCTATTTTGATGAGGTCCCAATAGTTCATTTTTGCTTTTGTTTCCCTTGCCTCCGGAGACATGTTGAGTAAGAAGTTGCCCTGGCCAAGATCAAGGCGGTTTTTGCCTGCTTTCTTCTTGAGGATTTTGATGGCTTCCTGTCTTACATTTAGGTGTTTCATCCATTTTCAGTTTATGTTTGTGTATGGTGTAAGAAAGTGGTCCAGGTTCATTCTTCTGCATGTCGCTGTCCGGTTTTCCCAGCACCACTTGCTGAAGAGACTGTCCTTATTCCATTGGATATTCTTTCCTGCTTTGTCAAAGATTTGTTGGCCATACGTTTGTGGGTCCATTTCTGGGTTCTCTGTTCTGTTCCACTGATCAGAGTGTCTGTTCTTGTGCCAGTACCATACTGTCTTGATGATTACAGCTTTGTAGTATAGCTTGAAGTCCGGGATTGTGATGCCTCCTTCTTTGGTTTTCTTTTTCAAGAAGAAAAGCTTTGGTGATTTGGGGTCTTTACTGGTTCCATACAAATTTTAGGATTATTTGTTCTGGCTCTGTGAAGAATGCTGGTGTTATTTTGATAGGGATTGCATTGAATATGTAGATTGCTTTGGGTAGTATCAACATGTTAACAATATTTGTTCTTCCTATCCAGGAGCATAGAATCTTTTTCCTTTTTTGTGTGTGTCATCCTCAATTTTTTTTCATAAGCTTTCTCTAGTTTTCCGTGTCTAGATTTTTCACCTCTTTGGTTAGATTTATTCCTAGGTATTTTATGGTTTTGGTGCACTTGTAAATGGGATCAATTCCTTGGTTTCTCTTTCTGCTGCTTCACTGTTGGTGTATAGGAATGCAACTGATTTCTGTGTGTCGATTTTATATCCTGCAACTTTGCTGAATTCATGAATCCGTTCTAGCAGTTTTTTGGTGGAATCTTTAGGGTTCTCCATATAGAGTATCATGTTAATCTGCGAAGAGTGAAAGTTTGACCTCCTCCTGGCTGATTTGGATGCCTTTTATTTCTTTGTGTTGTCTGATTGCAGAGGCTAAGACTTCCAATACTATGTTGAATAACAGTGGCGAGAGTGAACACCCCTCTCTTGTTCCTGACCTTAGGGGGAAAGCTCTCAGTTCTCCCCATTGAGGATGATATTAGTGCTGGGTCTTTCATATTTGGCTTTTATGATCTCGAGGTATGCTCCTTCTATCCCTACTTTCTTGAGGGTTTTTATCAAGAAAGGATGCTGGATTTTGTCAAATGTTTTCTCTGTATCTGTTGAGAGGATCATATGGTTCTTGTCCTTTCTTTTATTGATGTGATGAATCACGTTAATCGTTTTGTGGATATTGAACCAGCCCTGCATCCCAGGTATAAATCCCACTTGGTCATGGTGAATAATTTTTTTAATGTATTCTTGGATCCGGTTGGCTAATATCTTGTTGAGGATTTTTGCATCCATGTTCATCAGGGATATTGGTCTATAGTTTTCCTATTTAGTGGGGTCACTGTCTGGTTTTGGAATCAAGGTAATGCTGACTTCATAGAAAGAATTTGGAAGTTTTTCGTCCATTTCTGTTTTTTGGAACAGCTTCAAGAGAATAGGTGTTAAGAGTTCCTTAAATGTTTGGTAGAATTCCCCTGGAAAGCCATCTGGCCCTGGATTCTTGTTTTTTGGGAGATTTTTGATGACTAATTCGATTTCCTTACTGGTTATGGGTCTGTTCCAATTTTCTATTTCTTCCTGTTTCAGTTTTGGTAATGTATATGTTTCTAGGAATTTGTCCATTTCTTCCAGATTGCCCATTTTATTGGCATATAATCGCTCAGAATATTCTTTTATTATTGTTTTTATTTCTGATGTGTTGGTTGTGATCTCTCCTCTTTCATTCTTGATTTTCTTTGTTTGGGTCCTTTCCTTTTTTTTTTTTTTTTTTTAATCAAACTGGCTAGTGGCTTATGAATTTGTTAATTCTTTCAAAGAACTAGCTTCTGATTTCATTGATCTGTTCTACTGTTTTATTTTGGTTTTGATAGCATTAATTTCTGCTCTAATCTTTATTATTTCCTGTCTTCTGCTGGTTTTGGGTTTTATTTGCTGTTCTTTTTCCAGCTCTTTAAGGTGTAAGGTTAGGTTGTGTATCTGAGATCTTTCTTTCTCTTTTAGGAAAGCCTGGATTGCTATATACTTTCCTCTTATGACCGCCTTTGCTGCGTCCCAGAGGTTTTGGGTTGTGGTGTTATCATTTTCATTGGTTTCCATATACTTTTTAATGTTCTCTTTAACTTCTTGGTTAGCCCATTCATTCTTTAGTAGGATGTTTTTCAGTCTCCAAGTATTTGTTGCCTTTCCAAATTTTTTCTTGTGGTTGATTTTGAGTTTCATAGCATTGTGGTCTGAAAATATGCATGGTATGGTCTCGATCGTTTTGTACTTGCTGAGGGCTGGCTTGTGTCCCAGTATGTGGTCTATTCTGGAGAATGTTCCATGTGCACTGGAGAAGAATGTATATTCCACTGCTTTAGGGTGAAATGTTCTGAATATATCTGTTGAGTCCTTCTGGTTCGGTGTGTCATTCAAAGCCATCGTTTCCTCATTGATTTTTTGATTAGATGATCTGTCCATTCCTGTGAGTGGGCGGTTGAAGTCTCCTACTATTAGGGTATTATTATCAATGAGTTTCTTTATGTTTGTGAATAATTGGTTTATATATTTGCGAGCTATCACATTTGGAGCATAAATGTTTACAATTGTTAAATCTTCTTTGTGGATAGACCCCTTAATTATGATATAATGCCCTTCTTCATCTCTTGATACATTCTTTATTTTAAAGTCTAGATTGTTTGATATAAGTGTGGCTATTCAGGCTCTCTTTTATTGACCATTAGCATGATAGATGATTCTCCATCCCCTTACTTTCAGTCTGAAGGTGTCTTTAGGTCTAAAGTGGGTCTCTTGTAAACAGCATATGGATGGGTCTTGTTTTCTTATCCATTCTGTTACCCTATGTCTTTTGAGTGAAGCATTTAGTCCATTGACATTTAGACTGAGTACTGAAAGACAAGAATTTATTGCCAGTATGTTGCTTGTAGAGTTGGAGTTTCTGGTGGTGTTCTCTGTTCCTTTCCAGTCTTTGTTGCTTTTGGTATGTATGTATGTATGTATGTATGTATGTATGTATGTATGTATGTATTTCATCTTTTTCCCCTCAGAGAGTCCCCCTAAAATTTCTTTCAGGGTTGTTTTAGTGGTCACGAACTCCTTTAATTTTTGTTTGTCTGGGAAACTTTTAGTCTCTCCTTCTATTTTGAAGGACAGCCTTGCTGGATAAAGAATTCTTGGCTGCATATTTTTCTGATTCAGCACATTGAATATATCCTGCCACTCCTTTCTGGCCTGCCATGTTTCTGTGGATAGTTCTGCTGCAAACCTAATCTGTCTTCCCTTGTAGGTTACGGACTTTTTTTCCCTTGCTGCTTTCATGATTCTCTCCTTGCCTGAGTATTTTGTGAATTTGACTATGATATGCCTTGTAGATGGTCGGTTTTTGTTGAATCTAATGGGAGTCCTCTGTGCTTCCTGGATTTTGATGTCTGTGTCTTTCCCCAGGTTAGGAAAGTTTTCTGCTATGATTTGCTCACATAACCCTTCTCCCCCTATTTCTGTCTCTTCATCTTCTGGGATCCCTATGATTCTGATGTTGTTCGTTTTTAATGAGTCACAGATTTCTCTAATTCTTAAATAGTGCTCTTTTGCCTTAGTCTCCATCTTTTTTTTCTGCTTCATTATTCTCCATAAATTTGTCCTCTATATTGCTGATTCTCTGCTCTGCCTCATCCATCCTTGCCACTGTGGCATCCATTCCAGATTGCAGCTCAGTTATAGCATTTTTTATTTCATTCTGACTAGCTTTTATTTCTTTTATCTCCGCAGAAAGGGATTCTAATCTATTTTTGACTCCAGCTACTGTTCTTATTGTGGTGATTCTAAATTCTGTTTCATACATCTCGCTTGTATCTGTGTTGGTTAAGTCCCTGGCTGTCGTTTCTTCCTTCTCTTTCTTTTGGGGTGAATTCCTTCATTTCATCATTTTGAAGGGAGAAAAGGAGTCAATGAGGGAAAACATTTTTTTAAAATTAAAATTAAAAAATTAAAAACAACAAACACATAAAAAAATCGAATAAATGATGGTAGATCCTAGGTGTGTTTTGGTCTGGGTGTTGAAAGAGGCTTGATAGATTAGAGAAAAGAAGCAGAAAGGAAAAAAAAAAGCAATCGTTTGAAAATTTGAAAAAATGAATCCATTGAAATAGAATAAAGTGAAATGATGGAAGTAAAATCGAATTTGAAAAAATTTACACAAAGGTTAAAAATATAGTAGAAAAATTAAAGAAAAATATTTTTAATAAAAATTGAAAATAAAAATTTTTTTTCATTCTGTATCAAGAAAAAGAAAAGAAATGAAAAGAGGAAAAAAAGGAAATAAAAAGATAATTGAATGGATGGACCAGTGAACAGCCTGAGATATGATTGAATTTACTTCTATTTCACCTAGAAGTCAAACTTTGAAGCTCTTTATAGTCCGTAAACCAAGCAGGCAGAGACTTGTGTTGAAGAGTTAGGTTGGCCCAGTTGGGCTGGGCTTAGTGTAATGGCTCTGTTCTCCAGTAGATGGCGCCGTTTAGCTTACTGGGGTGGATTGTTGTGTTGCTTGTAGGTGTGTATGCGCATGTGTGGGAGCGGTGGAAATGGAGTCACCCAGCTACCCAGTCTCTGGTATTGGAACTCAAATACCAGCAATGGCGCATCCATCCTTTGTCTTCTGCTTCTGTCCACTCCCTGCTTTTATGCTGTCCGTGACGAAGCCCCAGGCAGTACCTCCCTCCTGAGTTTTATCTTAGATGTGGCTGTGTTTCCCAACACCTTACTTCTGAAGGACTGCAGCTTTGACCTGTTCTGCCCCTCTGCAGGAGGGTCTCACTGAGCAATGTCTGGGTGCTGGCTACACCCAGGAATGTTCGCAGGACTGTGCTGCTGCCAATGCCCAGAGACTGTGGCTGGCTGCCAGCCTGCCCCAGAACAAGTTCACGTGATTGTGTAAAAGCGCGTTTCAGCGATAATGGCAAATCACAACACACATCTGGCACCAGACTTCACCTCCAACAACCTTGTTCCAGCACCAGTGAATGTGGTTGTTCACCTGGGTCCACTGGGTCCTTTGGGGGAGCCACACAGCCTCTACCACATGGCCTCCCAGCAGGGGAGCCACCTCTTCCTGTGTGGCCTGAAGATCCCTGGACCCCCCTCTGCTCCTGGGGATTCGCCCTTCCCACCAGGGCACCACCAGGTATCAAGCTGTTGAGCTTCAGACTCTGAACTCCCCCTGTTTATAGCGTCTTAATGGAATTTAAGCCCTCTCCTTTCTCCTTTCTCCCTTTTTAGGTCAGTCTCTGCAGTTGTTTCCACTTTTCCACTTTCTCTCCAGCTGCTTTTGGAGGGGGGCGCTTTTACCTTATTCTTCCCCCCATCTCCGTCCGCAGTCTGCAAGCAAAAACAGCTCTCTACTCTCCGTGGCACCTCTCTCCCCCAGTTCACCTCTCCGTGCCATGTACCTACTGAATTCTGTGGTTCACGTTGTGGAGATTGTTGTGTTAATCCTCAGATCAGTTTTCTAGGTGTGCAGGATGGTTTAGTGTTGATCTGGCTGTGTTTCATGGATGTGAGACGCAAAAAACCTTCCATGCTGTTCCACCATCTTGGCTGCTCCCTTACCTCTTCTTTAAGGAAGCCTCATTTTGTCCCATTGTTATACTGGGGATCTGACTTGTTACACATTCACTTCTTATCAGAAGTCCCTCATTTGTTTTCCTGTTTTGTGACTGTCTCCCCAACTTTTCTGACACATCCATTGCTATATCCCCAATCTCTAGCAGGTGCCCAATACTACCAATCAGATGCTCAGTAAAATTTTATTAAATAGATGACTGATGGGAAAGTAGTGAACAGTTTGGGCAGAATTCCCACCAGGCTGTCAGTACTTGCTTTTGTGAAGGGTGGGTTTGTGGGTAGAGCAGAGGAGGGAAAGAAGTCGGGTCATGGGGGGCTGAGAAAGTTAAGTCCTCATTTAGCACTCACAGTGACCCAGAGAGGTGGGCGGCATAGCCCCCAGTTCATACTATATGAAACAAGCTTGGAAGGATTGGTTTCCTTGCTCAAATGGTACAGCTCTCAGGTGGAGGAGCAGGATTAAAACCTCTGTGTGAGGCTCCAAAGCCCAGGTCCTTCCCAGTAGGTCGGTCACACCCTGGAACCACATGCCATTCAGGCCCTACCTGAACCAAACTCCCCGGGGGACTCTAACATCCTGCTAGGTTGGGAATCACTGCCCTAGCCCCTGCTGATTCTCCAGACTGTGGAAAGGTGGGTGGTGTCACAGGAATGGCACAGGAGTCCTTGGTGCATAGAGGAAGAAGGATTCCTGAAAAAGGACTTGGCTTGGTCCTAGAAGAGTGGGTAGGAACAGCCCATGGAGGAGGGTTGAGGCCGCAGTCTAGTATAGGCAAAGGTGTGGAGACACGGACCATCCTGGCCAGGTGTGACTGACAAGGAGCTTGGGCAGCAGTGGGGGACTGTGGAGAGATGGGCTTTCCTTTAACAGTCCTTGTGCTGAGGAGAGAGGGTTCACCCAAGCTTTGGACTGTTGTGCTTTGTCATGACAACTCATCTCCTCTGGGTCTGGTTATGTAAGGGTCCTATTAGGGCTTTGGCCTCTCTAAGCTCCTGTCCCACTATTATTAGAGTCACAGAGAGGTAGTTAAAGACTGGGATTTTCCCATGAAGGAATTTTGGGTAGAATTAGGTGGACTTTGGCCTGGTGACTCCATTAAATAAAGACGAGAACTTGTATGGGAAGCCTATACTCATTCAGACTTCAGAGCCTGCAGCATGAGGCCTCAGCCCAGCTTCCTAACCAGTTTGGTCCCATCTGGGTGGGAAGTGCTGGGTCTGTGGTGTCAGATAGTGCCAGGCTCTTACCTGGGCCTTGCCACTTGCTGGCTGTGTGAACAAAGACATGTCTTGTCACCTCTCTGAGCTTCAGGTTCCCCCTTCTGGGAAGTTAGACTTTCCTACAGGTGAGGAATTAAGTGTCATCCTGTATGCTCAGTACTAGGGGAGAGCTTGCACACAACACAGAAAGTGCTTGATCAGTGTTAGGCTCTTTCCTCTCATGTCCCCTCTCTGGATTTAAGGAAGGGGTGACAAGAATGGGGCTACAGAGGTAGATTGGGGCCAGCTGTGAAGGGACCTAACCACTAGCTCCTTAGAGTTAGACCTAAGACCTGCCAGCGAGGTTTTAAGGGCTTCAAGCAGCAGGGAGTTGTGTTTTAGGAAGACCATTTGGGGTGGCATGGAGACTTGACGATTCAGGGAGCAGCATGTTTCTGGAAGCAGCATGGTGTAATGCAGAGGAGTCCTCTGGAGGGCTTGTTAAAGCAAATACTGCTAGGTCTTGCCCTCAGAGTTTTAGTTCCCTGCAGTGGGGTTGGGGGCCTGAGAACTTGAAGTTCTCACAGGTTCCTGGGGGCTTCTGCTGCTGCTGCTGCTGCTGCTGCTGCTGGTGAAGTGGATAGGTACCAGGGCCCAGCCCAGGGTGCTGCTGGGTATGAACTCCAGATCTTCCACTTTGTAGTTAGCCATGCAGCCTGGGCCAAGTCCCCAGACCCGTGTGAGCCTGTGTGTGTTTCCTCATCTGTAGGTGGGGGGTGGGGGGGGATACTGCCCACTCCCAAAAGATGTTGTAAGAATTCAATGAGATAATGTAAGTGCTCAGCCCAGTGCCTGAAGTCAGCATTCACTAGGCTGTTTATTATTTTTATTAAAACCAGTGAGAAGCCTGTTGCAGAAGTGCCAGGGAGAGGTGAAGGAGAGGCTGAACGAGGCCAGTGGCTGAGTGATGGAGAGGAGGGGATCTGGTTTCTCTGGGAAGCCCCAAGCCCTGTGATCCTCATCAGAGTCTGGTTTCACCTCCTTTCTTCACTGGAAACTTGCTTTAAATCCGCGGGCTGGTCCCTTTCTGGCCACTAGAGGGCAGTGGAGGCAAGGCCGCGCAGAGGGAGGTGGGCGTCCTGAAGATTGGCGCTGGTCTGTGCATTCAGCCTTTCTTCGTGCTCTGAAGCCTAATTATGTATTTGCATTGCGCTCTCCTCTCCCTCCTTGGCTGTGTTTGCTGACGTTTTTTGGAAAACACTTCTAATCGCAGGGCACCTCTGAGTTCCTGCTTGTCTTGTGGCTGAGGATTAGCCATAACCGAAGCGTCCTGCTTTCTGGCAGCTGTGTTTATTTCTCAAGGGCACAAGCAGAGCAGAACATGGGGGCCTGGGCCCTGCAGCTCAGGAGAGCCTAGGATGAACCACAGTTGTCCTTCTGCCAGTTCGGAACTTGGCCTGTTCCATCTTGCATTCCTCCCCCGCTCCCCAGCCCTCGCCTGCACCCTTTGATCCTGTGGGTGGAGAAATAAAGGGAATTCCAAATCCTTAATCCATTTTGAAGGCTGGCTGGAAGCAGGGCTTTCTAGGGGCCTGGTAAAACAGCACCGGTGGAGTCATTTCAGAGAAGTGTGAGTGCTCTTTCAAGGTCATAGAGTGTGGTGACGGAAGGAAAAAGAGAGCACATGTATACTATTTGATGGTATACCTTGTGCCGAGCCCTGTACTTTGATGAGTTGCTTTATTCTACAAGAATAATGAAAGTACCAGTGACAGCTACCTGCTCTTACTGATTGTGCTAAGTGATATTCCCATATTTGCTCTCTTCACCCTCTTAACTGCCCATGACGCATTATTAATTAATCCTGAAGAAACGGACTTGGAGGGGTTACAGTGGGATGCATTGGGCCAAAGGATGGTGCTGCTGGAAATTCAGACCGATGCGTCTCACTCCAGAATCTAAGTCTTTCTGTCAGCAATATTGGGTATGGGCAGTTCTATTTTAGCTCCTTCCAAAGTGGGGTATATAGACAATAGGAAGGAGAAGGCCAGCCTGATGACAGAACAGCCTACTAAGTACTCATGATCCCATATTATGGTAGACCAATTAAAAGTATGGATCTGGAGCCAGATTACCTGGGTTCAAATCCTGACTCTGCCACCTACTGTCTCTGTGGCGTTGGGCAAATTCTTTGGCATCTGGGCCTCATTTTCCTCACTTGTAAAATGGGAGAAGATAATAGTAGCTACCTCACTAGTGTGCTCTGAGGGTTAAATGAGTTAATACATGCAAAAGGCTTAGATCAGTGCCTGGTACAAATAACTCACTAGGGGCGCCTGGGTGGCTCATTCAGTTAAGCATCTGACTCTTGGTTTTCGCTCAGGTCATGATCTCACAGTTCATTGGGCTCTGTGCTGACAGCATGGAGCATGCTTGGGATTCTCTTTCCTTCTCTCTCTGCCCCTCCCCCCACTCAGACTCACTCTCCCTCTCTCTCTGTCTCTCTCTCTCTCAAAATAAGTAAACTTAAAAAATAAAAATAACTCTAAATGTTAGCTCTTATTATTGTCATTATTTTTAACCATCATGCTATCTTCACCTCTGTTATCTTGGTGCCTGGCATATACTAGGGGTTGGCGTATGTTTATTGAATGAGATGAGCCCTTGGATTCAGGAAATATTTTCTGAGCTCTGGATGGTGCCAGGTGCTAGCTTGGTATATAAATGGTTCCATTTTAGGCTTCTCAGTCTGGTGGAGACGTCAGGCATGGGCGCTCATTACTGCACAAGGCAAAAACATTCCATGGAGGTCCCGATGTGAGTAAGAGAACTTTTGGAGTGGGGTAGGGGTGTGGGCCAGTTTCAGAGAAGACAGCCTTTGTATTAGACCTTTAAAGATGGGTGGAGGAGGAGGGAAGAGTGGGCCAGGCCAGAGAATTCAGTTTTCTTGGGCCCAGTATGCCTCCAGCTTCACAAAGGATCATCAAGTTAAGTTGGATTTTCATTCATTCAATAAATATTCATCAGGCATGCCTGGAGTCACGTACTGAGACACAGTGGTGGCCTTGACCCAGTCCCTGCCCTCAAGTGACCTGGGTCTAACCAGTCAACATCCAAGGACACAACTGATGATAGTTCAGTGTGATGAAGGGGCCATATTGACTCAGAGCCTGTTAAGATACATGTGAGAGACAATTGATTCTGACTGATTTAAGTAGAATGGTGATTCAGTGGCTCACATACCTGGAATATATTCAGGTGTGACTGGATCCAGTCTCAAAAGAGGTCCTTAGGAAATTGTCTCTTCCCATCTCTTCTCCTTGCCTTTCTCTGTGTTGGCTTCATTCTGTGACAGTCTGTCCCTTTGCAATGCCTCAGGTGCCCCCCCAGGAGCTTCTGGCTTCCCTTTTACCAGCTCAGAAATCCCAGTAGAAAGAGGGTGCCTTGTTTTCAATGGTTTGCTCTAATGTCATGGGACTTAGTCTCACTGGACATCTTTGGTCACATGCATTCATTGGGGCCAAGGGGATCATCTACTCGTCCTGCATGGAATTGGGAAAGTATAGGGCATATAGTTCTGCCCAAATAACATGAATTGAGGTAGTAGATGGTGGGGTGTGAATGTGAATCCCCAAAGAAATTCAGATGCTGTTACCAGAGGTAGGTAGAATAGATGTTTAGGCAAAATCCACAGATGTCCACTATAGCTACTATGTGGGAAGAGAATAATCCACTGGCTAAGAGCCCTGGCCTGGGACTACAGTTCCCTGTGAGAGAATCCCAGTTTCACCATTCACAAGTTGTGTGACCGTGGCCGGCTCACTCACCTGTCAGTCTGCCTCTCAGTGTCCCATCTACAAAGCGGGAGTGATGGATCAACATTGTAGGCCTGAATCAGTTGGGAAAGCACATTGTAGAGGGATCAGGCAAGCTCCAGAGGGTGTCCCTGCAGTTTGACGTGGCATGAAGTCTGAAGTCTCCGCATTGTTACCTGATCAGTTCCAGGGCAGCTGTCCAACAGACAGGCAGCCAAAGTCCTCTGGGTTCAAGTTCTCAATCTGCCACTTACTGGCTATGCTTTCCTCCTCCATGAGTGAGGATCATCGTTCCTGCCTCCCAGGGTCATTGGGAGAAGTGATGAGGCGACATACAGACAGTGCCTGGCACGTAGCAGTCTGTAACTAATGATAGACGTGTTCTCAGCACAATTACTACTCCAGAGCATGTTAGGAGTCCAGGTGTGACTCTGGCAGGACAGGCCACGTGCTCTGTGAAAAAACAACCATCCTTCTGGATAGAGTGCATTTGGCTATCAGCCGGGGCCTTGGGAGGCTTTGTGTAGCCTGGCCCTTCCCTCCTTCCTTTCAGCTTGAGGAGGGTACACCCTCACAGAGGTTCATGTTTCACTCTTAATTACCCCTTGGGCTCTACTATCAGCCGTCTTTCATTTCCATAAAAAGGCTCTCAGCCAGACAGTTTGAACAGAATCTCATCTGGAGTGTGTTAACTTTTCTCTCCATCGTTGGCAGAGATCTGGAATCGGCTCTGCATTAGGACAAGCTGTAAATAAACACATATTCGCTTAAATGTGGCTCCTGCTCCTATCCCATAGCCTTATCTTAATTTGGGCAGCTTTAAGTCATGGAACACAGAGTGTTTGGAAAAGACCTTAGAAATCATTGAATCCAGTCTACCCATTTTACAGAAGAGTAAATTGAAGGTGTTTTGTTAACTTGCTAACATTCATACACATCACTTAATATGGACAGAGATGGAAATCAGGTCTTCTGACTCTTAGTCTGAAACTTTACCAGAATAACCTGGTGTTTCAACTTCATTCCTTCAGCAACATATGTTGAACATCTGGCCCTATTCTAGGTGCTGTGCAAATGAATAAGAAACAGTCTCTGCCCTTCAAGTGCTTATGATCTCTTCATCTATCCATCCAGCCAGCCATCCATTGTCTGTTCATCTTTCTATCAGTCTCCTTTTCTCTTTGCCCATTCCTGAATCATACATCTGCTTACCTCTTTATCCATTCATGCAGCCATCAATGTGTCTGTAAGGTCCCCAGTCCTGTGCTTGTGCGAGGGAACGAGATAAGTACAAATCAATCTTTGCTCTGTGGGCTTTCACATATTGTGGAGAAAGATACAGAAAGTAGCGTCTAAAGAATCTGTGATGGGCTCTGGCTGTACACAAAGGGGTACTTACAGTTCTTCCTATTATTTCTGAGAAGGCTCATTCTGAGGGTAAAAATAGAGCTGCACCTTGGGTAGGAGTTTCCTAGTGGGGAAGGTGGGGGGAAAAAAAAACCCTTCTAGGTGAGGGAACAACAGGGGAAAAGGCATGAGGATGGCTGGTGGGCTTGGGAGGGGGAGGAATTCCATTTCATTTGATGACTCCTCCAAGGAGTGAACTGGCTGGCTGATAGTCAAGACAGGATGTTGAAAGCTGTTTTATTTATTTATTTATTTATTTATTTATTTATTTATTTATTTATTTATATTTTTATTATTAAAAAATTTTTTTAATGTTTATTTTTGAAGGAAGACAGTGAATGAGGGAGGGGCAGAGAGAGAGGGAGACACAGATTCCGAAGCAGGCTCCAGGCTCTGAGCTGTCAGCACAGAGCCCAACGCGGGGCTCAAGCTCACCAACCGCGAGATCATGACCTGAGATGAAGTCGGACGCTCAGCCGCCTGAGCCACCCAGGTGCCCTCGAAGGCTGTTTTAAAAGGAACTTGAATGTCATACATTCATAGCCAGAATGTCACTCTATGGGCATTTGGAAATCACTGTGGTCTTTAGGAAGAAGTAAGTTAGGGCATTGGGCATTTTAGAAAGATCATCCTAAGCAGCAGAGTCAGGGGGAAAGGCTGGAAGTACAGGAGTGTTTTTAAGGCCTCTTCTGACAGCCCAAAGGGAGTTGACATCAGGGCCTGAATAAAGATGTGGACAGTGGAGATGGGGCCTAAGTGGTGGGGTCTGAGCGACACGTGGAGGAAGAGTTAGCAGAACTTGAATGGTGTCTTACTGTTTTGAGACCCTAAGAGAGAGAGGGACGAGTCGGAAAAGACTTTGAGAAGTCTGATGAGTGATAGGTGCCATTTGCTGAGTTCAAGACCAGAGAAGGAAAAGGATTTTGGGGGTGCAGGGACAATTATGCATTCGATTGTAGTCATGCTGCTTTTGAGGCATCTGTGAGACAGCTAGGGAGACATGTAGGATGCGGTTAGCTGTAGGATCTGGAGCTAACGAGCGATAGGGCTGGGGGTGGACATGGTGGGCTGTCCAGAGTGTGGAGTGTTGATTGCATACGGAGTGGCAGGCATAAAGCTGGAGCTGAGATTAGGACCTAGACCTTGTTACTGGAGAGGACTGGTCTGTTGGACCGCAGCAGGCTGCCCTGGAGAGGGAGAAGAGGGAGTGGTGGAATTGTGTGCCTTTGGATAACTGTGCCAGCTTATGTAAGTTGTTAACATCAGGGGAGCTGGGGGAAGGGTATTTGGAAACTATCTGTGCTGTCTTTGCAATTCTTCTGTAAGTGTAAAATTATTTAAAAATAAAAGTTAAAATAAAAACGATCTGAAGTGAATTGTACTGGTTATAGCAGTTATCCTTTATGAATGCATTATCTTTTTTCCTTTTTACAGCTTTTTTGATGTACATATTGCCATACAATAAGCTACATGTACTTAAAGTGTGTAGTTTGCTAAATTTTGGCATAGGCATTCTCTCATGAAACCCGTCACCAAATAAAAGTAGTGGACATACTTGTCACCCACAAACATTTTTTCATGTCTATCTCTATTTCCCACCTCCCCACCAAACAACCACTGATCACGTTTGTGGGATTATAGATTAGTTTGCATTTTCTAGAGTTCCGTATAAATAGCATCATGTAGCATATACTCTTTTGTCTTGCTTCATTCAAAAAGCACAGTTATTTTGAGATTCAGCCATGGTGCTGTTTGTATACACAACATTCCTTTTTGCTGCTAACTCGCATTCCATCGGATAGATACGCCACATTTTGTTCATCCATACACTTATTGATGGCCATTTGCTTTGTTTCCAGTTTGGGGCTATTATAAGCAAAACTGCTGTGAACATTTATGTATAGTTCTTTGTATGGATATATATTTCCTTTTTTTCTTGGGTAAACACTTAGAGTGGAACGGCTGGATCGTATGGTAAGTATATGTTGGACTTCACCAACATGAGGTTCTAGTTCCTCCACATCTCCACCAACACTTACCATGGTCATTCTTTTTAATTGAAGCCATCTTACTGGGTGGGTAACAGTATCTCATTGTGCTTTTAATTAGCATTTCCCTAATGACTAATGATGTGGAGCATCTCTTCATGTGCTTATTTGCCATCTGTACATCTTCTTTAGTTAAGAGTCTGTTCAAATGTTTTGCTCATATTTTTAAAAATTGGGTTGTTTGTTTTCTTACTGTTGAGTTTTGAGAGTTCTTTATTTATTCTGGATATCAGACATATGCTTCACAAGTATTTTCTCCTGGTGTGTGGCTTGTTGTATTTTCTTAAAAGTATCGTTCAAAGAGGAGAAGTGTTTAATTTTGATGGAGCCCAATTTATCTATTTGATCTTTATGGGTTATCCTTTTGGTGTTTGAGCTAAGAAATCTTTGATGTGCTGTGTTACCCAGGGCCACAAAGATTTTTTCCTATACTTTCTTCTAGATGCTGTGTAGTTTTAGGTTTACATTTAGATCTATGATCCCTTTAAAAAAAATTGAGATATAATTGACATACAGCATTATATTAGCTCCACATGTGCAACACAATGATTTGATATGTGTTTATTTTGTGAAACATTCACCACAGTAAGTCTAGTTAGCATCCTTCATCAGACATAGTTACAAAATTTTTTTTCTTGTGATGAGAACTTTTAAGATTTACTCTCTTAGCAACTTTCTTTTTTTTTTTTTTAATTTTTTTTTCAACGTTTATTTATTTTTGGGACAGAGAGAGACAGAGCATGAACGGGGGAGGGGCAGAGAGAGAGGGAGACACAGAATCGGAAACAGGCTCCAGGCTCCGAGCCATCAGCCCAGAGCCTGACACGGGGCTCGAACTCACGGACCGCGAGATCGTGACCTGGCTGAAGTCGGACGCTTAACCAACTGCGCCACCCAGACGCCCCTCTTAGCAACTTTCAAATATGCAAGACAAAATTATTAACTATGGTCACCATACTGTACATCTCCACGACTTATTTATCTTATAACTGTAAGTTTATATCTTTTGACTCCCTTTGCCCATTTTGCCCACCCTCTGCCTGTCTATGGAAACTACTGATTTGTTCTCTGTATCTCTGAGCTTCTGTGGGTGGTTTTTCTTAGATTCCACATACAAGTGAGATCATACGGTATTTGTTTTTCTCTGTGTGATCCATTTATGAGTTATTTTTATAGATGGTAACAAGTATGGATTGACAATTGTTTTTTTTTTTTTTTTTTGTATATGGATATCCAGTTGTTCCAGTATCATGTGTTGAGAAGGCTGTCTTGTCTTTACTGCATTCCCTTTGCACTATTGTCAAAAACTCATACATGGGTGGATCTTTTTTTTATACTTGTATTTGTATTTTAGTTAATTTTTTTATTTTTTAAAATTAATTAATTCGTTTTTGAATTTAAACTCAAGTTAGCATATAGTGCAACATTAATTTCAGGAGTAGATTCCTTAATGCCCCTTATGCATTTAACCCATCCCCCCTCCCACAACCCCTCCAGCAACCCTCTATTTGTTTCCTATATTTGTCTCTTTATTAAAAAAAACACTTTTTCATGTTTACTTTTTTTTTTTTACTTTTCTTTTTTTTGAACGTTTATTTATTTTTGGGACAGAGAGAGAGCATGAACGGGGAAGGGGCAGAGAGAGAGGGAGACACAGAATTGGAAACAGGCTCCAGG
Source organism: Felis catus (assembly GCF_018350175.1). Lineage (NCBI taxonomy): Eukaryota > Metazoa > Chordata > Mammalia > Carnivora > Felidae > Felis > Felis catus. The sequence goes on from NC_058368.1 coordinate 174,012,032, forward strand.
CTCTGAGCCATCAGCCCAGAGCCTGACGCGGGGCTCGAACTCCCGGACTGCGAGATCGTGACCTGGCTGAAGTCGGACGCTTAACCGACTGCGCCACCCAGGCGCCCCCCATGTTTACTTTTGAAAGAGAGAGAGAGAGAGAGAGAGAGAGAGAGAGAGAGAGAGAGGCAGGCAGAGGTGAGGGAAGGAGGGGCAGAGAGAAAGGGAGACACAGAATCCAAAGTAGGCTCCAAGCTCTGACCTGTCAGCACAGAGCCCAATGCAGGGCTCAAACTCACAAACCGCAAGATCAGACGCTAAACTGACTGAGCCACCGAGGTGCCCCTAAGAGTCTCTTATGTTTTTGTCCCCCTCCTGTTTTTATATTATTTTTGCTTCCCTTCCCTTATGTTCATCTGTTTTGTATCTTTTTTTTTTTTTTTTTGGTTCTTGAATTTTAATCACATCTGTAAAGAGGATGTCCATAATATTTATGTAGAAACATATATCACTGGGAAGAAATATACCACAATGCCGTTTCACACTTGAAATATTTTGAATGATTTTTGGTATATTCTTTTTCTACGAACTGTGTATATATCATTTTTATGATTCTTTTTTAAAAATTTTTTTATTTTTTAAATTTACATCCAAATTAGTTAGCATATAGTGCAACAATGATTTCAGGAGTAGATTCCTTAATGCCCCTTACCCATTTAGCCCATCCCACCTCCCACACCTCCTCCAGTAACCCTCTGTTTGTTCTCCATATATATGAGTCTCTTCTGTTTTGTCCCCCTCCCTGTTTTTATATTATTTTTGTTTCTCTTCCCTTATGTTCATCTGTTCTGTGTCTTAAAGTCCTCATATGAGTGAAGTCATGAGATTTTTGTCTTTCTCTAACTGACTAATTTCACTTAGCATAATACCCTCCAGTTCCATCCACATAGTTGCAAATGGCAAGATTTCATTCTTTTTGATTGCCGAATAATACTCCGTTGTATATATATACCACATCTTCTTTATCCATTCATCCATTGATGGACATTGGGCACCTTCCATACTTTGGCTATTGTTGATAGTGCTTCTATAAACATTGGGGTGCTTGTGTCCCTTCAAAACAATATACCTGTATCCCTTGGATAAATACCTAATAGTGCAATTGCTGGGTCATAGGGTAGTTCTATTTTGAATGTTTTGAGGAACCTCCATACTGTTTTCCAGAGTGGCTGCACCAGCTTGCATTCCCACCAGCAGTGCCAAAGAGATCCTCTCTCTCCACATCCTCGCCTACATCTGTTGTTGCCTGAGTTGTTAATGTTAGCCATTCTGACAGGTGTGAGGTGGTATCTCATGGTGGTTGTGATTTGTATTTCCCTGATGATGAGTGGTGTTGAACATTTTTTCATGTGTTGCTTGGCCATCTGGATGTCTTCTTTGGAGAAGTGTCTATTCATGTCTTTTGTCCATTTCTTCACTGGATTATGGGTTTTGAGGTGTTGAGGGTTTTGAGGTTTTGAGGGTTTTTTGGGTGTTGAGTTTGAGAAGTTCTTTATAGATTTTTGGATACCGACCCTTTATCTGATATGTCGTTTGCAAATATCTTCTCCCATTCTGCTGGTTGCCTTTTAGTTTTGCTGATTGTTTCCTTCACTGTGCAGAAGCTTTTAATTTTGATGAGGTCCCAATAGTTCATTTTTTGTTTCCCTTGCCCCTGGAGACGTGTTGAGTAAGAAGTTGCTGTGGCCAAGATCAAAGAGTTTTTGCCTGCTTTCTCCTCAAGGATTTTTGTGGCTTCCTGTCTTACATTTAGGTCTTTCATCCATTTTGAGCTTGTTTTCGTGTATGGTGTAAGAAAGTGGTCCAGGTTCATCTCTCTGTATGTCGCTGTCCAGTTTTCCCAGCACCATTTGCTGAAGAGACTGTCTTTATTCCATTGGATATTCTTTCCTGCTTTGTCAAAGGTTAGTTGGCCATATGTTTGTGGGTCCATTTCTGGGTTCTCTATTCTGTTCCATTGATCTGAGTGTCTGTTCTTGTGCCAGTACCATACTGTCTTGATGATTACAGCTTTGTAGTACAGCTTGAAGTCAGGAATTGTGATGCCTCCTGCTTTGGTTTTCTTTTTCAAGATTGTTTTTGCAATTCAGGGTCTTTTCTGGTTCCATACAAATTTTAGGATTATTTGTTCTAGTTCTGTGAAGAATGCTGGTGTTATTTTGATAGGGATTGCGTTGAATATGTAGATTGCTTTGGGTAGTATCAACATGTTAACAATATTTGTTCTTCCTATCCAGGAGCATAGAATCTTTTTCCTTTATTGTGTGTCATCCTCAATTTTTTTTCATCAGCTTTCTATAGTTTTCAGTGTCTAGATTTTTCACCTCTTTGGCTAGATTTATTCCTAGGTATTTTATGGGGTTTTTTTGGTGCAACTGTAAATGGGATCGATTCCTTGGTTTCTCTTTCTGCTGCTTCATTGTTGGTGTATAGGAATGCAACTGTGTGTCGATTTTATATCCTGCAACTTTGCTGAATTTATGAATCAGTTCTAGCAGTTTTCTGGTGGAATCTTCAGGGTTCTCCATATAGAGTATCATGTCATCTATGAGGAGTGAAAATTTGACCTCCTCCTGGCCGATTTGGATGCCTTTTATTTCTTTGTGTTGTCTGATTGCTGAGGCTGACTTCCAATACTATGTTGAGTAACAGTGGCGAGAGTGAACACTCCTGTCTTGTTCCTGACCTTAGGGGGAAAGCTGTCAGGTTTTCACCATTGAGGATGATATTAGCATTGGGTCATTCATATATGGCGTTTATGATCTCGAGGTATGCTCCTTCTATCCCTACTTTCTTGAGGGTTTTTATCAAGAAAGGATGCTGTATTTTGTCAAATACTTTCTCTGCATCTATTGAGAGGATCATATGGTTCTTGTCCTTTCTTTTATTGATGTGATGAATCACATTAATTGTTTGTGGATGTTGAATCAGCCCTGCATCCCAGGTATAAATCCCACTTGGTCGTGGAATAATTTTTTTTAATGTATTGTTGGATCTGGTTGCTAATATCTTGTTGAGGACTTTTGCGTCTATGTTCATCAGGGAAATAGGTCTTTAGTTCTCCTTTTTAGTGGGGTCTCTGGTTTTAGAATCAAGGTAATTCTGGTTTCATAGAATGAGTTTGGAAGTTTTCCTTCCATTTGTATTTTTGGGAATAGCTTCAAGAGAATAGGTGTTAACTCTTCCTTAAATATTTGGTAGAATTCCCCTGGAAGGCCATCTGACCCTGGACGGACTCTTGTTTTTTGGGAGATTTTTGATGACTAATTCGATTTCCTTACTGGTTATGGGTCTGTTCCAATTTTCTATTTCTTTCTGTTTCAGTTTTGGTAGTGTATATGTTTCTGGGAATTTGTCCATTTCTTCCAGATTGCCCATTTTATTGGCATATAATCGCTCAGAATATTCTTTTATTATTGTTTTTATTTCTGATGTGTTGGTTGTGATCTCTCCTCTTTCATTCTTGATTTTCTTTGTTTGGGTCCTTTCCTTTTTTTTTTTGATCAAACTGGCTAGTGGCTTATGAATTTGTTAATTCTTTCAAAGAACTAGCTTCTGATTTCATTGATCTGTTCTACTGTTTTATTTTGGTTTTGATAGCATTAATTTCTGCTCTAATCTTTATTATTTCCTGTCTTCTGCTGGTTTTGGGTTTTATTTGCTGTTCTTTTTCCAGCTCTTTAAGGTGTAAGGTTAGGTTGTGTATCTGAGATCTTTCTTTCTCTTTTAGGAAAGCCTGGATTGCTATATACTTTCCTCTTATGACCGCCTTTGCTGCGTCCCAGAGGTTTTGGGTTGTGGTGTTATCATTTTCATTGGTTTCCATATACTTTTTAATGTTATCTTTAACTTCTTGGTTAGCCCATTCATTCTTTAGTAGGATGTTTTTCAGTCTCCAAGTATTTGTTGCCTTTCCAAATTTTTTCTTGTGGTTGATTTTGAGTTTCATAGCATTGTGGTCTGAAAATATGCATGGTATGGTCTCGATCGTTTTGTACTTGCTGAGGGCTGGCTTGTGTCCCAGTATGTGGTCTATTCTGGAGAATGTTCCATGTGCACTGGAGAAGAATGTATATTCCACTGCTTTAGGATGAAATGTTCTGAATATATCTGTTGAGTCCTTCTGGTTCAGTGTGTCATTCAAAGCCATCGTTTCCTCATTGATTTTTTTATCAGATAATCTGTCCATTCCTGTGAGTGGGCGGTTGAAGTCTCCTACTATTAGGGTATTATTATCAATGAGTTTTTTATGTTTGTGAATAATTGGTTTATATATTTGCGAGCTATCACATTTGGAGCATAAATGTTTACAATTGTTAGGTCTTCTTCGTGGATAGACCCCTTAATTATGATATAATGCCCTTCTTCATCTCTTGATACAGTCTTTATTTTAAAGTCTAGATTGTCTGATATAAGTGTGGCTACTCTGGCTCTCTTTTATTGACCATTAGCATGATAGATAATTCTCCATCCCCTTACTTTCAGTCTGAAGGTGTCTTTAGGTCTAAAGTGGGTCTCTTGTAAACAGCATATGGATGGGTCTTGTTTTCTTATCCATTCTGTTACCCTATGTCTTTTGATTGAAGCATTTAGTCCATTGACGTTTAGACTGAGTATTGAAAGATATGAATTTATTGCCATTATGTTGCTTGTTGAATTGGAGTTTCTGGTGGTGTTCTCTGTTCCTTCCAGTCTTTGTTGCTTTTGGTATTCATTCATTCATTCATTCATTCATTCATTTGTATTTTCATCTCTTCTCCCCTCAGAGAGTCCCCCTAAAATTTCTTGCAGAGCTGGTCTAGTGGTCACAAACTCCTTTAATTTTTGTTTGTTTGGGAAACTTTTAATCTCTCCTTCTATTTTGAATGACAGCCTTGCCGGATAAAGAATTCTTGGCTGCACATTTTTCTGATTCAGCACATTGAATATATCCTGCCACTCCTTTCTGGCCTGCCATGTTTCTGTGGATAGGTCTGCTGCAAACCTGATCTGTCTTCCCTTGTAAGTTACGGACTTTTTTTCCCTTGCTGCTTTCATGATTCTCTCCTTGTCTGAGTATTTTGTGAATTTGACTATGATATGCCTTGTTGAGGGTTGGTTTTTGTTGAATCTAATGGGAGTCTTCTGTGCTTCCTGGATTTTGATGTCTGTGTCTTTCCCCAGGTTAGGAAAGTTTTCTGCTATGATTTGCTCACATAACCCTTCTCCCCCTATTTCTATCTCTTCATCTTCTGGGACCCCTATGATTCTGAGGTTGTTCCTTTTTAATGAGTGACTGATTTCTCTAATTCTTAAATAGTGCTCTTTTGCTTTAATCGCCCTCTTTTTTCCTGCTTTGTTATTCTCCATAAGTTTGTTCTCTATATCGCTGATTCTCTGTTCTGCCTCATCCATCCTTGCCGCCGCAGCATCCATTTGAGATTGCAGCTCAGTTACAGCATTTTTTATTTCATTCTGACTAGCTCTTACTTCTTTTATCTCCGCAAAAAGGGATTCTAGTCTATTTTTGACTCCAGCTAGTATTCTTATTATGGTTATTCTAAATTCTGGTTCAGACATCTTGCTTGTATCTGTGTTGGTTAAGTCCCTGGCTGTCGTTTCTTCCTGCTCTTTCTTTTGGGGTGAATTCCTTCATTTCCTCATTTTGAAGGGAGAAAAGGAATTCATGAGGTAGAAAAATTAAAATTAAAATAAAAAAATTAAAATTAATAAATTAAACACACACACACAAAATCGAATACATGATGCTAGATCCTAGGTGTGTTTTGGTCTGGGTGTTGAAAGAGGCTTGATAGATTAGAGAAAAAAGGGGAAGGAAGAAAAAAAAAGGAAATCATTTGAAAATTTGAAAAAATGAATATAGTGAATTAGACTAAAATGAAATGATGGACGTAAATTAGAATTTTTAAAATTTACACAAAAGTAAAGAATATAGTAGAAAAATTAAAGAAAAATATTTTTAATACAAATTAAAAATAAAGATGATTGTTTTCTCTTTCTGTATTCAAGAAAAAGTAAAGAAACAAAAAAGAAAAAAAAAGAAAACAAGGAAATCGTTTGAAAATTTGAAAAAATGAATACACTGAAGTAGACTAAAATAAAATGATGGAAGTAAAATAGAATTTGAAAAAATTTACACATAAGTAAAAAATATAGTAAAAAAATTAAAGAAAAGTATTTTTAATAAAAATTGAAAATAAAAATGAGTTTTTTTCTGTTTCTGTATTCAAGAAAATGAAAAATGGAAAAGAAAAAAGAAAAAAGAAAAAAGAAAGAAAGAAAATTAAATAGATGGGCCTGCTAACAGACTGAAATACATCTGAAATTACTTCATTTTCCCCTAGAAGTCAGACTGTGAAGTGCTTTATAGTCCATAAACTAAGCAGGTGGTGAGACTTCTCTTCTTGAAGAGTGAGGTTCACCCAGTTGGGCAGGGCTTAGTGTAATGGCTCTGTTTTCCACTAGATGGTGCTGCTAGCCTACTGGGGTGGAGTATTGCGGGGCTAGTAGGTGCGTATACGCATTCGCGGGATCGGTGAAAATGGCGTCACCCAGCTACCCAGTCTCTAGTATTGGGACTCTGTTCTCCTGGATCAACAATTGCCCACCCATCCTCTGTCTTCAGCTTTTGTCCACTCCCCTCTTTTACACTGTCTGTGACAAAGCCCCAGGTAGTAAGTACATCTCTCCTGAGTTTTGTCTCAGATGTGGCTGTTTTCCTCGGCCCCTTACTTCTGAGGGACTGTGGCTTTGACCTGTTCTTCCCTCTGTGGAGTGTCTCACTGAGCAATGCCGGTGCCGGCTGCACCTTGGAAAGTTCGCGGGACAGTGCTGCTGCCGATGCCCAGAGACTGTGGCCAGGTGCCAGCCCACCCCAGAAAAAGTTCGCGAGATAGTGTAGCAGCAGCGTTTCAGGGATTATGGAAAATCACAACACACATCTTGCACCAAGCTTCAGCCTTAAAGACCTTGTTCCAGCACCAGCGAATGTGGCCGTTCTCTGGGGTCTGCTGGGCCCAGGTGGCCTCACAGCCTCTACCAAATGTCCTTCCAGCAGTGGAACCGCTTCTCCCCGTGTGGCCTAAGGACTCCTGGACCCCACTCTGCTCTTGGGGATTTGCCCTTCCCACCAGAGCACCACCAGGTATCGAGCTGCGGAGTTTCAGACTCTGCGTTCCCCCTGTTTATAGTCTTAATGGAATTTAAACCCTCACCTTTCTCCTGTCTCCCTTTTTAGTTCAGTCCCTGTGGCTGTTTCCCATTTTACACTTTCTCTCCAGCTGCTTTTGGGGAGGGGTGCTTTTCCTGTATTCTCCCCACCTTCTCTGTCCTCTCTCTGCACACAAAAACACCTCCCTGCCCTCCGTGGCTTCTCTCTCCCCCAGTTCACCTCTCTGCACCACATACCTGCTGAATTCTGTGGTTTGGTTTGTGCAGATTGTTGTGTTAATCCTCAGATCAGTTTTCTAGGTGTGCAGGATGGTTTAGTGTTGGCCTGGCTGTATTTCATGGATGTGAGACACACAAAAAACTTCTGTGCTGTTCCGCCATATTGGCTCCCCCCCCACTGTTTTGTATCTTAAATTCCTCACATGAGTTAAATCATATGATATTTGCCTTTCTTTGAGTAATTTCACTTAGCATAATACCTTCTAGTTCCATCCATGTAGCTGCAAATGGCAAGATTTCATTCTTTTTGATTGCCAAGTAATAATCCATTGTATATACATATACCACATCTTTTTTATCCATTCGTCTGTCGATGGACATTTGGGCTCTTTCCATACTTTGGCTGTTGTCAATGGTGCTGCTATAAACACTGGGGTGCGTGTGCCCCTTCAACACAGCACACCTGTATCCCTTGGATAAATACCTAGTAGTGCAATTGTTGGGTCATAGGGTATTTCTATTTTTAATTTTTTGAGGAACATCCATACTGTTTTCCAGAGTGGCTGCACCAATTTGCATTTGGGTGGGTCTATATCTTGACTCTCTCTTCTGTTCCACTGATCTATGTGGCTACTTGATGCCAATACCATGCTATCTTGATTAATGTAATAATTCTTGAATTCAGATAGTCTTAGACCTTCAACTTTGTTCTTCTTTTTCAGAGGTGTGTGTGTGTGGGGGGGGGGGTGGTGAATTCTGGCTTCTTTGCATTTCCATATGAATTTTGGAATTAGCTTGTCAATTTGTACAAAAACTTGCTGATATTTTAATTTGGATTGTGTTGACTATATGCATCCATTTGGAGAGAATTGACATGTTAATAATATTGAGTATTCCAACCCAGTAACAAGGTGTATCCCTAGGTTTATGATTTTTCCTTTAGTATTTCAAATATGTTGTTCATTGTCTTCTTGGCTGAATTGTTTCTGATGAGAAGTCTGTGTTATTCTTATATTTGTTTTTCTATATGTGATGTGCTTTTTTTTCTCTGTTTTCAAATTTTCTCTGTTTCTCATTAACTGGTTTTGAGCAATTTTATTATGATGTGTCCTGGTGTAGTGTTCTTGATGTTTCTTGTACTTGGAATTTGTTGAGCTTCTTGAATTTGTGTGTTTTTATCAAATTTAAAATATTTTGGGTGTCATTTATTCAAATAGTTTTTCTCTCCATCCCTGTCTTCTTCAGGAATTCCAATTGACTATATATATATATATATATATATATACACACACACACATATGTATATATATGTATATATGTATATATATGTATATATATATACATATATACGTATATATGTATATACGTATATATGTGTATATATATGTATATATATATTATAGTATATATATAATATTTACATATATATAGTTGTTCCATAGTTTGCTGCCACTTCTCTTCATTAGTTAAAATTATCTTGGGGGGCACCTGGCTGGTTGGTGGAGCATCAGGTCTTGATCCTGGGGTTGTGAGTTTGAGATCCAAGTTGGGTATAGAGATTACTTTAAAACAAAATCTTTAAAAAAATTATTTTTTCTTTGTTTTATTTTGGATAGTTTCTATTGCTATGTCCATAAGTTCACTAATATTTGTTTCTGTAATGACTGATTTGCTAACAATCTCATTCAGTATATTTTTCCTTACATATTATAGTTTCCATTTTTAAAATTTAGGGTCTTTTAAAAAATGTTTTCCCTGTTTCTAGTTAACTTTTTTTAAATTTTTTTTTTAATGTTTATTTATTTTTGAGAGAGACAGAGACAGAATGTGAGTGGGTTAGGGGCAGAGAGAGAGGGAGACACAGAAGCAGAAGCAGGCTCCAGGCTCTGAGCTGTCAGCACAGAGCCCGACGCAGGGCTCGAACTCACGAGCTGTGAGATCATGACCTGAACCGAAGTCGGACGCTCAACCGACTGAGCCACCCAGGCGCCCCTCTAGTTAACTTTTTGAAAGTACGGAATATTTAAAAAATAAATATATATTATATCAAGTACAATACATTGTAATATGTGAAATATAATATATTGAATATTATAAAGTATTAATACAATATACATAATGTTATAACATGTAAAATATAATAATTGTTTTAATGTCCTTTTTTGCTTATTCTAACATTTGTGTCAGTTCTAGATCGATTTTGACTGATTTTCTCCTCATTGTGGGTCATATTTTCCTGCTTCTTTCCATGCCTATAAATCTTTTATTGGATGCCAAACATTGTGAATTTTACCTTGTTGGTTGCTGGCTATTTTAATATTTCTACAAAGACTCTTGAGCTTTACTTTGGAAAGCACCTTCATTACTTGAAAACAGTTTATTTTCTGTATCTTGCTTTCAAGATTACTGCATGGGACCAGACCATGTATTAGTGAAGGGCTAATCATTCCTCATTCCCAAGGCAGGACTGCGAATGTTCTGCCCAAACCCTGTGAAGCTTGAGGCTTTACAGACCGGATGGTAGGGACAGGCAATGTTCCCGGCCTGTGCCAGGACCCAAGGCTGTCCCTCTAATGCTGTCGGAGGACGAATCTTTTCCGGCCTCGGGTAGTTTCCTCACACACCCACACGTACTGCTCAGTGCTCTGCTAAATGCTCCAGGGCCCTCTAGAGCTTTCCCCGCATGCTGGCTCGTCCCTGGCATTCTGTGCTGTGTGCTGTAGACACCCTAGTGTCTCCCAGCTCTCAGCTTTGTCTCTTCAACTCAAGTTGTCTGCCAGCCTCTCCTCCCTTCCTGCTCCCTAAAACACAGCCTGGACTTCCCCTCAGGCAGTGAGGTAGGGCAACTTCAGGGCTCACTTTGTTTGTTTTCTCCCTCACAGGGGTCTTTATCCGTTGTTGCTTTATGTCCACTGTCTTGAAAATGGTTGTTTCACATTTTTACTATGCTTTGTTGTTGTTGTTGTGTCAGATGGAAGGTTAAGTATGTTCCAACTTGCTGGAACAGAAAAGTACCTTTTTATTCCATGATCTTGTTTTCAAAATCCACCTGAGAAGAAACCTCCCTTTGTGACAACCAACAGCTTGACAAAGTGTGTTCCCATCATCATGTGATCGTTTTTCTCCTCAAAGCAAGCCTGTGAGGCAGGTGTCAGATCATTCCATTTTGTAGGTGAGGGAACCTAGCTGCAGAGAGGCAAAGGGACCTGTCCAACATCACACAGTCTAGAAGGGATTAAGTCTGGTCCCCACTCACTGTGCTGCCCATGTAGTTCCCAGGAGAGGAAACGGAGTCACAGGAAGTAAGGGTTGGTATTATATTTTTAGAAGTATTTATTGGGGGAGGGGGGATAAATAGGTGGGCTCAGAGAATAATATTTCCAAGGTCACAGGGCTAATGAGCCTAGAGCTTGCAGAGGGCCGGGGGTCTCAGTGAGTGGTCTTCCTACTGCCTTCCTACCTCCCCTCCACCTACTACAGACAGGGAAGTGTGTTTTCTAGCTAATGCATCCTGCCAGAGAGGAGAATTAGGCTTTTTGCCAGAGCTGTGGTCCTGGGGGTCTGGAACTCGGCCTGGCTTTGTGAACAATCTTGGGATGAGGGGGAGGGGAAGTGGGTGGGGACTGGGAAGCACTGGTTACTCACCTGGGAGTGATGGGGGTGGCGTGGGGAGGAAAAAGAAGGTGCCAGAAGGCCGGAGGTGGGCTTGTGGGAACTGAGGTTAGGGGCATGGTGGGGGCATGGCACCTGGCAGCAGGGGCTGTGTCCAGCTGGCTCCCAGGGCCTCCTGCTTTGTGTGATTATCCCTGCTCCCTCCTTTCCCTGAATGGGAAAAGTGGGGAAACAAAATAATGAAGCAGGTGGGGTGTTAGAGAGGCAGACAGCTTGCCGGGCTGGGCAACACTGACGACTGGAGGGTGGGGGAGGGAGGTGCAGGGGGTGAATGTGCAGATCTGAACTCTCAGAAACCAGGGTGCAGGGGACTCAGCCTGGGTGTGCAGCGTCTCAGGTAGAGGTACCAGAGGGTGACGCCGAGGGACAGGACCTCCCTGGGAAGGTGATATGGCCTTTTCCTAGCTGTGGGGGAGGCTTTGAAATGTTCTTGGACAATTATTTTTAGTGAGATTCCCTTTTGACTGGGCTTTTAAAAGTATAGAATGGAATGGAACATAATAGTTACCATTTACTCAGTGGCTACTGTGTGCTCAGAACCCTTTTCACATGCGTCAACTCAGTTCGTATCACAATTACTTTCTGAGGTAGGGACTATCACTAACTGCATTTGACAGCTGAAGAATCTGAGTCTCAGGGACATGGTGGTTCACTCAAGCACTCTCTGCTTTGATTATTTTGTTTTATTTTTAAAAACCTTTAATGTTTATTTTTGAAAGAGAGAGAGAGAGAGAGAGAGAGGAAGAGGGAGAGAGGGAGAGAGGGAGAGAGGGAGAGAGAGAGAGCATGAACAGGGGAGGGGCAGAGAGAGAGGGAGACACAGAATCCAAAACAGGCTCCAGGCTCTGACTTGTCAGCGCAGAGCCTGACACGGGGGTTGAGCTCACAAACCATGAGATCGTGACCTGAGCCAAAGTCAGACGCTTAACCAACTAAGCCACCCAAGTGCCCCTGATTAGTTTATTTTAAATGAGAGAGATGTGCATGGGGGAACCAGAGCCTGCTTGTAGACAGAACTCACCTGTGGGTTTTTTGTTTTCCTTTTTGTTTTTTTCCCCAGGACCTGCTCTTCAGCTTGGCACATTGGAGCTGGAGGGCAAGGTGAGGGTGGTGGGTTGGGAAAGGAAAAGGGAATTGAAGACACATTGGACGCCAAAGAAAAAAAGGAAACTTCAGGTATAGTCTTGCAACAACCCTGCCTTGTAGATATCGAGAGGACTCCTGTCATGTTGTCTACACAAGCAGGAGCTGCAAACCCAGCACTACCTCTCCAGGGGGAGTGTGTTTGGCCCCAGCTGTGCCAGGCAGGTATTCCGTCTCCCTGGCCACAGTGATTGGGCCATGCGTGAGCATGTGACCTAAACCAGGCCAATCACATCCTGTCTTAGGATTTTTTTTTTTTTTAAATAGAGCTGACAACCCTATTTATCCCCTTAGCAAAGCAAAGCATAGCTATCATTTGATAGACACATTCTTCACCCTGTGGAGACACTGACTTGAAAAAAATGAAGCAGACATGCAGATAGAAGCAAAGGAAAATAGGAAGTTCTAATGACATCTCTCTCTCCCCCTCCCCCAAACTGGATTTCTGTTTAGAGGGCTCTGTGCCTCTGAGCACATTGACTCCACTCAGCCCTCTGATCCCAGAGGGACCACTTGGCCTGGGCAAGGTCATTTGGCACATTCCCCTCCCCCACTGCAGAAATTGCCAGAGATGGGCAGTACCAACGCTGGTCCAGTCATTTTATCTGCCTCGTCTCTTTATTTTTTTTTTATTATTTTTTTATTTTTTTTGCCTCGTCTCTTTAAAGGCCCTGTCGCCAAATGCAGTCCCATTTCAAAGACCTGGGAATTAGTGCTTCAGCATGTGAATTTTGGGAGACTGCAATTCAGCCTGTCAACAACCCCCCCAGACTGAATTTGTGGATACTGTCTACAACACTTTATTATGGCCCTTCTAAGAAAGGGGAGGCCTCAGATGCAAACACCAGCCTTCCAGTCAGTGTAAAGAGCTACCACTTTCCACCCAGGTTGGACAAAATATATTGACTTTGGGTTTTTGTCAGACTTCTGTATAAATGTGTGCCCACCAGGATTCACTTCCTCCACATTTCATTAACTTATGATTTACTAAGACCTAATTGCTAGACACAGTAGGACTGGGTGAGGGGTGAGTAGAAGATCCTGGGGAAGAGCACTGGCTGTGGAGTCAGGGAGATATGAGATCCAATTCTGACATCACCCATCTGCCCGCTCTGTGACTTTGGACACATGAATTACCCTCTCTGGGCCTCAAATTCTTCATCTGCAAAGGGAAATGATAATTGTATTGGTCAGAACCCTAGTTACAAGTGACAAAATTGTAAACTAATGAGCTTGAGCAAAGATGAAGTTTTTTTTAGGCTTTTTAACAAAATGTTTATTTATTTTTGAGATAGAGAGCTAATGCATGTGAGTGAGAGCACAAGTGGGGGAGGGGCGGAGAGAGAGGGACAGGGGGTTGGAAGTGGGCTCTGTGCTGACAGCAGGGTGCTCAGTATGGGGCTTGAACTGGCAAACCGTGAGATCATGACCTGAGCCAAAGTCAGACCCTCAACCAACTGAACCACCCACGCGCCCCAAAGATGAACTTCTGATCTGATAGGTGCGTTGAGCAGGTGCATATTCCCCTGCTCTCTCCCCAAAGGCCCCTGTAGTGACAAAGGAGGCTTTAAAGGGTATTGGCTCACAATAACTAAGAGAATAAAGAGAGGATATAACAGCAACAAAAGAAACTGCTGGAAAGAAACTAGATGGATGCTAACTATCTTAGCAGGTCAGAAGAAACAGAAACCTAGGCCATCCATGGGGGAAAGCCAGAAGTTGACCAGTTAGCACCCCACATCTCCAGAAAATCTCCAGGGATTAAAGGCACCAGGTACGTCTGTTCCCATCTTGTCTGTCAGCCCTGCGGCTAGTGGAGCATGGGCACCAGCTCTTCTGCCCACGCTCCGACTGGAGCTTCAGCTTCTAGTGGGGCGTCTGTGGCCAGCCAGACTGCCCACAGTAGAGGCCAGCTGACTGCAGCAGCCATGTGTTTCCCTTCTTTGCCCCGGTGTGGTCTGTGCACTTCTTCAAACAGAGCATTCCAGCAGCCTGTATTTTCAAAGCGTCCTGGTACTCATACGGCAGACTACAGGCATCTGACATATTGGCCACCCCTCCCCACGTTGAGGCCAGTGACCAACTCAGGACTTCCCTCGTGGATGTCTCTTTCTCAAAGCCCATTTCTTGGGATCATGGATGCAAGTTTTTGCTAATGGAGTCCCTAAAGTGTGCCACACTTTGTGCTAGGCCAGTGGGAGGCAGAGGCAAGTTAGCCTGGCTATAATCCCATGGTGAGAGGAGCTTTCTACACAGGAAAGTGGCACTGTGATAGGATTTGGCATAATGGGATTTGGCCCAAATTATCCTTGAACTCCTTAGGCCTGGGTCTGCAGAATGCTTTTTGTAGCTGAAATTGAAACAGTAAAACAGTTTGTAGCTGAAATTGAAACAGTAAAACAGTAAAACACCAAGTGGGGATGTCTTGGGAAATGTTTCCAGGACTTCAGTGTTTCCTGAGGGCTTTCATTATTTCATTTGATCCCGTCTGTTAAATGAGCAATAATCTCATTTTCCTGGTGGGTGCAACCAAGGCTCATAAAAAGTAAGGATCTGAGAGTCACACAGACTGGGGCAAGGTCTCTTGAGTCCATTTCCCCTGCCTTGCCACACGGTGGCTCGGGCAGGGAAGGGGCAGTGCAGACTGGCAGTACTTGAACACCAGATGTTCATACTGATGTCCTCAGATCCTCCATCAACCCCGTGAGGTCAGTCTCACTATCCCCTCCTTCGTACAGTGACTGAGGCTCAGAAGGTTTAGGTGACTTGTCCAGAGACCCAAGCCAGGAAGCTCAGAAAAGCTGTCAAAGAGAATCCAAGAGCTCCTTGAGGTCATCTGCAAAATAGTTTACATTTGCACCTCAGTCCCTTTTTTAGAGTGAAGGGTCTAAAACTTTCAACAGATTCTCAAGGTCAGTAATTCCACAATGGTAAGGAAGCACTGACTTAAGCCAAGGTCTTTCTGATCCCAAGGCCTGAGCTCCGAATCCCCCCTCCACTTGATCCTGGTTAAAAGAACACCCTTTAAAGTCAAACCTATGAGCTTTGGGACCACATCCTGGCTCTGCCACGTACTAGCTGTGAGGCTTCATTTCCTCATTTGTAAAATTGGATTCATTTATTCAACACATATTTTATCAAGCTCTTGCTCTGACTCAGATACTATTGTAGGCACTCAAGTACATAATAGTGAACAAAACAATGTCCCTGCTGTCATTGATCTTCTGTTGTAGTGAACAAATAAATGCTTGTGGGGAGGTGGTAAGTGCTGTGGAGCAAAATGAAGTGGGGTAAGGGGGACAGGTGTGCTGTGGGTAGGGGAGGGGGCTACTGTTTTATATAGGGGGCTCAGGGAAGCTCCTCTGATGACCATTAAGCTAAGACCTGAATGGAGGAGAGCATCACATGTCCATCAGGAGGGAGAGCCTTCTAAGAAAAGGAGGCAGTGGGGGGGGGGGGGGGAAACATACGCCATAAATTCACTCATACAATTCAGGGGGCACCTGGGTGGCTCAGTCATTCAAGTGTCTGATTTTGGCTCAGGTCGTGATCTCAGGGTTTGTGAGTTCAAGCCCCATGTTGGGTTCTGTGCTGACAGCTCAGAGCCTGGAGCCTGCTTCAGATTCTGTGTCTCCCTCTCTCTCTGCCCCTCCCCTACTCTCTCTCTCTCTGTCAAAAATAAACACTAAAGTATGCAATTCAATGATTTTAACTACACTCAAGGGGTGCAACCATCACCACAGTCAACTTGAAAACATTTTCATCACCTCAAACCCCATACCTCTTAGCTATCACCCCACAACTCCCCATAATCTCCCCTTCCCCCTGGCCTAGGCAACCACTGATGTACTTTCTATCTCTGTAGATTTGCCTATTCTGGACATTTCCTATAAATGGAGTCATGTAATATGTGGCCCTAGAGTCTTGAGGGTTCTTTGTATGGTCTGGATACAAATTTTTCTAAGTCAGGCACATGATTTGCAAACATATTGCAAGCATCTCAGGTTATGTGGTCTTCATATTCTCTTAACAGTGTCTTTTGAAGAGTAGACATTCTTAATTTTCATGATGTCCAATTTACCAACTTTTTTTTGGTCATTCTTTTCATGCTGTATCTAAGAAGTCTGCCTAGCCCGTGATCACAAAGATTTTTCTCTTATGTTGCTCATAGAGGTATTAATTTTTTCCCAAGAAAGACCAGAAATTGGTTTTTCATGGGAAAAAATTCAGTTTGTAAGTGTTTTTAAAATAAAACATGTCTATGGACTAGAAAAAGACCACAGGCTACCAGTTTTCATACATTAGTGTATATTATTTGCAAAATTGCTTATAATTGGCTGTTTTCGCTCTGTTCAAACAGGAGTTTCATGTGTTTCAAAAGGATACTCCTTGCACATTGCTGAATTATAGGCAGCCAACTGAGTTACAGATGCCTGTGGGGTATACTGGCACACCTTGGTCTGTCCTTTGCTTTTTAAAATTTTTATTTCTCTGGTCAAGTCCCTTGAGTTTGCTAAGTCATCTCTATGACAGATGAAAAAACCAAGGCCTATGGAAGTAAAGCATCTTGCCCGACGATGCCCAGCGGGGCTCCACTCATTTGGACTGGCTGTAAAGCTCAGAGGTCACCTGGCACTGTGCTCTCCAAAGCAGAGGCCTCCACAAACACACTTGAACTTCACATTTTAAATATACTTAACTATTTAAACATTGTAATAAATGCAACAAGAACGTCAGATATGTTGCATGCTAAATATTAACATTTTGGAGATGGCCAGCATAGTTTCTTAAGCTGTTAAGTCAGATACGTGAAACCTTCAAGTTTCTTCTTTTTTCTCTGTTTGTATAATTGAAAAGAATACTGAAATTGCAAAGCAAACTTTTAAATACTGCTAGCATATCCAACTCCTATTTGTTGCAACTAGGGATTATCTTCATATTTACAATTTTAAAAAGAGTAAGGCTTTAAAAAGTCAGTGCTGGGGCACCTGGGTGGCTCAGTCGGTTGGGCGTCCGACTTCAGCTCAGGTCATGATCTCGCGGTCCGTGAGTTCGAGCCCCGCGTCGGGCTCTGTGCTGACAGCTCAGAGCCTGGAGCCTGTTTCAGATTCTGTGTCTCCCTCTCTCTCTCTGACCTTCCCCCATTCATGCTCTGTCTCTGTCTGTCTCAAAACTGAATAAACGTTAAAAAAAATTAAAAAAAAAAAAAGTCAGTGCTGAGGTTGAAACATGACTGTGTCTGTCATCCATAATATCTCGTTTCCTATTCTTTTTTTTTAAACTTCCTATTCTTTTTTTAAATTTATTTTAGAGAGAGAGTGTGTGTGTGAGCTGAGGAGAGGGGCAGAGGGAGAGAGAGACAATCCTAAGTAGGCTCGATGCTCAGCACGGAACCCAATGTGGGCTAACCCACAGGTAGCAAGACCCTGGGATGATGATATGTACTGAAATCAAGAGTCAGACGCTCAACCGACCGAGCCACCCCTAAACTTCTTATTACTTTTGACTCACTAAAACAATATTATTGATCTCAGGGATTGACCTTATAATAAGTAAATGTTATAGAGTTTGTGCAGAGGTACCAAAGCTTGTCTTTTCCTGCAAGAGGAAGACTACACTTCCCAGAGTCCTTTGCATTTGAACAGAGGCACTGGGTGCTGAGGGCCACCAGGCTGTGGGCTGAAGTAGTGTATGCTCCCCTCCCCCCGCCCCCCTCCTTCTGCAGAGGTCGGGGCTTTATTTTTTAAATAGACAATCACAAGATAGTGAGATGGTGGGTCACTGACTGCGGGAGCTGGAGATCTGCCATGAAATGCTCTCTGAACTACATTGAACTGTGACATGAGCAACACACATGTGTGTTCAGCGACTGGGATGTTGGGTTTATTTGTTATTACAACAAATCCTGGTCTACCCTAATACAGGATTAAACAAATAAAAGTTTCTAAGAAAACATAGCTCTTATCTCTTTTATATTTGGTTCCATGTATTATTAATTGGAAAGTAAAAATTTCTGCTACTATAAAATATCCAAAAATCAGTGGTGGAGTTTGATGTCTTACTCTCACAGGTCAGAGAGGAGCAGTGACTTGTCCAATGTCACACAGATGAGGTAGGGCTAGAATCCAGTTAAGGGACATCTGTAATCTTAGTCTGCCCTTTCTTTTAGCAATGGCAATTGAATTTTCGCATTTCATACTCAGGCCATCTGCTTCATGGAGGACTTATTCTCATCCCTCATCTCCAGGCCTGGCTAATCTATGTAATCTATCACTGAGGCCTCATTGATTAGCTTGATGATAGACATATGACCCAGGCTGGATAAATCAAAGCTAATCCCTGTATTTTTGCTGGAAAAATAGTCACTCTTCATAGGTTGTTGAACCAATAGGATATGTCTCTGGTTGCTGAGGGCTGTCTTAGCACATCTAGGTTGAGAATGAAGCTAACACAGGGGAAAGCAGAGTTGAAAGATGGAGAGAGACAGATTATGCTTGATGGTGGTGTTTGAGCACCTGGAACCAACCATGCCTGAAGTCTGAGTTTTACTCACATGAGCCAATATATTTCCTTTTTTCCGTTTATGCCATTTTTGATTGATTTTCTGTCACTTGCATCTGAAATTATTCAGACTTCTACAAACCGTTTTGTGCTCTTTTCACTAACAGACAGGAATTACTATGTTTTTCTATTTTACTGGTAAGGAAGATTCAAGGCTTGGTGACTCTCTTTTGTCTTGGGAATGCCCCACATGGGAACTCTTCATTGCCTCCAGTTCCCACTTGAGTGTGGACATATTTTATCCTAAGTTTCACAAAGGGTTGTTGAACATAACATCCATCACAAAGTAGGTGCTCAAACATTGTTGAAATGAAGCAAAGAAAACATCCTCACAAAAAAGTGTACAAAGTGTATGAAGAGGCAGTTCACAGAAAAAGGAATACCAATGACAAGATCTCCAAGCTCACTAAGAATTAAGAAAGACAGATAAAGTGAGATCTGTTTTTTACCCACGGGTTTGTCGAAGAGCTGAATGTTGCCTAATACCTGGGGATGGGGAAACAGATCCTTTCATGAGCTGGCACATGCCTCTTTGGAGGGTAATTTGGCAATGTCTGTTGAATGTGAAAATACACCTGCTTCCTGCTTGAAATTTATCGTACAGGTAAACACCAACAAATATGGAAAGATGCAAGTAAAAGACTGTTTAGTATAGTATTATTTGTAACAGCAAAAACCAGAAACGAATTCCCATTAAGAAGGGGACTGTCTAAATGAATCACAGTACATCTAGACCGTGGAATAAATTTCAGCTGCTAAGAGAAGAATGAGGTGGCCCTGGACGTGTGGGTGTGGAAAGGTATCCAGGGTATACCATGTTGGTAGGGGAGGACAGGATGTGTGGCACGATGCTGTTTGTGTTGAAACAAAAATGAAATCTTACCAAAGTTAAGATGAAATTCAGTTGGAAAGTGGGAATAAAGGATCAGGAGGCTTTTACCTTTAACTTATAAACTGTTCTTTACGGTTTGATTTTTCAAAATTATGAACATCTATTACCTTACAATTTTGTTTACTTATTTGATTGCCTTTATTTTGACTATCATTTTTCAAAAAATGCTTATTTGTTTATTTTGAGAGAGAGTGTGTGTGTGTGTGTGAGAAGGGGAGGGGCAGGGAGAAAGAGAGAGAATCCTAAGCAGGCTCTGTGCTGTCATCTCAGAGCCAACATGGGGCTTGATCTCATGCACTATGAGATCATGACCTGAGCTGAAATCAAGAGTCAGACACTTAATCAGCTGAGCCACCCAGGCGTCCCTAATGTGACTACCATTAATAATAATGCACAAAGTGAAAACATCCAAAAGACACAAAGGGAGTTGTACAATTTTCCAGTTACCCTCTCCAGCTCCCTGTTGGAGAAGAAATGTATTCCTAGCATGTATTTATTGTATTTGGCAGGAGGAGGGGGAAGAGAGTGAGTGGGAAGGGTGGAGGGCATTGGCTGCTACTCTGTGGCCTGGTATAGGGCTGCCCTTCTCAGGGTCACTCTCTTTCTTTGGCTTCCAGGCATCAGGCCCCCTGAAATCCCACTGACATGCTGGTGAAGACCTTCAGGGATGCCTTGGCTGTGGGCCTTCCAGGTCTGGGTCCTGCACTGCTGGGCCCTAGGGAGTGAGGTCCTGGGGCCCCCCAGCGCTGGCCCCCTTCCTGCCAGGTCCACTTGGGCCAGGCCTGCCTAGCGGATGCCCAAACACTCATTAGGCGAGATGGGGCTGTAGGCAAATATTTATTCCTGTGCAGCTGCGGGCTGAGTGGAGACCGCAGGTGCAGGGCAGAGTCCTGTTTACCCAGCATTGAGCCGGGCAGGCGCTGCCTGTTTGCTGAGCTCTATTCCTGGCCTGGCTTAGGTGCCCAGGAGGAAGATGGGACAACAGAGGATGTGGCAGGTGGGGAGCTGGGAGTGCCTCCTTGGCAGCCAAACCCTGCACAGGCCTCAGTATAAAGGCTTGACTAGGCCCTGGGGTCATGTGAGACTGGCCTCTTCCTCTCTCCTCTTGCAGACTTTCCGTGTGCTGCTCACTGGGGGCTGGGCGAGGGGCAGGTCTTCCTTTAACCACCTCTGCCCTGGGCTGACTCCTGGTCATTCTTGGGTCTCCCTGACCACCTCCCACCCCAGAGTGGGTAGGTGCCCTGTTAGTGGTAGCCATGGCCCCACAGCTCATGGAAATCACCTATTCATTTCCTCACACTTTCCTGGTTAGTGTTTGTCTTCTCTGCATCTAACAGAAGAGCAGGGACAGAGACAGTTTTGTTCCCCACGGTTTTCCCATCTCCTCCATAGAGACTGGCACCTCATAGGTGCTCACCGAATATTTCAGTGTTGGCCTGAGTGAAGCCAGGCAGGGGGAACTGCATGGGCAAAAGCACAGAGGTGAGATGGAGGGTTGAGGGGGTTGGGGTGGGAGAGGAAGCAAAGAGACCAGAGGCTGGAAAGTTATGTCCAGGCTGGGACTCTAAAAGGCCTTGAATGCCATGCCAATGAGTTTGGTTTTATCTAGACAGATATGGGAAATTGTTGGAACGTAAAGGAAATGCAACTAATACAGTGAGAAAATTATATACTAGATTCTTCAAGTTGAACAGTGTAAATTCTGAGGTTCATACAATGGCCTGCAAGGCCCTCATCATCTGCTGTCTCAACTGCATCCGCTTTCTGTCACCTTCCCCTTACTCACCTCAGCCCTGCTGGCCTTGCTGTTTCTTGAACACCAAAGGGACATGCCAGCTGCAGGGCCAATGCACTTGCTGTTCCTTTGTCTGGAAAGCTGTCTCCTTGGAATCATGATTTACCTCTTTACTCTGTTTAAATCTCAGCCTCCAATGCCACTTTACCAGAGAGACCTTCCATGATACTGTAGACAAAAGAGCCTCATTCCCCAGTGCTCTTATCCTGCTTTATTTTCTTTTGTAGTACTTGTTTCTATTTGCTTACTGTCTGTTTCCTCCACAGGAATGTCAGCTACAAAAAGTCAAGGTATATCTCTTTTGTTTACTGCTATGTCTTCTAAGCCTAGAACTTGTACCTTTAGGCTCTAGGAATGCCTGTCAAGTGAACGAATGAATGAATGAATGAGTGACTGTTTAACATTAAGCCAAACCACCCGAGTCCTGTAATGCTCCCCTGGGCCAGTGCTTTCCTGTCTCCAAAGCCCTCACACAACCATTAGCTCCTTTGATCTGCACATCAGCCAGGTGGGGAACACAGGACAGGCATTAATATCTGCCTTAAAAAGTGATTATCCATGGCACAGAAACATCATGATCACATGGACAGAAACCAGAATGAAATGCCTGTAGGCTCAAGACTTTAGTAAATCAATTTTAAAAATTCGATGTGCAGGAATTGTAGCAAAGAGGAAAGAGTCTGCATTCTGAGCCAGGTCTTCCTTGCTTTCTTTCCTGGTCTGGCTGTTTGCTTACTCTGCGACCCAGGACAAATCTCAGCTACTTCTCTGAGGCTTGGCCATCCTTTCTGTAAAATGGAGATCAGATTCCCTCAAACAGGTACAGTGCAGAGGCATTTCCTGGGCCACGCTCTCTTGTGTGCATCCTTTATGGAGACTGTGCGGTATTCCACAGGCTTAACCACTTGACTGTTGCCGGACATAGTGACAGTAGCTACCATTCGTTGAGTGCTTGATCTTGCTGGATGCCAGGCCAAGCAGTGTATCTTCACTAGCTCATTCAATCCTTCCTGCTACTCTGGTAGGTGCTGTTAACCCCCCTGTTTTGCAGATGAGGTTAAGTGACTTGCCCAAAGCCACACAGCCCGTAAATGGAGGAGTCAGGATTGGAAGCCAAGTAATCAAACTTGAGAGCTTTATACTCTCTGCTCTGGTAGGATTTTTTGTCCCCATTTTATGGATGAGGAAAATGAGGCTCAGGGAAGTCCACGACTTTACCTGGGCAGAACTGGGATGAGACAGAAACCAGATCTTCCAATTTTTGACCTGTGCCCTCCAGCCCACCCCTATGCACCCTGGGGCAGTGTCTATATGTCTCATTCTTCCTGAACTGGGACCAAGTGGCTGATAAAGGAGTAGCCTTCTAGCTTCTGCCCCACAACCAGCTAAAGACTTAAGGATGGGGTTGAGGGGATCACTGGTAAGCCGAGGAATCTTAGTTCTACTCTGGAAACCACTCTTCTCTCTCCCCACCTCCCGTCTCTTGCCTCCCTCCAAGAGCTCTGTACCAATTAATCAGCAGACATCCAAAGCTCCAGCTGGGACCAAGTGGGCTGGACTCATTAGTACAGAATGACATTAATATCCAAAAAATTTCGAGACAAATGCAATGATTCAGGGAAGGCGCCTGCATAGGGATAGCTCAGAAGTTGGTGTGGGCAAGGGAGCTGTGGTAAGGGGCAGAGAGGAAACAGTGCAGATGTGGTAGGAGGAGAACAAGACCAGGTCCCCAAGATGCCCGGTGGGAAGGGAGGAGACAGCAACTCTACCTTGGGCAGGGTCTATCCTCTTGTGCAGTCTAACCCCTTCCTCCCTGGACTGTCCAAAGAGGAATCCAGGGACTATAATGCCTCTTCCCCAGTGGGTCACTGTAACCTCGGGCCAGTTGGAGAGGTGGCACTATGTGGTGGCCAGATCCCAGCTGCATCTCCTTTCACCTCTCATGGTGGGGCCTTCTGCAAGTCTCCCCATCTCTTTGGGCCCCAGTCTCCTCATCCGGACCAGGGGGTAGTAACAGCAGCCCCTCAGGACTGGTGAGATGATGGCGGATGTGGACGTGCCTTGTGGAGTGTGAATCAGAGGGAAGGGATGGCATATTCCTCTCCTTCTGCTTCTCTTTCAAGGTATTCTTTAGTGGTGTTAACCAACAATACTCTGTGCCTTTGGGGACAATGGGAGTCAAACCAGCCTTTACAGAAAGTCTCAGAAATAGAATTCTGTTTCCTAAGCTATTAATTTCTTCACTCACTCAAATATTCACTCCATTCATTCACTCACTCACACACGTACTGATCACTTCCCATGTGCCACCATCGATCGACTAGGCACTGGGGATAATAAAAAGGTGGATGGGACACGATTCCCACCTCAGTGGGTCCCTCACTCGAGTGGGGATGCCAGTTAAGGGAGAGATCATTGCCATGATATTGGGTAGGGAGGGCTGTTGATTGCAGGAGCTCTGCAGCCTGGATTTTGTCCAGACATTCTGATTTCAAATCTATGGTCTCA
The DNA here is from genome assembly GCF_018350175.1 of Felis catus. Classification (NCBI taxonomy): domain Eukaryota; kingdom Metazoa; phylum Chordata; class Mammalia; order Carnivora; family Felidae; genus Felis; species Felis catus. Next base: position 174,036,031 of record NC_058368.1, read on the forward strand.
TGGTCCTCATTAACACATTGCTTATCTCCATCACTATTTTTTTTTATTAATTTTTTTTTTTTATTATCTAGGAAACGTAGTTTCCTGCAGTTCCTGCAGTTTCCTGCAGTTCTTTGGTGCTGTGGGAGTGGAATTAGCCAGGACAGGCTAGGTTATGCTGTGACAATGGACAACCCAACCCCTGGGAGCTCAGAGGAGGGGTGACGTCCTCTGCCTGGAGCACACGTGTGTCATCAAGGAGAGCCTTTCAGAGGCGGGGACACAGAGCTGTCCCTGCAGTTAGAGAAGTTACCAGCTAGCCTGGGGGGTGGGACAGTGGGACATCATTAATTAAAAATATTTATTGACACCTCCTGTGTGGCAGGCAGTGTTCTAAGTGTGGGGATACAGTTGTGAACAAAACAGACAAATCTCTGCTTTCAAGGAGATGATTTTCTGGTGGGGGGCTAGAGAAAGGACAAGCAGAGCAGGGATGGTGCTTGCTGTTTTGTATCTGGTGCTCAGGACAGGGCTTGGTGACAGGTGCCACTTGAGCAGAGGCCTGGAGGAGGCAAGGGAGTGAGCCAGATGGGGATTTGGGGGAAAAGTGTAGGCAGAGGGAACACAGTGCACAGTCCCTGAGGTAGAACCTTGCTGGGCCCTGGGAGAAGCCAGGAGACTAGAGCTGCAGGGAGGGTGGCGGGCATGCAGGGATGTGGGGGGGCGGAGCGGGGAGCAGGGGTGGGCCTGTGGGTTTGGCTGCTGGACAAGTACAGAACGCCCAGTTAAATTTGAATTTCATATAAACAACAAATAAATTTTTAGTATAATAAGTATGAACCATGCAAAACTGCCTTTCTCTGAAATTCAAATTTAACTGGGCGTCCTGTGTTTTCCTTTGCTAAATTTAGCTAGCCTAGTGTCAGGCCTCTGTAAAACTTTGGTTTGACTCTGAGATGAAAGCCACTGGAGGATTTGGAGCAGAGGAGGGATAGGATGTGATTAGTTTTAAGGGGATCCTCTGGGTGCTATGTTGTGATCAGACTGCAGTAGGTAGGGGCAGAAGCTGTGGGTGGGGCATGGGAAGTGAGAGATGGGGGCTAGTATGGCAGTGGGAGTTTGGAAACATGAGGGGAAGCCAGACATGTTTGGAAGATGGAAGTGACCCTGTTTGCTAACAGGTTGGTCATGAGGTGGCAGAGACAGATAGGGGACAAAGAAGACTCAATGGCCTTTGGCCTGAGCAACTGGAAATACTGAGATGATGGCATGAGATGTGTGTGCATGTGTGCATGTGTGCGTGTGTGTGTGTGTGTATGTGTGTGTGTGTTTAGACACATTGTTAAGATACCTACTCTGTAACCAGGAGGAGATATCCAGTACACGGTTGGACGCATGGGCCTGGGCTTCTGGAGAAGACCCTTGTTTGTCACTAGTACAGATGTCATTGAAAGCTGTGCCTGCTGAGAGTACCAGGATGCTGTGGAGATGGAAGGGGCCCTGATCCAGGCATCTGCAAAGGCCTGAGGCTTTGGGGTGCACTCAGGGTACGAAGAGGGGTTGAGTGCTGATGGCTAGGCCAAATTGGTGGGGAAAATGAGGTTGGCTCAGCTTTGAGGACCAGAAGCCATGGAGGGCACTAAGCAGGGGAGTGCTGTGCCAGATCTGTGTGTTAGATCTGAGGCAGGGCGGAGGGGAACCTGGGGTCCCCTGTGTGGGGCTGGGAGGGCAGTGAGGACACTGGGGTGCCAGTCTTGGCAAAATGGGGGGAGGCCTCACCAGGACAGCAGCAGGGGGTCAGAGCCAGGGCCACAGAAGAGAGGGTGGGTTTGTGTGGGACTGATGGGGCTAGGTGGCAGACTGGATGTGGGGAGTTGAAGATGCATGTCCAGAGCCTTCAGGCTCTTGCAGGGCTGCGGGGGGGGGGGGGGGTGGGCAGAGAAAGGAGTGCAGAGCCGGTTCTCCCCCAGCACCCCACGGCCACTGTGCTTGTTAGCAAGGAACACTCCTTAGAGGGAACATATGTGCTGTTATTTTTAGGTGATTAGCCGCACGTCGTGGAGCGTTTGTTTGCCAGTCGTGGGTAAACAAAAGCCATTTGTCAAAATGAGATGTTCTAGCCTCATCCTCCCCTCACAGGCCAGTTGCCGGCTGTGAATTCCTGTTGCATCAGCCGTGAGGCTAATTAGCTCCACTGCTCCTGAATAATAATGGCCACATTCACGGAGAGGTGTCTGCATGCCAGGAGCCTTGCAGACGGTACAAAACTTGAAGCTGCTCAAAATGCATCTTTGTTGGTCCCATTTTGGAGTTGGAGAAACTGAGGCTGAACATCTACCCTCCCCCATCCCAGGAATGGGGACTCAGCAATGCCATCAGTCACTGTGGAGCAGCTTAGGTAATTGGATGAGTGCTGGGAATCCCATCAAGAGGCTTGTTCTGTGTCTCCCCTTCTGGGTGCTGACTTTTGGGACCTCTGGGTAAAGGGGCCAGAGAAGCTCTAGAGGAAGGAGCATGGATGGGCTTTGGATGGGGACAGCAATGAGTTTTTGGCTTGTCTTTGCCACTCAAGCGCAGTATATAATCTTGGACTGGGCTCTGTGATACAATATGCAGGGAGTTTAGTAGGGAATGCTCCTGAGATCAGTATCTTTGGAAGGGAGGGGACGGACACAGGATTGGGCGAAGGAGGAAGCCAACCTATCGTGCTGTCTTTATGGAAGCTCAGTTGGTCCTGTAGGGAGTTGATGACCCTTCAGGGCTGTTCTGAGTTGAGGCAAAAGGGCTGGGCCTTTGCACTCCATGTTGATCCATCATAGTCTGTAGGTCACTCCAGGAATGGAGTGTGAGGGCCTGACAACCATCTGCCAGCAACACCCACAGAATCTGGGGGAATAGGTCCTTTACTCCTGCAGGGGGACCTGGGTGGTGCCTCACAGAGCCCACCACGTCCACTCCTTGGGCCTCTTCTGGGAGAGGCTCCTCTAGGAGTGAAAAAGAGGGCTAGTGGATGAACTATAGCACCCTTCCCTCTTCCTGCTAAGGGTTTTGTGGTATCAGGGGCTGCAACCAACATTCTTCAACTTCCTCCTCCACTAGCCACCAGAGATCCCTGTCACTCTCAGGTGACATCTCTGTGGGGACGGAGACTCTGGTCACCATGCCCTTTTCAGGCCTGGATGGCTGCACTTGTCAGTTTACCATCAATATGGGCAAGAGAGCACCAAGAGGCACCCAAAGGGATCACCTATGTGTCACCATATTCTTCCCTGTCCCCAAGGGTGACTTCCTCCTGATGACCAGGGTCAATTGCTCTGGCCAGGATGGCCACTCTTCATGCTTGCTGGTTCCCTGACACTAGGAGCCTAAAGTGCCAAGGGGGAGGCAGCTGTAGCCCATAGTTTAAGGGACTTTACCGCGTCCACTGGCAAAAGTACCCTTCCTTTGGGAACAAGGAGCCCACAGAACCCATAGTTGAGGGATGGAAAGCACAAATTCTCTACATGGGTCACTGGGAGGAATGTAAGCTGGGCCACTTAAGCTTCCTCTTAGACCCATGTATCCCACTGGGACACAGTGCCATATAAGGTATTTGATTTAAAGTGATACTGCATCTTGGAGGATGGTGCCCAGACCTCATGAAATATTGTTTCTGAGTTGGCTTTTCAGCGGTGCTTTAGCAGGCTGTTACACTGCCCCACCTGGCCAGAAGCTTTTGGGTAATGGGGTGCACGATGGCAGCCCGCTCCCCTACTTCATGGGTTACTGCTGTAAGATGAGTTATTCGGTTTGACGTGATGTTATGTGGTATCATATGCCTGTGGATTCACCACTTCATACACCCTTGGATAGACAGCCTGTGGGCAAGGAAGGCCAATCTGTGTCTGGAACATGTCTCTATTCCTGGTCTTTCCAGGGAGGAGGGGTCCAGAGTAGTCGTCTGTTACATATTGACCCAAACGAATCTAAGGTTTTGTCCTCCTCTCTAGCTGGTGGCACAGGATCCCTGGTGGGGCCATTTGTGTGAGCTGAGGGTACTGGTAAAACAGTGGTGGGTGACAGGGTTCTTTTACCTGCTATGCAGCTTGCTGGTGAACTCAAGTCCTGATCATGTTCAACTCAGGATGTACCCACCTTCTGACTTCGTGGGTCTGACAGACCCGGCTCATGATGGGCAGTTCTGGGTATGTGAACACTCGGCATCTCATAATTGGGCGCTCTGTCTCTACCAGAGCCAGGAGCATGCCACAACCTGTTTTTCAAAAGATGTAGAATTCTTCACTACAGATGATATGCACTTGCTCCAGAATTCCCAGGGTCTCCATTGTGGTTCTCCCCAGGGAGCTTGTCACACCTCACAGGGCATCCTTTCCTATCACTGTCCTATGTGTCTAATACCATACGGTCTGCTGAATCGGTCAGCCCAAGTGTCAGGGCTGATGGTGCCAGCAGCCTGAACCTTCTGCAGAGTTCTTCCTCGCTCTGGGCCTTGGTAGCCCCTCATATCACAGTACTCCCAGACATGAAATAATTTTGCTTCCAAACCCATCTATCAGGTGCTGTGCTTTCTTCTTTGTGATGGGAGGTGAGAGATGAAATAATTTGTCTTTACTTTGGGGGTGGGCCCAAGTATTTACTAGACCACAGGATTCCTAGAGATTTTACTGACATGGTGGGCCCCTGGATCTTCATCAGTTTTCTCTCTCACCCTCTGGCCTCCAGCAAGCTAGGTGCCTCTTGTTCATCAGCTCAATCAGCATGATGTCATCAGTGTAATGGATTGGTGTATGTTCTCCAGTGTGTCCGAATGGTCCCGATCTCCTTGGACTACCATGACAGAGCCTTGGTGAAAATGGTGAATGCATGTTGTTGTCGGTTCTTTGTGAATGTGTGCTGTTCCTGATTTTCTTTCTTGATTGGGATAGAAGAGAATACAGTTGGCAAATTAATGACTTCGTAATATGTACCCGAGTTCACATTCTTCAGGTTTCACCTGGTTTCCATGGGGGGCAGACTGGTGAATTAAGTGGAGCCATGATAAGAATTATTACCCCTACGTCCCTAAGATCTTTAAGAATGGCACTAATATTTGCCATCCTCCCAGGGTGTAATACTATTTTTGATTTACCACCTTAGCCAGAAGGAGCAGTTTCAGAGGCTTCTGCTTGTTCTTCCCCACCATGACCACTCTTACCTCACAGGATAAAGGAGTTTGTGCCAATTACTAAGTATGTCTATTTCAGTTATACATTTGGAGACTCCTGGGTGGGATGCAGTGGGCCCACTGTGACCAGGCCTGGGCTAGAACTCCATTTATCACCTGACCCCCTGACCATGATGATGCTTGGAGGTAGCAAAGTGATCTTCAATTCTGTGCCCAACTGCCCTAGAAATGCTTGCGTTATTGCCCTTTTCTCAGTATTCAGTTACCTGAGGAACTTGGGGGAAGGACTGGGGAAATCATTGCTGCGTATTATTGCAGGGTCCTTCCTCCTGGGGACACAGGCTTTCCCTCAACCAGTGGATTCCAGGTCTAAAAACCTACTCAGGTATGAAACTAGGGAAGGGATTGTTACTTCTTATTGGGGTGACTATCTTCAGTCTCCCGACAGCCCATCTTAGATGTTTTGTTTTGTTTTGTTTTGTTTTGTTTTGTTTTGTTTTATGCAGATAGAGTAGTATCCTGGTTGGCTGATGCTATGTTCTAGCAACTCCATGACCCTCTGCAGGTCAGGCTCTCCTCGCTGTCCCTCCACCTTACCACTCATCACAGAATTGCGTCTTCCTGCCTTCAGGTGGTTTCTGTGTTTTCAGGGCCCTATCACCCCCACTGCTGTGAGTAAGCCCGGTTTGCAATGGCATCTCCTACTGCCAGCTCCAGCCTCCAGAGAAGAGCCATCCTTGAACTTCCAAGTGATGCTGGGGCCACTCACCAGTGCACTCCTGACCGCCTTGCAAATGGTATGTCCTCTGGGTTCTGTGTGCAGTATAGGCCTCTGGAGGGAGTTCTGGCCTTACATAGTATAGGACATCCCCTCTGCCGTGCCCACTTCTCTGAGCCTTTCAGTGCCTTCTTCCAACATCTGCGGTGGCACTTTTCACTTCACCTGGGCCACTGCTTTCCCCATGCTTCTGGGGACCCCTGGGGTACTCGTGAGGGTGTTAAATCCTGTGTCCTGGGAGGGTGCTCCCATACTGATAAATGCTCCCTTTATCTAGCTTTGTGCATTGGCCCTGTTGATCACTCACCTTCCGTCCCAATCCAGAGCCATGTTGACTAGGTGCTGCAGCTCCTTTGGGGTAGAGCCCCCATCTTTCCACATTGGGCCCAGTGTGCCCACAGCTACTTTATGTGTGACTTAACCCTAGTTATCGGCCCAATGACATCAGCAGAAGTGGAGCAGATCCTGAGTGTGGACATGTCTTGGCAGGGAGAAGCCTCTGCAGTCTCAGGTGAGGAGGGAGTGCTAGCTCCCAGAAGGGAGGGGCAAGCTCCTGCAGACTCAGAGCATTCAGGGGATCTGGAGAGTTGGGCTTTTGCAATATCCCCACCCAGATGTCCCCATACTGCGTGTCGGGGTTTCATTCTTTCCTAACCAGGGCTTTGACCTTGGCAGAGCAGACGTGTCTTGGCTGGAGTTGAGCCTAGGGCAAGTTTTCACATTTTCTGTCCTTCTGTGGTGGAAGATGACCACCTCTCTAAACAGCAACAGAAGGCCCTCTGGCTTTCACATTTAGCTTTTAATTGCTGACTAATCATACTCAGCTCTGTGTTATTGTTTTCAGGATCAGTGAGGTTTAACAACAGCTACCCAGTTCGATTGTCCTTGTAGTTACTGTTTCTTCCATATTTCTTATATGCATCACTCTAATTAATGGATTCCCTGTCACCAGTCTGCCATCCTAGTTCATCACTCAACCAGCTGGGTGGCAGGTGATTCTGCTCCAAACTCCCATCCTGGTGTCTGCTTTCCTGACCCACTTTTGGTACAAACTGTATGTAACAGGTTGGGTTCTCAGAAAGCAGACTCTGTGACAGAATTCAGCATGTGGGGTATTTATTAAGAATTATTCTTAGGATCAACACCTGTGGAGGGGAAGAGACAGAAACAGGATAGAACAGAGAGAGAAGTCAAGTTGCCCCATAGTACTGTTTGAAGCCTCAGCTGGCCCTGCAGTGAGTCCTGAAGGTGGTGTGATCTTTTTGAGCTGTTCTGAGTTGGGGCAAAAGGCCCTGGCAGTCCTGGGAACAGGCTGGTGACCTTGGGTGATGTGGTCTTCTTCTGCTGAAGCAGTCTCTGATGGTACTGATAGCTGAGGACTGTCTGATGGCAGCTGGGGTAATAGGGTCTTTATTCCTATTGGAGCATCTACCCCAACACCTGTGAGTTCACTTATCTGTAAGACACGGATATAAAAAGTCCTAGCTATTGCTAGGCTAATTGATAAAGACTCCATAAATGGTAGCTATTGCATACTTTATAGGTAGTTATTTGAGGATAAAACTTCAACTCAAAATAATTCAAGTCATGAAAGGAGTTTACTTGTTCACATAATTGGGAACATGGAAGTGACTTCAGGAATGGATGGATACAGGAGCTCAAAGAATTTCATCAGGATGGGTCTCAATCTCTCTTTATACACACACACACACACACACACACACACACACACACACACACACACACCTGTCTTTCCATCTCTAAGTCCCCAATTCCTCTGAGTTGGCTTCACTCTCAGGCAGTCTGCCCTTGAAGGCTAACAATGGCCCTCAACGGGGGGTGGGGGGACATTATATCTATCTGTATCTATACCTATACCTATACCTATACCTATACCTATACCTATACCTATACCTATATCTATATCTGTCTATATATCTGTATCTATATATGTATCTATGTCTATATCATCTGTATCTATATCTATGTTTATATATATATATATATCTATATCTGAATATTACTCAGCCATCAAAAAGAATGAACTCTTGCCATTTGCAATGATGTGGATGGAGCTAGAGTATATTATGCTAAGTGAAACAAGTCAGTCAGAGAAAGACAAATACCATATGATTTCACTCATATGTGGAACTTAAGATACAAAATGGATGAACATATGGGGAGGAAAAAAAAGAAAGAGAGAGGGAAACACACCATAAGAGATTCTTAACTATAGAGAACAAACTGAGGGTTGGTGGAGGCAGGTGGGTGGTGGATGGATGATGGGTACTAAGGAGGGCACTTGTTGCGATGAGCACTGGGTGTTGTATGTGAGTGATGAATCACTAAATTCTACTCCTGAAACCAATATTACACTATATGGTAACTAACTAGCATTTAAATAAAAATTTGAAACAAGAAAAAAAGAGAGAGAGAGAGAGAGAAGAAAAGATGGTCCCTAACAGCTCCAGGTCCACATCCTGCCAGCTCAGGAACACTGGCAGAACGAGGGGGCCAAAACCTCCCAGTGATAAATCCTACTTATTGGCCAGGCCTGGGTCATGGGGCCTCTCAAGAGCGGGGAGGATGAGGTCAGCCCTTCTTGATGGGAAGCTGGGGTTAGGCAGTGTCCCAAAGGAAAACGGAGATGCCGTGAGCAAATAAAAGTCAACAGATGATGGTAAAAAACACATCCACACCCTCTCCACCTTGAAGGCTTCTTTTATTCCATCTAGAGAATAGAAGGGCGTCAGACTGATCTTGCCTATGTGGGGCCATGTGCTATGTTCAAGAATATGTCTCACACGTCTACACGTGGCTGCCTGGAAACTTGCCGCATGGCCCACTAGCCATGATTGTGAGGTGCATCTACTGGGTCCAGGGACTGAGGCCAAGTCCAGGTGGATTGAGAGGCAACTTTCAACTCCAGTTTGTCTTCTAGATCATTCGCTCTGCCAGTCAATATACATTTATTAGTGTCTACTTTTGCCAGCCCAGTGTGGGACCCTGGTGATAGAGACTGAAAGCCCCTCCCCAGTGAGGACTCAGGGTAACTGAGGACTCAGCCACATTGTATGCCATGGGACATAGCAGCAGGGAGCTGGATGGCTGAGGGGGACCAGGCCCAGCAGCCCCTGAGCCTCTCTGGCCTTCAACTATGTTCTCTTTGGCCGACAATCATTTAAAAAGATTTATTTATATTACCATTACTGTAATATTTCATCAGCTCTGCTATGAGACTTATTGCAAAGTATGCCTCCATTTTATGTACCATTGAGAGACATGCCAACAATTTTAAGATGAACCCCCAAATTTTAATGATGTTTATATATGAAAAAATGTGCTGCCGAGTAATGAGGACATACAGTAATTACCAACACTTAAAAATGGGGCTATTTCATATTAAACTCCCGTATCCTGGTTTCTTCTGAATAATTGCATACTTCCTCAACCCAGGGCTGGCACCTTTGCGTGGCAACAGTCAGCCGGAGATGAGCAGGACTTTCCCCTTTTGTTGTTTGCTTTATTTTTGTTATTTGTTTTAAATAGATCATACATTCTTAGGGTTCAGAAATCAAAACAATACGAGACAGTATAGAATGAAAAGTCTGACTCCCACACCTGTCATCATCCACTCTGTTCTCAGCCCCTCACCACAAATAAAGCCCTGCATTACATTCCCATGCTTCCTTCCATTTTTTAAAAAAAAAAATGCAGACACAAACAAATATGAATAGATACACCTCAACTCTCTCATTTAAAATAGGTTCTGCCTTTGTTTTGATCACTTAATGATGTGTCTAGCAGATATTTCCAAATCTGCAGAGAGATGCTGGCCCTCCAGGGGGGAACAGGTTCCCCATTAACTGAAGTCTCCCTATACCAGCTTTCTTCCTTGCATACCCACTGGGCCCCTGGGGACATCAGACTGTAGTCTTCCTCATCTATCCTGGAGACACTCAGCAGATGCCAAGGCCTAGGGTTGGGGAGGGGGGCAAGCACGTTGGGGCAAAGGAGGTGAGATGGATAGGAGGTAGTACTTGTGAGTGGATGCATGTGCATGGATGCTTTGGTCTGGCTTAAAAGCTCTCTGGTAAGTGGATAGGGTTGCAGGGATAAACAAGGTCCAGGAGTTCAGAGACTCACTGGCAGCAGGAGAGCAAAATGAAGCAAATGGATAGTTGGGAGACCAGAGCAGAGAGTATGAGCTTGGGTAAATTAATTAAACTCTTTGAGTTTCTGACGCCTCATTTGCAAAACAGGGATCTTTTAGTCCCTATTTTTAGGATTATTGTGCAGGATAAATGCAACAACAGTTCCTGTCATATAGTAAACACTAGTATGTATTATCTCTGTGGAGGCATAGTGGAAGGAATAAGACTGCTTGGAGGTGGCGGTGAGTGGGGTTTTGAAGGCTAAATAGGAGTTCACAAGGTAAAAAGTGTAAATAGTACGTTCTAACACAGGAAATAGTATGGGGTCTTCTAGCTTGCCTTCAGGTGTTAACTCAGTTTCAAGGAGGATGTAACTCAATCTCATACAGAAGATGTGGCCTGCCTAAAGTCAAGCATGCAGGAATGCAGAGCTCCATACCCAGTTCTGTCTGACTCTGACCCCGGTGGTTAATGCTCAAGTTAGAACATGTGTACTATCATTCTCGAGACCTATTTGTGTTGTAGCTCAGGGCTGATAAATTGGGTTGCTGTGGCATGTGAGGCAGCCTTGCCCTCTGAAGGAAGAAAAATCACCTGGTGCTCAAGGGCACAAACCGGGATACCTTCTCTGAGCTCTGCTTTCTATGTAAGCTCTGCTCCCAAGCAAGTTTCCCCCAGGAAGTGGCAAGATGGCTGCTGGCAGCTCAACTGGGCCAGCAGAGCTACTGCAGAGGAGAGAGGGAGCCCCTTTCCTAGTGGTTGCAGTTAATGTTTTCATTTATTTTTGAGACAGAGAGAGACAGAGCATGAGCAGGGGAGGGGAAGAGAGAGAGACACACACAGAATCGGAAGCAGGCTCCAGGCTCTGAGCTGTCAGCACAGAGCCCGATGGGGGGGCTCGAACTGACGGAGTGTGAGATCATGACCTGAGCTGAAGTCAGACGCTTAACCGACCCAGGCGCCCCTCCTAGTGGTTGCAGTTAAAGTCCTAGGCAGGGTTCTCACTGGTCATCCTTGGGTGACAAGGCTATCAGTCGGCCAATGGTTAGGAGAATGTGGCCTTCTCACTAAGGCCAAAGTGACCTCTGGTAGGTCACGTCGTGACCATCACAGAACCAATCAAGTGGCTAAAAGATGTGGCCCTCTCATTGGTCACACCTGGGTCACATGACCATCACTGAACCAATCAAATGGCTAGGGGAATGTAGTCCTCTCACAGATCAGGCCTCTCACGTGACCAGAGGAGCCAGAACTACAAGGGTCTAGAGTGGAGGAAGGGTGGTCCCCCAAAGTGATATTGGGGTCCTGCACCCAGTAAAGGGGGAGATGGCTGGCTGGCAAACCCAGTGGAGGTTCTTCATAGAGCCCCAGACAGGCCCATCCATCCGTCTCTTATGACCTGGGGCTGAGGGAAGCCTGGGACACCTGAGCCGGGGGTCAGGAACGCTTTCCTGGAGCCCTTTAGTGAAAAGCATCTGGCCCAGGCAGCAGCATGCATGGCAGTACCATAGTCCGTAACAGTGGAGGAGCTATGCCAGTGAAGGGGTTTGCTTATGGTCAACTCTGTGGATGGGGTGGGCAGTGTCCTATACCCTCCTCACGCTGTCCTGATTGCAGTTTGGAGCAAACAGTTACGATGGAAGCATCTGAGCTTCCATGATTCGTGGGCTGGCCATAGGCTCCACCCGACCAGGCCTTCCAGGGATTCGCCAGTGGTTAAGCAAGAAGAGGAAACGAGTTTTACAAATTAGTACCAACACCTGGAGGGACAGACCCAGCCCAGGGGAAACCATATAGGGAGTCCAGTCCCCACAGCATCCACTGATGCATTGTGCAGAGAAACCTCTGTTTGCAGGGTAACCACCACATCCTGATTGGACATCTCGCCTTGCCAAGGAGGGCAATTTGAAACATTCTGGTATATAATGTATTGCAAACATTCTGTGGTATAGGCCCTGTGTCAAGTGCTTTACATATATGACCTCCTTTCATCCTCCCTGCACTGAGGGAGTATCATTGTCCCCATTTTACAGACAAACGAACCAAGACTCGAGGATGTTAGGAAACTTCTCCCAAGATCACATACTAAGAGGGAACACTTCCCATCTGATGTCCAAGCCCTGGTTCTTCTGAGCTGGGCCTCCTTTGATGCTGGGGACCAGAGACCCAGTTGCAACCCAACCCCCCCTCCCACCCCCAAAACGTGGCAGGTGAGCTGAGCTGCGTGTCTCCCACAGTTACTCAGCAGATGTTCTGAGGATGCTCAAAGATGAGGCACAGGATGGGGCTTCACTTTCTGGTCCCAGGGTCTCCTGCCCCAGACAGTTCCCTTGTGGCTTCTCCCAGAGTCCAGAGCTTCGTTTTTTATCTGAAGCCTGGCAATTTGGGGCCCAGATGAGGCCCCTAGGCCTGAGTGCTTCAGTGGGGAGGATGGGAGGTTTCAGAGAGGGACAAGAGGGGTGGGAGTAGGCGGGGAGGGGTAGAGCCCAAGGACTCAGAGGAGGTGGGAGACAGGGAGGCAGCTTCATTAGTCTGTCCCCAGGGAACTTGGCAGCCAGTTATTAGGCACTCTCTAGGATGGTGAGCTTGGCAGATGAGGGAAGAAAACAACATGGGAGTTGTGGGTGTGGGCTGGGGTTGGTTCTGCCTCTTCTGGACCAGGGGATCCCTTCTTTTCATCATATGAGGGGAGGGCTGAGGTTCTCCAGGGCCTAAACCTGTCACCATGGTGCAAGCCCCTCCTTGACAGCAGGGACAGTGTCATGAGCATCCTTGGATGCAGGAAAGGAACTGAACTGACGCCAGTGCTGGTCCCTAGGGCACCTTGACGGTGCACTCCCCCACTGAGGCTTCTTGGCTACTATGGTGGTTGCGCCAAGGCTGTGGTGTCTACTGGACCCTTACCCTCTGTCCCGTGTCTGAGAATCCCACCAGTCCTACTTGTAGTCTTGAGGCTACGTACTGTTGCTCCCATACTGTAGACCCATCTCCCTTATCATTTTCCCTTTTCTCCAGTAGAAAGAAATCTGTTAAGTTTCCCTCAGACTTCTTCTCTTCTCCTCTCCCACCAGCCCCTTGGCCTTGAAAGTTATCAGTGATGACTTAAACCCTACTTGCAGCTCAGACTCTTTGCTGAGCAGCTGCCTCCTGGGCATCTCCCAGGGGTGCTCCTGGGCTCCACAGACTCTACCGCTTCTCATCCGCCTACCCTGCTCTGCCTCTGTGGCATCCCATCTTGGAGAAGGGCTCCACTGTCTGCCCCCTAGCCCAGCCCAGGGCACACACAGTCGCTCCCAACTCTCTTCTTCCCCTGACCTACCACAGGTAAGCCAAACCTTTACTAGCTTTCCACCAACTCTTTTAACTACCTTCTTCATGGCTGTGCTCTGGTTCACTCACCTTTCCTTCTTTCCTGGAGTCTCCACATTGATCTCTGAGCCCCTGGTTGACCATCCATGCTGCCTGTCCATAGCTCTCTCCTGTTTTAAAATTCTCAGTGGCTCCCCCAGCACCCCCAGATGAAATCTGTACTCCTTGTCTTAGCATTCTGAGCTCCATGTGGCCTGGCCCCTACTGCAGCCTCTGCTTCCACACCTCCTCCAACACTTTGCATGTTCCAGTTCCCACAGTGTTCCATGTTCCCTCCACCCTGAGTCTTTGCTCATGCTGTTCTCTCTCCCAGGAATGTCTCTCCCCACTTTTGGTTGTAAGTACACTCAGCTTTTGACTCCTCCAGGAAATGCTCCCTGAACATGTGCCCACTCCCCGCCTTCAGCAGGTCTAGGTGTCTCTGTTGTGGGCTCTTATAACATCCCACATATTTCTACATCATGGCGCTTAGCACTCTCAGTTACAGTTGACTGCAGATCTGTCTTCTGCCCTCTGCTAGCTGTGGGAGCTTGGAGAGCCAGGGTTGGGTATCTTGCTGGTCGCGCTCTCTAGCATCCACCTGAGTCAGTCCTGTGGTATATGCTTAAGCAGGGCTGCAGAAGAAATGAAATGTCTACCAATCTCTCAAATGTCAACATCAGGGTATTTTGATGTATGTATTAGTTTCCTATCCCTGCTGTAACAAATTACTACAAGCTTAGTAGCAATGCAAATTTAGTCTACAATTCTAGAGATCAGAAATCTGATGGGGCCTGGTCTCACTGTGCCCAAATCAAAGGGTGGACAGGTCTGGGTTTCTTCTGGAGGCTCTAAGGGAGAATCTATTTCCTTGTCTTTTCCAGTTTCCGGGGCCTTTTCCACTTACCTTGGCTTGTGGGCACTTTCTCCATTTCAAAGCCACCAATGTTGGGCTGGGTCCTTCTCATGGTACCATCTCTCTTTTCTGCCTCCCTCTTTCACTTTTAAGGACCCTGGTGATTACAATGAGCCCAACTGGAAAATCCAGTATAATCTCCCTATTTTAAGGTCAGCTTATTAGCAACCTTAATTTCATTTGCAGCCTTAATTCCTCTTTGCCATGTAAATTAACAAGATATTCACAGGTTCGAGGGATTAGGACATGGACATCTCTGGGTGGCCACTGTCCTGCCCATCACAATAAGGAAGAAGCTGGAGAAGCCAGTGCCATGTGGGGAGAGGTACCCCTCTGTGAGACTCTAAGAATGGGGGACACCAGGGGCAAAAGGACAGTCAGGGTCAGATAGCAGGATGATTTGATGCAGGTTAAGAGAGTTCTGGGAGAGCCAGAAAGGGATTTCCGCCTGTCATGGTCAAACCTGCAAGTGGTAGAAACCCAGCCAAAACTGGCTTTAAGGACCAGGGGGATTTACTGACACATGAGACTAAAACATCACACACAGGTAAGAATGCCTCCAAGTACAGCTGGGTTGGGGGTCAGAGGATGTCCCACAACTCCACTTCCCTCTACCTCCCAAATCTCCTTTCAATCCCAGCTTGGCTTTATTCTCAGTCCACATGAGATGGCAACATAGCAGCAGTCACTGCCACCCCCAGCCTCCAGGTTTAAGTGAGCCAGAGCAACTGCCACCTCTCAGCAGGTCTCCCTGCCCTGCCTTGCCTTGCCTGGGTCTTGAGTCTAGCTCCCAACCAATCATGGGGCCAGGGGGCTGGATTTCACTCAAATCATGGGTAGATAACAGAGGAAGAGTGGGTTCCTAAAGGAAATTCTGATGGCTGTTTTCCCCGATGGGTGATGCTCCCTGCATTCTCTTAGGGAGACAGGATTAAGAGGAGACCTGGGTCCTGATTCTGGTTCCTCTGCTAACTTGCTGCTGTGTGACTTTGAGCGAGTTACTTATTAACCTCTCTGGGCCTGACTGTAGAATGAGGGGGTGAGGTGGGATGCCCTCTAAGGGACCTTACCACTCAGAGGCCTTTCCCATCTGTTTAGCCCATCTGTTTTCTTGTGAGTCTAGATACTAGTGGTAAAGATCCTTAGAAAACCTGGTAGTCGGAGAAGTAGTAGGGGAAGCTGCTCAGAGTGGAGCCAAGTTTGGGATCTGTGGCAGGGCCAGGGAGGTGGGCTAGAGCACGTGAAGTGCTGGGTTCATGGGACAGTTGGGGGCCTGAGCAAATGGCCAGTGACTATTAAGACTTGGGGCTTGTCTGTTGCCAGGGTCAAACCTCACTCTGCTTGTATCGAGCTTAGCGCGTGGCCACGGTTGGGGTTGTTGTGTGAGTTGGCATCACTGTGTGGCTGTGGTAAAGACTCAGTCTGGGTCCAGGCTGGGGATCAGAAGCTGGTCAGCAGGAGACAGGGCAGATGCTGTCAACTGGTGTATGGGGGAGCCAGGTGTCACACAAAAGTGACTGGCCACATGTGACTTCTCAATTATTCTCACCTAACATATTATATATTTTACTTATTCTTTTGTTTTTTGTCTGCTTCCTTTTACTAGAATGTCAATTCCCTGAGGACAACCACTTTGTTCTCTAGCTCCTAGAACAGTGCCTGGCACATCGTAGGTGCTCAATAAATAGTTGTCTGAATAATGCAGAGGTATGTGCATGCAGGTGAGGCCAATGCTGTGTGCATTAGATTACCAGTTCCCCAACCTTGCCATTCATTTGAACCACCAGGAGATCTTATAAGAACGCCAATGCCCAGGGTACAGCCCTTACCAGTTGAGTCAGAATATCTGGGGGACCAGACTAGGCACTGGTATTTTTAAAAAATTGCCAGATAGTCCCACTTGCTGCACAGTTTGAGAGGTGCTCACTGCATTAGACCACGTGAAGTGTGGGGTGGGGAGTATGTGCCGCCTCATGAGGACACACACACGGTGGTTCTGGGTGGTAGGATGGAGACTTTTTGTCCTAGATCTCTATCACATTCTCCGGACACCCGCCACGGAGGTGATTACTTTGCTCTCAAAATGGATTTTGGCCGCGAGTCAAGAAGAGCTCTCGCTTCCCAGCTAAACGATGGCAAATCAATTTGAGGACTCTGCTGGAGCTGCTGATTAGGGCTGGCAGCCAGGGAGCCCTCTGGCTGTCAGAGCCATGGCAGGACTCAGCTAGGCCTTTGAGAGGAGGTGGCAGGCAGGAGCTGGGACCAGCCTTGGGGTCCAAGAACCCAGCCTTCTCCTGGGGGACATGGGAAGCCTAGATGGGGCTGCTGTCCACTTTGGGAGTGCAATCTCCATTTATTTAGGACAGCAATATTAATAGTATTAGTCATCATTTATTAAGAACTTGTATGTGCTGGGCACTTTAATACATTTGTTGCCATAATTGGGCAATGCAAGTATTATTATCCTTTAGTATGGAGTCCCTGAGAGGTGAAATAATGTGTTCAAGATCAAATGGCTTCCACATAACAAGTCAGGCTTATAACCAGGTCTGCTTGGGGAAAAACCCAAATGTTTTCTCATGATGCTCTGTTGTGTGTTCGTGTACATGTCTGGACTCTGAGCTCTCATGACCATATCGGATTCAGGTTTAAAAGGCAGCTCCTATCCCAGTGTTTGGCCATGGGGAGTTTGCTGGAGGAAGAAAGGAATGAGGACATGTTTGCTGAGTGGATGGATGAATGAAAGAGTAGTTGCTGACTAGGGACAGAAGGTGGGATGAGGTATGCGTGGTGAGGTAGGCAGCCTCCAAGATGGCCTGCAGCCCCCAGTGATCGTCCCTCCTGCTGTTCATGCCCTGTGTAGTATCCTCCTACATTGAATCAGAGCTGGTTTGTGTGACCAACAGAATACTGGAGAAGCGATGGTGTGACTTTCGAGGCTAGGTCATGAAAGACATTGCATCTTCCACCTTGCTCTCTTGGATTACTCACTCCGGGAGAGACTAGCTTCCCTATCACGAGGACACTTCAGAAGCCCTTTGGAGAGGGAGACTTCTGCCATAAAGCCAGTGCCAGTTTGGCAGCAATGTGATGGAGGCGTCTTGGAGGTGGATCCTCAAGCCCTAGTTAAGACTTCAGATGAGACCTCAGCCCCAGCTGACATCTTTTTTTTTATGTTTATTTATTTTTGAGAGAGAGAGAAAGAGAGAGAGAGAGAGAGAGAGAGAGAGCAGGGGAGGGGCAGAGAGAGGTGGGGACAGAAGACCCAAAGCAGGCTCTGTGCTGATAGCAGAGAGTCAGATGCAGGGCTCGAACTCATGAACTGTGAGATCATGACCTGAGCCAAAGTTGGATGCTTAACCAACTGAACCACCCAGGTGCCCCCCAGCTGACATCTTAATTGCAACTTTATGAGAGACCCCAATCCATAAATAGCCATGAAGCTACAACAGAATTTTTTGACTCTCAGAAACTGTGAGAGAAAAAGAAATGTTTGTTTCACGCTACTAAGTTTTGGGATAATTTGTTATGCAACAACAGATAACTCATGCATATTGCTAAGTCTTTTGAGCTGATGAGAGCTTCCTGGAATAGGCAGTTTATTCCCTCCTGTCCCCTTTCTCACTTGTGACTCCTGCCTCTCAGTTTATTTTGTATGTATTACAGTAAAAAGACATGAGAGTTGGTCTTAAATCCAGGTTCCCAGTTTACTCTTTGGATGACCTGAGGATTTTTATTGAAATTAATTCTTCTCCTTATCCCTTTTTACTTTTTATCCCTCCTTTCCTATCCTTTTTTCTTGTCTTCATCAGTCTTGCCATAGTAAGAGTAGCATTTTGTAGTAATGGCTGTCATTGTTTAAGTAACTGTTATGCACCAGGCACTGTGTTAGGGGATCCACAGACATTATTTAATTTAGTTCCCTTAATTGGTGGTGGTGGTGGGGTTAGTTATTATTGTATTCTATTATTTTGTTTTTTATTTTAATTCCAGTATAGATAACATACATTATATACTCATTTATTTTATTTTATTTTATTATTTTTTTTAAATGTTTTTTTTCAACGTTTATTTATTTTTGGGACAGAGAGAGACAGAGCATGAACGGGGGAGGGGCAGAGAGAGAGGGAGACACAGAATCGGAAACAGGCTCCAGGCTCTGAGTTGTCAGCACAGAGCCCGATGCGGGGCTCGAACTCACGGACCGCGAGATCGTGACCTGGCTGAAGTCGGACGCTTAACCGACTGTGCCACCCAGGCGCCCCTATACTCATTTATTTTAAATAGATAAGGAGACCAAGGTCCAGAGAGTCACATGCCCAAGACCGGACAGAAAGAATCAATATTCCAAGCCAGGTTTGTCTGCAAACCAAAGCCTATGCTCATTTCCATTATACGTCTCTACTTCTGAGCCCCAGTGTTGTAATATGTAACATGGGCATAATTCTGACCTCACAGGTCCCTGTCAGGATGAGCAAAGGTGGTGCCTTTAGAGCAACAACCCTATTATGGCATGGAGCGAGGGCCTAGTAAGTGGGAGGCTTCCTTGATCTCCCTATTTTCCCCTCCCCACTTATGTACTTTATGATGGGCTATGCTAGCCCTTGTATAGACAGGGTCACGTCATTGCCTGTCACTGCAGTACCAACAGGGAGTTGATGAGACCGATGGGCCTGCCCCAGGATGGACGGGGTGCATGCCTGGGTCTGGAATCCAAGGAGATGGTAGCACTAGCAGCTCTTGCTCACCCACTGACCCTTACCTTGTGCTAGCCCTGTTCCTGCCCCAGCTCACACAGAGATGAAGGAAGGAAGGAACACGCATTCAAACCTAGGTCAGTACCTGTGGAGAGGCCATTGTGTAGAGATGGCTCCAGCTGGAGGATCCCAGCTGAGAAAACGTTGGGGGGTGGGGAGGGATATTGAATCATCTCTTAGATCAGGCAAGAAATCCCAATTAATTACAAGTGCTAAGTGAGTGGTCTGGAAGCAGACTTTTGCAGTCAATTAAAGGGATGCTGGAGGAAGCTTCATTAACCCCCTGCCTCCTGGCAACTTTTGGTTTAGGAGAAAGAAGGCATCTGTCTGTAATGACACACTGTGGGGAATGCAAGCAGAGAGTGCCCTCCACCAAAGATGGCACAAGAGGGACTCCTGGGTTGCATGGAAGGATGGATTCGTGATGTCCTATGCTTTGATCCCTGTGGTAAATGAAGTAGTAAAGACATTGCTCCATTTGGAGGCCAGCCCATGCACAGTGCAGTTTGTGCTTTTCTTGTCCTTCTCCAGCATGGACAGCAGAATGGCCACTAGACTCTCCCCGGGTGCCTCCAACACAGAAGCCCCAAACTAAACTCATTATCTTCCCCCAAACCTGTCTCCGCAAATTTTTCAGATCTTGAAGAATGGAGCCACCCAAAATGGAGACACGGGCTTTGGCCTCAACCCCTTCCTGTTCCATGCCCTACACATTCAATCCTTAAGTCCTGCCAATCTGCCCTCCTATGTAGTACCCCCAGTTTATCTGTTTCTCTCAGGCCCTTTGCCATTGCCTAAGGTCGGGCCTTACCATCTCCAGCCTTGACATTGTACTAGCTCCTTCTTGGAGCCCAGTTCATTCTCCTCCCAGCCCTCATGATCTTTCTCAATCTGCCCACCTGATCGTATCACACCTCTGCTCAAGACCCTTCAGTGGCTCCCCATGGTCTGCAGGGAGAGCCCAAGCTCCATCTCCTGGCACCCTGGTTGATGTCCCCAGGCTTTCAGCTTTTCATCAAGAATTTAATAAGCTCCTGCAGATGTCCCCTGCTTCTCCCTCCTTGACACCCACCACCCATGCTCAGACTACTTTTGTCTCCTCCCTGCTTTTGCTCATGCCAGCCCTTCCGCCTGGAGTGCCCTCCTTCTCTACCAGGTTGACTTCTCATTTAAGACTCATCTGAGATATTGCCTCCTCCCGGAAGCCTTCCCCAAGCATCCTGAGTTTGCTTTTATCACTGCACATGTTATGGTGGCTAATTGGCCTATTTATCTGCCTGTCTCCTCCTTTAGCAGGTAGATTCCTGGTAGAAAGGGCTGTGTGATTGGTGTTCTCGGTGTCTAGTGTGTGATTGGTGTTCTTGGTGCTTAGCAAGTGGTAGGAGCTCAGTAAGTGCTATTGAAGAAAGGGTTAAGACTATGAGGGGAAGACCTTTGGGACTAACAGTGAGAGGATGCTGTCATTTCCCGACTGGGGCACAGGATTCTGTGGGGTGCCACTGAGTGTCAAGGAGGGGCAAAGTGGGCAGAGAGAAGCATCTGAGTGTCTGGGGCTGAGTTGTTTACTGAGGAGGGACCTGAGTCTTGAAAGGACAGTGTCTCGTGTGCTGATAGAGCACACAGATGGACTTCTAGGGAAGCCCAAAGACCTTGTGTTCCATTTCTCTCCAATCTTCATCCTTGGAAGGCCCTCAGAGCCTAGCCACTGACTCTGGGGATGGTCTCAGTCTTGCAGAGGCCTGAGGGGAACCAACTGTTGACCCTTATTCTGCTCTGACACATTTCCTTCTCCACTTGGGACCCTGTGGTAGATGAGGTTTGGTTCTGGCTCCTCTGAGGTCCTGCTCCACTCCTGCTTCTTTGTAGGGAAGGGGGGAGTTGCATCAGGCTCCATGGGGGCAGACCCTAAGATGCCCCCCCGAGTGATCCCTGTCCTGTTACATCCTTGTGTAACCCTCTCCCTATGGGTGTGGGCAGGACCTATGACTTCTAACCAATAGAATATGGTAAAAGTGATGGGATGTACTTGCCCAATCAGGTTACATAACATTGAGGCTTCCATCTTATCAGCCTTCTCTGTTGCCTTCTTGGCTTGCACACTTGGATGAAGAAAGCTGCCATGTTGTGAGCTGCCCTAATGAAGGGGCCCACATAGTAAGAAATGAAGGACAGCCTCTGGCCAACAGCCAGCCAGGGACTGAGGCCCTCAATCCAACAGGAACTAAATCTTGGCAACAATCACGTGACCTTGAAAGTGGCCCTTGACATCAGTTGAGACCCCAGCCCTGGCCTGCACTTGACTGCAGCTTGGTGAGAGACCCTGAAAGCAGAGAGCCCTGGCCTCCTGTGAGAAACTGTGAGATAATAAATACATGTTGCTTTAAGCCTCCAAGTGTGTGGTAATTTGTTATGCAGCAGTAGATAACTAATACAGCCTCCCAGTGCACACTGAGCTCCCCTGACTCTGAGAGGCGAGGAGACCTGTTATCCTTAGTGCATTAGCCCAGACTTATGGGGAGATCTGGGAGAAAGGTAGGATGAGTGAGGTTAGGGCATAGGAGAGAAAGGGGTCAGGTTCTGCCTCCCCTCCCCCTATTGTCCAGTAGGTGCAGAGAGCTAGAGGAAAAGTGACTGTGGCCACCAAGCAGAGGAGAGGGAGATTGGTCGCTTGGATCCTGAGTCAGCACTGGGGTTCCTAAGGACCCACTACAGGCTAGACTCTGCAGTGGGTGCTGGGAGGCATTGGGGCACCAGCCAGCATGACACCTAGAAGAGCTCCCAAGTTAGAGACAGACACTGCAGCGGCATAAATTGTAGTAGGATTTATAAGGTGCCATTCAGTGAATGGTTGGCACGCAGTGCTAAGAGTGTGCATGTGTGACCCCATTTCTTCCTCACAACTGTGGAGGTCAAAACAATTATTATCCCATTTTACTTGCAAGCACACACTCAGAGGGGTTAAGTGGCTTGTTCAAGATCACTCTGCTGGGTGACAACCCTCTGGCAAACCAAGGGCTGCCTGAGCACATAGTTGTGATGCTCTGTGTGTTGTAAGCACAGCAACAAACCCCGCTGTGGGAAGGGGGATGGGGGGCTGTGTCAGGGTGGGCGTCACACAGGAGGTGACATCTTGCTGGATCTTGAGAATTTCAGGAGTACACCAGGGAGGGGAAGGGTACCATTCATTCCAGGCAGAGGGGAAAGACTCAGCATGTGCATACCATGTGTGCTTGGCTCAGAGTTGGGTGTGGGTCTAACCTAGTAGGTTGGGGTCATATCTTACAGGGCCATTTTGACGATTTTGCTGTTGTCCTGACCACTGAAGGGTGCTGGGCAGGAGAGTGACATGGTTAAGTTTGTGTTTTGATGAGTCTTCCGGGCGAGGTGGGGTGATGGGGAGAGGATGGACAGAGGGAAGAGGCAGAAGCTGGGAGACTAGTATGTGGGGAATGGGAGGTGCCTAGACAAGTAGAGAAAAAGTGAGGCCCAGCTTAAGGCAGCGCAATGGTGGGGACAGCCGAGGGTGAAAGAAGGTTCTCGTCTTGTCCTGACTCAACAAGGTCTGGGAAGTGTCTGTGTCCAGGAACAATGCTGAGTGGCACCAGCTCCCACATACGGCCTGGCGGAGAGTAGGAACTCCCTCGGTGTTGGTGGGTGACCAGTAACAGACCTTTGCCCACCCACGGTTCTTGGCTTCATGTCGGCACGCCATATCCCAGGGAGCTTTCAGAGAAGGATGGCCAGAGATGGGGTGTGGGGTATTGTGACCAGGCTGGAACACCAGCTCTGGGGGGTTTTCGTACAGTTGAATTTGAAGGGCGGGAGGTGAGTGGCGCTGATCTCTGGGGGCGAGCCCTGACTCTGGCCTTCATTTGTTTCCAATGTCCCAGCCAGAAGTCAGGGTAAAATGGGAGGTTTTCTGAGACCTCTTGAACATTGCAGGTCAGCCCCCCTTGCCTTAGCTGGTGCCCCATGTAACCCTGGTGGTGCCAACAGACAGAAAAGGACAGGCAGACTAAGAGTTGCTGTACAAGGTCTTTTCTTTGTTGTCATGGTTGGTTTGGTACATCTTAGCATCTGCGTCATACAAAGGGGGGAGCAACAGCCATGGCTTTTGGTCAGGTTCAGGGGGCATGAGGGGGTGCCCCTCCCCTCCCCCCAGGCACTGACACATTTAAAGAAAGCAGAGCAACAAGGACACAGCACAGATGTGGGAAAGGGATTCCCCCGCGAGAGCAGGATGGTCGTCCTCACCTGGGTCTCACTAGGACCCCCACCCCCATCCCAGGGCCAGTGGGAGCACCTTCCAACCTCTCCCCAGTGAAGAAGGTGGGCAGCAGGAGCAGGGAGGGGAGTAGGGGACATGTGGGGGAAGGCATATCTTCAGGCATACCCTTATCTGAGCCATCTGATCCCCAGCTGCCTGTCCAGTCAAGGGCCTATGAGGCCCTCGAAGGATGGAGCAGTTGGGCGGTGGGGTGGGCAACCCTGCCATCTAGGGGCAGGACTCTCAGGACTGGGGCTCTAGCCATAGCCTGGTGGGGGTAGCTTCTTTCCTCATCAGGCCACCTGAGAGGGGCCTGGGCTGCTGAAATACTTCAGTTCACTATCTCTCCCCTTCTCTGTCTCTCTTCCCTCTGTGCCCTCCCTCCCTCTCTCTCCCCCTTTCTGTCTTGTCTCCATGTCTCTCTCTCTCTCTCTCTCTCTCTCTCTCTCTCTCACACACACACACACACACACACACACACCCATACTTAAGAGGGTCTCTTGACTTCCTGCTTGCCTTTGGAGGAGACCCCACACAGTGTTGCCACTTCCTGGAGCTTCTGAACCTGGAGCTGAGGATGTGCATGTGTGGAAATCCTGGCTCGCTGCCGGCACCGGCATGGGCGATCCAGAGAAGCCTTCTCCCTCCTTTCTTGAGGATGAGCTCCCAGGCACGCAAGCCTGGCAGTGGCCTTCCCTGGCAACCACGCATGCCCACATCAGGTGGTGCCCACTCCCTTGCATCTCATTGTTTGCACCATATACAAATGATTGCTCCTTCTTATTTCTCTAGCTGAAGAATGTCTCCCTGGTATGTTGCATGTGTGCACTGAATTCTGGGACTGCTCCCTCCCTACCACAGCCTCCTAAGTGTATCACATGCATTGCCCCATTTAGGTGTGATACACTCATCCCCCTCCCATCCAGTGGGTCACACACACCTCCCACCCCAGGTACATCACGTAAACATCTCTTCCCTGCTAGAGCACACCCCACACATATTTTGTACCCCCTCTCCCTTCACCTGAGTGTGTTGCACACAACATCTTTACTGGGCCACACACTAGCTTCTTTCCACAGGTCTGCATCGGGAATGACAGTCATCATGTCTCTCTGGACCTGAAGTTGATCACCTGGCAGTGGTTGGAGCCAGGTATGCCCCATGCCGAAATTCTCCCCTGCTCCTGCCTCCAGGAAGACCTCTAGTTCTGCTCAGGGGTAGGCCTGAGGATTCTGGAAGAGTCTGGGACGTTTGCCAGACTCATCCAGCCAGCCTGGAGGGTACTCTCCTATGGGAAAAATCCAGAGCCCGCTGGCGGTGCAGAAGGGCTGTGGAGACCACCAGGGACATTCTCTGAGGGGCTGGTGTCCCTCAGGTCCACCTGGGATGTCTTGCATGGCTGTGTTCCCCTGCTCATCTGAAGCTCCCTGGGCCTCAGTCTCTGCTGCCCATCTGTCATTTTCTGTGCTCTGGCACCACCTTTGAGATCCGTGGGTCCCTGTCAAGGGGGAGACGTTTTCAAACACTTGGGATCCACATCTGTGTCTGGCTGGGGCTCACACACAGGGTCTGGGGAAGCCTGGGGCCCCTTGACTGCGCCCTGCCTCTCTCTGTCCCAGGACCCCAGGGCTCTAGAGAATGACCATCCTGCCCAGGATTAGAGACACAGACAAGCAGACAATAGGGGTGCGAGGTGGCTCCCCGTCACAGACACAGGCACAGACACAGGCCCCTTGGTGGGGCAGGACACAAGGGCACAGGGGAGGGGGAGGGGGCGGGGGAGAAGGGCAAGTCCAGGGAGCTAGAGCTGCTGGAGCCCTGCTCCCTAGAGAAGGGACAGACCAGGGGATTTTTCTAGTTCCCTAAACATATGGATTGTTTTGTCTCATCTTTAAAGTATTGCAGTCTAACTGATATGGCTTTAACTATTGGAAACGGACAGAGAAGACACATGTCTGTCTCTGAAATAAAAGCATAAATCCACTAAAATGGAAAACCTGCAGAATGCAAACTGGGGTCAATGAGGCAGGAGCTTCGGGGGCAGGCAAGTCGCCCCCTCCCTGGGCCCTGCTTTTGGGGTAGGCCCCGATGAGGGCCCAGCATGGCTTCTTGGGGCACTGCCAGGGTCAGTCCCAGTGGACTTCTGAGGACCTCAGGCAGGAACCCTCTAAGGGCGGGAGGACTCTAGGCCAAGGACAAGGTCTCCTGTTGGATGTGGCCACCTACGGCCAATGGTTTGGAGGCCAAGAAGGGGGTATGTTACCTATGTTCTTTCTCCCGAAGCACACATTCTGCACACAAGTGCCTATTCAGAGCCACACATGCACACAACACTCTCAGCACATCTGACAGTCTCTCAGACACACACTGTACAACTTCTAACACATACCCATTGCTGCAGACACTCCTGCTATTTTGAAAACACATGCAGATACAGGCTAACACATGCAAACTTGACCACCCATATAAGATGGCTAGAAAACAGATATGACACAATTTCAATTCATACATACCCCCTCAAACAAACACACATACACAAGGCTGCCTAACATATACAATCTCTAACACAAGGGTATGATTAACATACACATACAGTCTCAACACACACACACTGACAATGCACCCATATGTACAATCTTTGGACGCACAATTGCTGATGCAGTCTCTGCCACATACACGCATGTGTGCATGCACACACACTTTCCTCTCTCATTTGCTCCAAGGCCCCCTGGTTCTCACACAACTGACTGAGCAGGAGGCCTTGACAGTTTGGGGTGGAGGGAACAAATGCCATTTTCACACATCCCAGAGGAGAGTTTGTTCTTGGCCAATGAGATGAATGGACAGATGCCTTCTGTCAAGTGGGAACTGGCTTCTCCCCAAAGGCTTGGGGCTTTGGCCAGGAAGGGTCCTCCTGGGGACCATGGGGCCCTGGAAGCACATGAACAGGATGGGTTGGGGAAGTGGGGTGGATAGGAATGGGGGCAGCTTGGCTGTACCAATGGTGAGGTCCCATGGCATGGGCCATCGCTGCCCAATGGCTCCAAGTGTTTTCTGGGGGGCCTGGGAAGCCCCTTGGCTGGGCAAACTGGGCCCAGCCTGGCAGTGGGGCCCCAGGACCCAAGCAGAGAGGGGGGAGACAAGGGGCTGCTCTACCCTGGGGCCTCTCCACAGATGAGTTAAAGTCCAAAGAGGATCCATTTGGAGGGACTGGCTTGGCAGGGGCCATGCCTCTTCAGGTGGGGGTTGGGAGAGGAGTGCTCCTGGGCTGGGTGTCATCTCAGGGGGAGGGAAGAAGGAGAGCCCCAGCCTCCTGCCCAGACCTAGGCCTGGCCAGAATACAACAGGGCCTCTCAGGCTGGGCCCTCACAGGGCAGGCTTACCCTGACTCCCTTCCTTAGAACCAGGCCACTCAGTGCCCCTACCCTGACCTAGAGGCCCACTGTGGGTCAGAGGCCAAAGGTCGGCATGCTGGGCAGGGCTGGAATGTGTCATTACTTTGGCTGGCTGGGGACAATGGTCCTCCTGGCAGTGGGGTGCATGAAGGAATGTATGGGGGTTACCACACTAGCATAGACCTTAGGCTTCTGGAGGGGGCCCTCAGTGCCTCTGGCACTGGATTCAACGCCCCCTGCTGGGGGAAGCTGTCTTCCCTTTTTCAAGCAACTGGGAAGTGAGGTGGGGGCTGAATACCCTGGGATGAAGGGGGTGTGAGGGAGTGCTGAGGGGGAGGAGTCCTGGCCAGGGAAGGGGGGCAGAGGTCAACTGAGGTTTTCCCCTTCAGAACTGAGACTTAACTGAATGAAAAGAAAGAACCAAAAAAAAAAAAAAAAAGTAACAAGTGGAGTGGGAACAGGGCAGGAGGGCCGGTTACTTCTTGAACATGTCCTGCAGTGGCCCGGGGAGGTATTTGAGCACCGTGTCCAGGATGCTCTCCTCCTCTTCCTCCTCCTCATCCCCGCAGCCTGCAGGGATAGCCTTCTTGGGCCGGGTCAGGCTTCCCTCGCAGGGCTGCTCCAGGGCTGCCTTCTCCTCTGCCTCCTTCTCTTCCTTCTTCTTCAGCCCGTACTGGGAAGGGGGGAGGGCAGACATGAACATGAATGGGGCAAGGAGAGAGCTGGATCTCAAGGTCAAGCTGGCTTATCCAGGGCCGCCACTCATGGAAACTCCCCAAGCCTTAGTCCTCTCATCTATAAAATAGGGATAAGGAGGCCTTCCTTATGGGATTGTACCTGTACTCGGCAGGTGTTCCAGAAAAGGGAGTCGGTGCATAGGGTTTCCTTTAAAATTAATACCTGCCCATAATAACTTCTCTGCCCTTCTGACATCCCCCAAGATTTCACATCTGAAAGTCCTCCCATAGGTTTCGATGACAAAACTTGATCTGAGCTGATGGGAGGCTACTTCTAGCCTTGTTTTTTTGCAGAGGTGAGACTAGACATGTATGGAACTGCTTGGCATCAGGTGGCAGCTGCAGACCCATTGACAGTGACACGTAACAACAGGTGCTTAGGGCACTACGGTACTTTCCCCAAATTCCCAAATTCTGGATTGCAAACATTTGGTCTCCAGTCTTGGGCACAAGACTGCGGACCATAGCAGCAAACATTCGGGAGTGCTTATCGTGTGCATTATCTTACTTAATCGTATAACCCTTCTTTGAGGGAGGTATTCCTGTGACACTCCTTTCTCCCTATGAGGAAAAACCTAGTGAGAGTTAGGTCTAAGGTGAGAGCAGGGATTCAGGGAAGCCTGAGGCCGGGGTTTGGGGGGACCGGCTTGACCTCAGTTCCTTACTCTTCCACGCGGACGGATGGGTGATGCTGACCTTGTCTCGGATCTGCTGCCGGACCTTCTCACGCTCAGCCTCCATGCGCGCATGCTTGGCCTTACGCTCCTCCTCCTGCTGCCGCAGTGCTTCCTGTCGCTCCTCCTCCTTCTTCTGCGCGTCTGGGTCCTTCTCCTCCTCTCCCCCCAGCATCTTCCCCATATCCTTGGTGGCCCCTAAATCGGGTGGGGTGGGGAAGGAGAGGATGGGGTCAGGGGGGACCAGGGCTGGGGATAGAAGGACTTGGTGCTCTGCGGGCCCCACCCACCTGGATTGAGACCCAGGTCGGGGAGGGAAGGGTGCGGGACTCACCTCCAAGGGCCTGCTTCATGACGAAGTCCATGACGCCGGCTCTAGTTAGCGTGCCTTAGCCCGCAGCCAAGGTTGCATGCAGGGCTCCTGACAAGGTCTGGCTCAGAGATATGTGTCAACCTGCAAAAGTGGAGTCAGGGATCAGATGGGAGAGGCCTCTGCACAGACAGACAGCAGCCTCACCCTGGTTCGGGCCCCAGGCTGCATCAGCCCAGGCCAAGACCCAGTGCTCTGGCACTCAATGGAAAGGGGCTATTTCCTGAGTACTTGCTGCGTGCCAGGCACATATGTGTGGCGAAATATCTTCTGCTTCCGATTTTAAAACCTCATCTTGCCCGTATGGCTTTAATTGGATTGAGTCCAGGAGTGCTAGAAAGAAGGGGGAGTTTGGAGTCAGGCAGAGCTGGCTTCTCATGCCACCCTCATTCCTTATTCACCATGTGACATTCAGCTAGTTCCTGAACCTCCTTAAGCCCCAGTTTCCTCCTCCACAAGATAGAATGGCAGTGCCTCTTTTCCCAGGGCTACTGTGGAGACTGGAGAAAAGTCCAGCCTGGGCCACTGGGCCAACCACTAGATGGAAAGAGCAGGGGATTAGGGCCCCAGCAAATCAGAGGCCAGTGAAAAACTGGGAACAGTCAGCTTGGATGAACATATCCAGACTTCTGAAATTAGGCAAATGGAGAAATAAGTTACTTTTATTTCAGGAAACATGTAAGTTTTGTGTTTTATAGCTTAATATTGATTTTTATTTTGAATTACACATGGGGGTTGGAGACATGATAATCTTCTTGGGGCTTAGGGCCTTTAAAGTACCGAGCACGGGCCTTGTAAGCACTCAGCTTGTGTTAGTCCTCCTCTTCTCTCTAAATTACCAACTTTCAATTTTTATTATATTTTTTATTCTTTCCTTTTTGGCCTCAGAACATTTCCTCCAAATAAAATCTTAATGAGAATCTCAGTATGCAAGATCCCAATGTTAGTGGGGCGGGGAGGGTAGAGAGCTTGGAGCTTCCCTCCATCCTTGACCTCCTTCTACCTCGTTCCCCCCACATCCTTGAGAATTTGAACCCTGATACTGTAACTCTGAGAGATTTCCTTTTTATTTTAACCATTCAGTTTCATCACTGGCTTTTCATAGACAAAGCCATCGCAAATCACTTTTTGGGTGTAGATGGGAACATCCCTGACCTATCTAAAGGGTGATGTGGTCACGTGGGGTGAGGCCTACTCCCCAAGGCCTTTCAGCCCACACAGCCTTGGGGGCTTTATGATTTGCTGGGAGACAAAAGGGAAATGGTGGCAGAGAAGCAGGCTGGATATCACAACCAGGTTGAGTTCAAGGTCACTGGCTGTTTGTTGATGATTTTCTTCATTTCTTTCAAAATGAGAAGACATATCAGCAGACTGAGATCTTTCTATCAAATGGGGCCCGAGAGTTTATTTGAGGATTTCTACATGATCATACCACCTGACAGGTTGTTTTGAGGAGAGCAAATCATGACGAAGTAGAAAAACATCCCCAGGGGCTTTGGCATCAGACACACCTGGTTAGAAGTCCGGGCTCCCTGGCTGTGGCCACCCTGGGGAAGTGTCAGTTTGCTCCAGGACAGCGAGGGAGTATTAAGCCTACCCTTGTACTGGTGTTTGAAGAAGAGGAGACACTGGTCAAGTGACTGGGTATGTAGCAGCTGCTCCTTAATGTTGGCCATTGCTGACTGCATATTTGTGAGGACGTGTCGGAGCAGGGTTTCCAGGAAATGTAAGAGAACCCACCCCGACCCAGAATTCTGAGTGTGAAGGCGGCTCCGCTCAGTCAATTAAGATGTTTTTGCTGGATTCAAAAACATTGTAAAGAAACTGCATTTCTAAGAAGAGGAAATGAACAATTTAATAATCAAATGATTTCAGGAACTATTGGGTTCCTCCTCTGTGTTTACATGCAGCTCAAGGAATTTGCAGGTGGTAGTAGAGACATGGGACTTTAATCTGAGATGCTTCAAATTGGTCCACAGGGCACCTGGGCTTTAGGTTCAGTCTCATCCCTAATTTGCTGCTCTGGCAAGTCTCTCTCCTGAACCAGATGATCTTCTGGGCCCTCTTCCCAGTGGTTCGGTTGGAGCAGTTTTGCAGCCTTTGAACTGCTGGCCACCCCCACTGTATCCTCAAATCCTTCTCCTGTCTTGGCTCTGTGACTCAGTTCTTTCCTCTCCCCCATGTCCTACTGCTCTCTTTCCTCTCCTAGTGCTCCTCGCCCTTCCCCCTCCCAGCTTTGCTGCCTCCTCTTGTTCTTCTCCGCTCTTCAATAAGAGTGTTCCCCAGGACTCGGACTTTAGCTCCCGTCTCTTTTTCCTCTCTAATGCTTCCCTAGGGCAACTCATCCTTTCTTGGGCTTTAATGATACCTAGACATCTTATGTGGGCTCTAGACCCCTGTAGTCATTTATCCAACAAATATTAATTGAGTATCTCCTATGTACCAGGCAGCGTGTTAGGCACCGGGGATATACGAGTAAACAAAACAGACAAAACCCTGCCCTCATGCAGATTACATTCTGGAGTGTGTGTGTGTGGGGGGGGGTGGGCGGTGAGTGTGTGTGTGTGTGTGTGTGTGTGCACAGGGAAATAGACAACAAATAAATCAAGATATGCACTTGCCCTCCTCTTGGACACCTCCCTCTGGATGTCCCATGGCACCATTCAAAGTTAACATACCATCTTTCTATCACCACACCATCTCCTTCTCCAGACTCTTCTGTTTCTAAGCATTCATTCAGCAAACATTGATTACGATCCCTCCCGGCCCCCCAATATGCAAAGTACATCTACTCATTTGAGGCCTGAGTCTTCTGGATACTTACATCCCTGTCATTCTAGGTGTCCCCTTACCCTTGTTGAGGCCTGCTGGGATTATTTAGCAGCTTCTTGGGTCCATCCCAAAGTCCTGCTGCTCACCCCCAACGTGGCTCTCTCAGCTATTAAGTAATTTATTGTTCACCCTGTTGAGGTTCTCCCAACCAATTTCTCAAGGCCCAGGGTCCTCCTACTCTGTCTCCTTCCACAGGTGCATTGGAAGACTTGTGAGCCCTGGGTCAGGCATACCTGACTCCGATCCTGAACCTGCTACTTTTTAGCTGTGAGATAGTAAGTAATTGACTTAGCCTCTTTTCTTCATACAGTGAGGATTACGTGCCACTTTGAAAGGTTAGAAATAATGTGTTTAGCACATGGTGGCACTGGGGAGCTCAGTACATGGTGACTGCTATCACTCTCAAAATGATTAATGCCAACTAGTATGAGATCCTGCCACTTTCCCTCCTAGCTTCTGAGGACGAGGTCCCCCTCCTTCCTGCTGAAGTTAATCTATCCACCGGTACTGCAGATCTTCTCTCCTTACACCTCCTACGTGATCTTTTCGTGCTCTCTCTTCCTCACATCCTCAGTCTCCTGGATAGGTCTCTTTATCCGCTTCCTTCTCCAACTCCTGCCCCTTTCCCTTAATCTCTGTCCTCTACCTTTGTGATGAAGGGGTGTCCATTTGGTGTCTCCACTTCTTCAGCTCCAGGTCAGCCCTGCAGCTCTGTGAGATCAGAGATCTGCTGCCTCTGCACTGCCACCGAAATTGCCCTCGTCGGAGTCGCCAGAGGCCTCCAGAATGCCAGATCCTGGAGTGTTTTCACTGCTCTGAAGCTCCTCCATCCATCCCTCTGTAGCATCAGATACTGGTGATGACTCTACTCTCTCCTCATCTCTCTATTTTTCAGCCCTCTTCTTGAATCTTTTGAATTCTAGGACGGCACTCCTGTGGTCTTCATCCTGCTTCTCAGACAAATCTTTCTCCCCTCTACTGACTTCTTTTCTTTAAAATGTAGATGTTATCCAAGCAATCGCTCTCCCTCTTTCTCCTCCTACTGTCCCTTATTCCTCCACTGTCTCCCTTGGGAATCTCACCTAACCCTATTGATTTATGCCCTTCTTTAGTCACAGACCACCCCCAGCCCCCAGACTCACACATTTAACTTTCTGCTGGATATTGCCACATGGGTAATCTCAAATTCAGTCTATCCAAAGATCGATCTTGTCCTCGCTTCCCTCACCCAACCACCTTTTCTTCCAGCATGTCTTGTTCCAATCGCCTCAACTGAAAACTCTAGAGTCAGTGACTTCTTCACTTACTCACTCACTCACTCCCAATATTCTTTGGGCATCTACTCTGCCAGGCACTGTTCTCGGTGCTGGGGCTGTGGCAGGGAATAAGGGAGTCACATTTGTTCTCACAGCATTCAGTTAGCTGGGGAGGTAGACACCGGACAAAAGACCACACAAGGAATTGGTGAGTTAAAATTGGGATGGGATGCTAGCTAGAGAGGAGTCCAGAGACTGTAGCTTCATGATGCTTCCTGCATCTACACCCTCTTCTCCTACACTGCTAATGTCTTGGCTCAGGACTTCAAGGTTCTGGATTTGTGCATAACCTCTATGTCTGTCCCTCCCTCAGCTCTTACCCATCCTCCACATGACTGTCCAATTAATCTTCCTAAAGGGCAGATCTGCTCATCAAACACACCCTGCAATGGCTCCCCATGGTCTTGTTAAACTGGCCAGAGGGTCCTTGTGCTGACCTTCAAATCCTGTACAGTCTAGCACCTGCCTGCCTTGCCATTCATTTCTCATCTTTTGCATGTGGCTCTGCTTCTATTTGAAAACCACTGGGTATTTGTTCATTTTACAGCCTGGGAACCCCTTAACTTCATCTCTGTCGGTTCTAATCCTGACTCCACTACTTACTAAGTGACCTTGAGCAAATGACTTAATCTTTTTTCATCTGTAAAATGGAGACAATACTGCCTATCCCCAAGACATGTTGTGAGCATTAAATGAGATAATGCAAATAAAGTGCTCAGCCTAGTGTTTGGCACATAGTAGGTGATAATACATATTACCTATCATCACTATCATGGTTATCATCACCACTGTTATCATCATCAGCAGCAGCAATATTAATTTTCAAAGAGCCCTCTCAAACATCACTGCCTTTATGAAATATCCTGGATCTCCTGGGTGAGATGTGATGGTGTCTTCTTCTTCTGAGACCCAGGGTACTTTTCTACTGCAGCCTTGCCTGCCTCCAGCTCATGTGCTCTGTCCAGCTGTGTGTGTTTCCTTTCCAGATCGCTCTGAGCTCCCTTTAGGGGAGGGCTTGTATCTTGTTCATTTCCCTTATTCCAGAGTCCACAATATCTCTTGGTTCATGGTAGAGCCTCATGACGTATTTGCTAGGTTGAATTTAATGTTGTGTGTCAGCGAGTATGTGAGAGTCTACGCGTTCAGAGTATGATCCTGCATGTCTAACTCTGAACTTAGGCATCGTGTGAGCCTGCGTGAGCGTGTGTGCAGGCGTGTGTGTAGATATTTTGCCATATGCCTGTAGGAGTGCTGAGGTCGGGCAGGTTGCATGCAGTTGAGGATTTTGGCCAGACCGCCAGGAGGCGCTCCTCAGCGGTTCTGCGGGAAACCTTGGTCTATCCCCGCGCGGGAAGGGTGGTGGTGGTGGTGGTGGTGGTGGTTGTGGGGTGGGGGTGGTGATGCTGGGCTGGGGGAGGGGAGACAAAAAAGGGGAGAGGGAGGGCTGCCGCCGCAGCACGTTGCCGTGCCTTTAGCGCGCCCAGGACCTAGGACCCATCTTCAGCTTTCCCTCCTCGACTTTCTCCAGCCTGTCCCAACCCGAAGGCAGCGGAGGCACCTCCTCAGGCTTGGCCGTCTGAGCCCCAACCGGTTTTCGGGACTGGGCCCCGCCATCCGACAAGCAGATTCGGGCACCTGCAGTGTTTGTCCTTGTGGCTGTTTTTCTGTTCTTATGGCTCAAGTCCAGCCTATATTCACCGCAACTCAATCCAACACTCATTTGCTTTTCGCAGGGGACCCTACGCTAATGGCGATGGCAGAGACAGAGGATGCCCCTTACTTCCCCCTCCACTCCCCCCCCCCCCCATACGCCCCTGGAAAAGAGAAGCACTGGGGGAGGGGAAGGGGCAGTGGAGGATGGGAGGGGATAGGGAATCGGCTCCCTCAGAAAAGCGGAAGTGGCAGGGACTTAGCGTTCCCTCGGCAGAAGAGGACAGGAATCTAGGCGTCCCTCTCCGGCTCCCCTGCGGAGACGAGCCAGCAGCTCTGCCCTGGAGCTCTCGGTTGGCCGCTGAGAGCGCCCCTCCCCCAACACACAAAGCTTCAACCCCAAGACCCAGCCAGGTATCAAACTTTGATGGGGGAGGGGGCAGAGTGGGGCCTGCGAAGGCCTTAGAAGGGACGGTAACTAATTACCCCAGGCAGAGAACGTGCTCTGGCCAAACCTTGGCTCCTCCTCCTCTGAGGACAAATAGTCCCTTTGGCCCCTCACCTTCAGTTGACGTTTTAAGCTTTCTTCCCCTCCACCTTCGGCCTCTCCGCCCCCCTCCTGGCGCCCTCTGACTCACTCCAGGAGCCTGAACCCCTTCGGGGGCGGCTCCCTCCTCCGGGGCGAAGAGGGCTCTGGAGGGTTCCGGGTGAACCACAACCTGATCGACTCCCCCCCCGCCCCCCCAATCCCCACCCCCGCGAGCTCGAAGTTGTTCTCTAGGTTCAGACTTGAGTCTCCCGCCGCCCTCGGGGCGGTCCTGGCTCTCCGGGAGCAGGGCTGTTTTGGGCTTCTGCCCGGAGGTCTCCGACTCGGGGCCCACTCCTCCTTCCCAGTTTGCCCAGGTTTAACTCTCTTCCCTCCGCTTGCTCGCTCCACCCTCGCGGGGAGCTGTCCTTTCAGCACCACGGCGAGCGCGCCCAGGAGGGTCCCAGCTGCTGCCGCTCAACCTCCCTTTCCGGCGCCTGGCCAGTCTTGGGGAGCTGTCCCCTCGAAAGCCGTACTCCCCAGCTTCCCAGGCTGCCCTGCAGCCTCACGGCGAGAGCCGGGACCCTGTTGCCCACAGCCCGGCTCCGCCCTCCCGGCCCGTGGTCAGCACCGACCTGGCGGTCCACGAAACCGTCTGAGCCACTGCAGGGCTCCGGGTGTACTCAGCGAGGCGGTTCCTTCTGCTATTCCAGCTCCCGCCGCCGCCTCGTGCAACTCCACCAGGCGAGCTGGGGCCGCGGCTGCCGCTGCCGCGGGCGGCTGCCTGAGGCGCCCTCCAATCACGCCCCTCAGCCAGGCCCTGACGTGCTACCGCTCCCCTTCCAGATGGGAAATTCAAACCTCTCTCTCTCTCTCTCTCTCTCTCTCTCTCTCTCCTCTCCTCTCCTCTCCTCTCCTCTCCTCTCCTCTCCACTCTCTCCTCTCTCTCTCCCCCCTCTCTCCTCCCTCTCTCCTCTCTTCCTCCTCCCCTTCCTCTCCCTTTCCCATTCTTCCTCCTTCTCCCCTCTTTTCTCTCTCTACTCTCCTTCCTCCTCCACCCTTCGCTGTCCCCTCCACCCCCGCCCCCAGAAGACACCCCCGCCAATCCACCCCCCCCCCCCCCCCCCCGCAGCCACTTGTCCTGGCCAAAGCTCTTAGGACCACAAGCTTGTTGCTTCAATGCACTGAGGGCACAGTGATGGGTCAGGGGATGGAGGAAGGGTTCTTTAAAGCAAAACTCAAAGATCACCTGCTTGGGAAAGTCCTCCTGATTCCTCCAGGAAGAATTGGTCCCACTCTTCTCAGGGTTTCTGCCATCCCTAGACACATGCCTGTTTCAGAGGCAATTGTTGCTCTATTTTGCTTACCTCTTGCCTGTGAGCTCCTATAGGACAGGGCCACCATCAGACCATCTTTACGGCCCCTCAGCATCATGTCCTGCCACAGGAGTACTCAAGAAACATTGATGGATCATGTGGTAAGGCTCCAATAGGGGCTAAGGAGTCCTTCCTGTGGACCCAGAGGGAGAAGATTGCTGCAAAATTTGCTGATTGCCAATCCCTTGTAGATCTGGTATCCTGTGCAGAATAAGGAATCTGTCGCAAACTTTATTCTAGAAGCCTATTTCTTTCTCTTGTAGGCCCAGGGCGGAAACGGGACCTCCAAGAGGTAGGGGGACATCTGTCCATATCCCTCAAGACTTTCCTCTCCCACTTACACTCATTTCTCATTTTATTACTCTCTCCTAATGAGTCTTTCCATTCTGCCTGCCATCTTTTGGCTCTAAAATGCTTCCTTTAATCCAGACCGATCTGTAAGAAAATGACTTAGGGGAGGAGGGGCCTTATATCATGCCTTTGAAAGATTTGCAGGAGTTTGTGCATCAATCAGGGTTATGCCAGAGTGTAGATGACTTCTGCTTCTGTAAGGGGATGGCTTCCTTCCCAGGAGGAAGCAGCAAGAGCTGCAGAGGGACAGGATTGGGAGAGGAAGGAGGTGTGGTTTGTGTGATTTTTGTTCCAAAAGGAGGGGACTATTCCTTTACACAAGTTCACAGCAGAGTCCTCAAAGTGAGGGACTTCCACAGGTCAGAGGCCATTGGCGGAACCACCCTTCTTACCTGGAGAGTCATCTTTGAAGCTCATCTCTATTCTCCCCTTATAGGCTATGGGGCTTGGTATAGGGAAAGCCCTTCATTTATGGCTGAGTTCTGTTTAACACTGTGTTGGGCCATCAGCATGCTCATTTTTAATTTTCTTCCTTTTCCTGAGGCAGACACTAATGGGGGGGGGGGCAGTGGGGAGGCTGTTTGATTAGAGTGACTTAGACTTGCCACTAATGCCTGAGGGGAGTTCTGGGCAGGGAGATCTGATATTATGCCATTTTAAGACTCACAGTCCTCCTCCTCTCTCTCCTTCTCCCTCCTTTCTTCCTGTTCTTCCAGAGCAGAAGCTCGGTGAATGGGACCTGGCTGGCAGCCCTCTACTTACAGTTGGGGTTTTTCCACAATGGGCATTGTCTTTAACATGGACATCAACCAGGATGCCCTGGTGGCTCAGTCAGTTAAGCCTCCTACTTCATTCGGCTCAGGTCATGATCTCACAGTTCGTGAGTTTGAGCCCTGCATTGGGGTCTCTGCTGTCAGCACAGAGCCCGTTTTGGATCCTCTCTCCCATCCCTCCCCCACTCTCTCTCTCTCTTTCTCTCTCTCAAATAAATAAAACATTAAAAAAATAGAGACATCAACCAAGCTGGGATAAACATCCAACTTAGCCCTCAGAAAAATACTGAGCTCGGCTCTGGACACCATACTTTAAGATAGTTTAGGGGTGCCTGGGTAGCTCAGTCAGTCCAGCTTTGGCTCAGGTCATGATATCACCGTTCGTGGGTTCAAGCCCCATGTTGGGCTCTGTGCTGACAGCTCAGAGCCTGGAGCCTGCTTCAGATTCTGTGTCTCCCCCTCTCTCTCTGCCCCTCCCCCACTACACTCTGTCTCTGTCTCTTTCTCAAAAATAAACATTAAAACTATTTTTTAAAAAAATGGATTCAATAAGCTTGCATATGTTTAGGGAAAAAAAGGGTAGTTTGGTGGTGGGTGTCTGGAAATCATGTCATATGGGTGAAAGTTGAAGGATTTGAGGGTGTTTCATCTGGAGGAGAGAATGCTGAGAGGCCAAGTCTTGCTCAGTTTATAACTCTGGCACTTAGCATGGTGCCTGGCAAAGTAGGTGCTAAGGAAATGCTTGTGGTTGAATGAATGACCACTGCAAGCAAAATGGAGTACTATTGTTTTCATCAGCCCTGAAGACAGAACTAGGGCAATGGGGGAAAGGTAAAGGCAGGCAGACAGAAGCTCTAAGAGGAAAAATCTTCTGTCAGTTGGAGCTGTCTAGCCATAGCGTAGACTGCCTCATGTTAGGTAGTGAGTTCTCCATTCCCTGGAAAATGACAGTTGGGTGGCAGGTGACAGCTAAAGCCCCCTTTGAACCCAAGCTTCTGTGAATCTATAAAATACTGTATGAGCTGACATGAATCATGTCAGCTGCAGAAAATCTTACTGGTGGATAAAAGGACAGCTCAGTCAAGCCTTGTTGGCTTCATCCTGTTGAATAATTAGGGGCAAATCAGGGCACTTTAGCTACTGATACTTTCTGTTGAAGAAAGATGGCGGACAGCTGAATACTTGCTCCCTGTTCACTCTTGCCAGCCTAGACATAGTTCCTAAATACTCCACTGTCAATGTAGGCAAGTCATTAAATATTATAACCATTTTCTAATGATTATAATACTACTAGTCATAGCAACCATCAGGCCCCCATTATATCTCAGGCACTTAGTTTGGTGCTTTGCATAAATTACATTCTCTCCTTTAGTTCACACAAACCTCTGTTTCCAAGATGAGGAAGTCGATCTCCTGGGAGACGCAGTGGGTCTTTGGCATAGCCAGGATTCTAGCCCAGGCCTGCCTGATGCTCAGCTCTGGGGTCCTTTAAACCCCCCCCCCCCCCCCCCCCCCCGCCGCTGCGTCTCTTCTGACACATCCCACAGCCTATGGAAATGTAACTTTTGCTCTTCAGATTTTTTTCACATTGACATTTATCGTCCTCCCTGTTCTCCAGTTTCTCACTTAAAAAAAAATAAAAACACAAAAAACCGCCTTGAATTCACACCCAGATTAGGGTCTTCGTGTCATGTGGGTTGTCTGCATTTTCTTCATCTCCCGCATCTCTAATCCAGCCCGCTGTGAGTCCCCCTCCCCCAGCCAGCCTCAGGGTCTTGTGGAGCCTGCTCTGTAGACAGCTTCTAAGAGTCACCTGGTAAAATGTGGATGTGGCTCTGCAAGGTGTCTCACCCTGGCTTGTGCTGGATCTCCACTTCTATTTGTGAGCCCTGTGGTCTGGGGCAGGGGGCCAGATTCGAACAGATTTTTAAAATTACGTGTACGTGCCTTGACTGTTCACTAGGAAGCCAATCAAGAGAGCTAATGTCAGTACTTTGTGTGAGGATCGAGGAACAGTGTGTGAAGAATGACAACTGTTACAGACCATAAAGGCAGTGATCAGTGAGAACGGCGTTTGTCCAAAGGTCAGCCCATTTCTTCCCTGCAGTTGTCTCAGCCCAGAGGGCACTCTGGATGCAGTGTGGGATGTGAGGAAGAGATTGCTGGCTGGGCTGACCTCAGCTGGGAGTTGAGCTGGTGGGTGTAGGGAGGCTTCTGAGTGCTGGAGACCTTGACTCCACAACCTGCCATTCTAGCTTGAGCCTGGAGGGGCAGAATTGGTCTTGGTTTGAGGGGGTGGCTGTGTGCCAGAGGCAGAAACAGAACTGTGGGGGTGGCGCACAGGGGAAGGGCTCTAGGCCAACTTGCTCATCTGACGAGTGCCTCCCATCTTGTCACTGATAACGGCGAGGGTGCCACGGTCAGGATGTAAGGCCAGGGGCCCAGTCTGTCTCTTTCAACATGGAGTGGCAATGTGAAGGCAAACCCGTTGTTGTGCAATGGTGCATAAGTGCGTGTGCCCACCAGTGTGGGACCGTGTAGGCGGCAGTGGACAGCATCCATGTGGAGGGACATAGGTGCTGGGAGGCCAGATGTAGGTCTGTTGCCATGTGATCCACAGCGTGTGGTGGTGTATCCTTCCGGATGTGGAGTGTCTCTGGTGTGACTGTATCATCGGGTATAAAGCCAAGAGGGTTGTTGTTACAGCGGGATGTGTAATGGCATTGTGTGAAGGTTTGGGTGTAAGACATCGTTGCCATGTATAGCTGTGCAGGTTGTGCAGTGTACAACCACAGAAGGCACTATTCACATAGACTGTGCCAGACGCGAAGGCTCTGGGGACGTGCCACCATTTCTGTGTAATGACGTATGTCTAGGTGTCACTGTCAACGAGAGATGATACAGGTGACAGGATGTTACCGTCAACGTGAAATGGTGCCATCATTGGTGGGAAGAGTGTAAATGTAAGTGTGTCACAATGGACTGGCACATGTGTCACTGTCGTCGTTGGGGCCGAACGGGTGTGTCTGTGCAGCCAGGAGTGTGTTATCCCACTGCGCAGGCATACAGGCGAAATGCGTCACTGAATATGACTGATCCCTCCTTTTCCATTTTCCCCCACCGGAGAGACCCTTGGTAGCCCAACCTGCTAGCTCTTGCCCCATGCAGGAAGCTGCATAAACCTTTGGATTCTCCATTATCCACTTTTGTTTCTCAGAAAGAGGGTTCCAGGCTCCCCATCTGAACCATGACTCATTGGTGTTGCACATAGTGTGTGTGTGGGAATCCCTGAGGAGCCCCTCTCTATCCCAGAGCCCTGCCCCCAAGTCAGAGCTCCTCCCCAGCCCAGCGTCCTCCTGTCAGCTCTTTGGAGGTCCTCTGCCACCCTTCATCCCATCCCTACCCGGATCCAGGCACTCATTAGCATGTCAAAGCAGTCCTTTTTCAGCCCACGCATTGTACCCTGGGATATCCCCACACAGTTAGCGCCCTCCCATCTTGAGCTTTCCTGAAACCTTACATTTTCATGTCTGCCACACCAGTCTGCGGTTCCCCCACCATCCGGCACAGGGAGGATATTGTGGTGGTAAATCCTTCCTCCCTTGCCTGGTTCTTTTTCCAGCTCTCTACTGGGACTTCTGCCTCCCCTCGTCCAATCTGAGCCCTTCCAACTCTCGAGGATGTGGTTGGACCAATCTTTCCATCAGAAATTCTTCCCAATGACCCTAGATGCTCGAATCACCCCGGAGCCAGACAATGCATCCCACCAAGCCTCATTTGAGTCTTAGTGCTAAACTTGCTCAGTCATAATAGGTGAAGCATCAAAATTTGTTCTGTGTCCTCAGGAGGTTCCCCTTCCAGAATGTCACTCCATCCTTGTGACACTTGGTCCCTTTCCCCCTCCCCCCACGTGAAGCCCTGCTCAGAAAGACAGTTTTTTACACCTTAGAATCCTCTCCTTAGGCACATGGAAACAGAATAACAGAGCTCCAGAACACTAAAATCATAAGCCAAAGGCCTTTTTGGGATAACGTTTAGAATCACAGAATCTAGAATGATAGGCTCTCTAACCACTGTATGGCCCACTCTTGCTCAGAGCCACTGGGGTGGAGGGCTTGCTAAAAAAATGGCAGACTTTTGGGCATCTTCCCGTGTGGACTGAACCAAAATCTCTGAGATGGGATCCCAGGAGTTTGCAACAGTATCAAGCCCCCCAGGTGGTTTTGATATACCCACTAGTTGGAAAACCCTTGCCTTGGGCCACTAGAATCTGAGAATCATATGATTCCGGGCCGTAGTCTTATAGAAAAAAAAAAAAAAAAATACTGAATCATGAAATCATAGAATATTTTAGGATTCACAGAAGCTTAGATTCAACTAATTACACACATTCACTCACAACTTTAGGATCTTAAATTCCATGAATCTTAACGCCTAGAATTATAGAGTTTGAAGTGACCCTGGAGTGCGATTTTGTTCCTGTTCTAGGAGGAAATTTTCTGTTTCAGCCTCATCGCTCCTTTTGGAATGGAAGGCTTTTTCCCCTGTCCCTCGCAGGGCTGCCTCCACGGTGTCGCCTACATTTGTGAAGATAAATGTTCTTTCCATCTTGGTGCAAAGGCAGCTGGCAGAACCCCTGCATTTATGGAGCAAGTGAGTTGGAAATGACTTCTGCTTTTCATTTAGGACCAGCACACCCTGGCCCACAAAATAGATCTTGCTCTTTGATAAAATGAATCTGAGGGGACATTATTGCTGTTTCATATTTGAGGAACGTGGACAACAGAGGTTACTAAGCTCAGGGAGCTTCTGGTCAAGGAAATGAAAGAGAAAGAGCGCCGAGGGATAGCCGAATGCTATTTTGGAGATTGATGGGCGTGTGTGTGTGTGTGTGTGTGTGTGTGTGTGTGTGTGTGTGTGTTTGGAGGGGAGTGAAGGGAAGGGGTTGAAACATACATGAAAAATCAGCAATGTGGGGCGCCTGGGTGGCACAGTCGGTTAAGCGTCCGGCTTCAGCCAGGTCACGATCTCGCGGTCCGTGAGTTCGAGCCCCACGTCAGGCTCTGGGCTGACGGCTCGGAGCCTGGAGCCTGTTTCCGATTCTGTGTCTCCCTCTCTCTGTCCCTCCCCCGTTCATGCTCTGTCTCTCTCTGTCCCAAAAATAAATAAATAAATAAATAAATAAATAAATAAATAAATAAATTAAAAAAAGAAAAATCAGCAATGAAAGGGTAACTTTCTGGTCATTTAACCCAGTGTTCTCAAGTTACAAGTGGGGAAACAGAGGCCCAGAAAAGGGAAGGGACTTTTTTAATGCCACACAGCTGGTTAATGAAATTCCTGACTCCTGGGTAAGTACTCCTTCTGAGTTACAACTCAGCATACAGCTCCACGCTTCTTAAAACATGTCCAGCGTGCCAAGCATTGTTTTAGGGATGTTACAGATGTCAGCACTTCCAGCTGCACGACAACCCTACGTAGCAGCTATTTTTTTCACTCATTCATTCATCAAAACATGCCAGGCACTCTCCTAGACGGACAAAGATGTATAGGATGTTTCAGAGTTTCCCTTTCCCCTCTTGAGTCCACAACGAGAGATGCAAATATTCCACAGAGGGATAGCACATAGACAAATTCACGCGCTCAAGATCCCTTCAGATTGGAGCCTCCGATTCGAAGCACTCAGAAGCAAGCGGGGGAGAGATGGCCGCAAACAGTTGATGATAATACAACATGCTAAGTGCTGTCCTAGTGAAGAGGCAGCTCTGGGGAGCAGAATGAAATACACACAGCTTGCAAGCCAGATGGGACTGGAAGCCCGAAGCGGGGAAAGGACAGGGTGGCTGTCTCCGGGGCGGCCAAGTCATCTTGGGCTCTGGCCGCATAGGGACGTGGGTTCAAGCTCAGCAGCTTTCTGCACCCAGCACCACCCTCGAAACCAGACGGCGTGACTTTTCTCTCAGACTCAGTTTCCTCCTCAGTGAAGTGGGGGGATGATCCCGACCTCCCAGGGCGATTGTGAGGCTCAGATAAAGGCACCGTTTAGGAAACAGCAGCACAGTAGTCTCAGCAAACATTAATTCTCTTTCCTTCCAACACCTGAGTAAGGTAGGCATTTCCTCTGGCGTTTTGGGCAATGCGACCACTAGACACAACCTTTTAGTGATCTTGGTCAGAAAACTCTGCCTCATGATTTCCTCGAGTTTGTTTAAGTTGCGATGAGAATGAAAAGAATTGGAAGTTTAGAGGAAAATAGGAGAGATGTTCCTTCTACCTGTTCGCCCCTTCTTTGGGCTTCCTCCCTTCCTCTGTGGCACACAGGGGATTGGGATATTGTGTTCCCAAACAGGAACCGCTTGAAGGAAGCCCAGAGGGGGCTTGGACTTCAGGCCCAAGAGCGGGAGGAATTTTCCACCCACAAATCTAAAAATGGCTGCTCTGTGCCACTCAACCTCCAGTTGTTTCTTTCTGGCAGGAAAACAAAATAAAACCAAACCACCTTTCCTTTGGCAAACAAGATGTTGGGGAGGTCTTG
Source organism: Felis catus (assembly GCF_018350175.1). Taxonomy (NCBI): domain Eukaryota; kingdom Metazoa; phylum Chordata; class Mammalia; order Carnivora; family Felidae; genus Felis; species Felis catus. The sequence continues at coordinate 174,079,929 of NC_058368.1, forward strand.
GGAAGATGAAGCTGGGGGAAAAGAAGGGCTGAAGAGGAAGAAGTTTTCATTCACCGAGCCTCCCGCTGTAGGAGGTGATTCACAGTCTTCGTTTGATTTAATCTCCACACCATGCCTCCATTACCTTAAATGTCATTACCTCTACTTCATATTCATATAGGGATATTCAGACTCAGAGAGGTTAAGCACCGTGTTCAGGATGACACGGCCAAGAAGTAGTAGCATCAGCATTTGAGCTTAGTGTAGCTCTGCAGCTGGCCATATTTCCGAAGGGAGATTAAATGGGTTTCTGGAAGCTGAGCCTGGGCCTGCAGTTTTGGGGCGACTGGTCCCAGAGTTTGGATGACCCTGCTAGGACGCCTATATGGGGATCTTGCCATAGGCTGGTCCTTAATGAGCCTGAGTGTTCCAGGTCTGAAGGCGATCAAAAGGGATGGGGGCTGTAGCTCAGGACCCCTGAATTATGCCCTAAGGATTTATGTAAGAAATCTCCTTCTGTGGTAGCCCTCCGCTCACTTCTGCTCAGTTTGCTGCAGCCTAGCTCTTAAGATCAGCTATCTAACCATTGCTCCTGCCTCTGCTCCTGCCTTGAGATTGACTTTCTAATTGGCTTCCAGAACTGTAGGAGAATCATAGCTTTCCAAAACATGGGTCGGACCGTGGCATTCCCCTCCTTAAAACACATGGTGGTCACAGCTTATTTTGCCACTTAGCACCCACTCCTCCCTTATGTGGCATCAGCTTTGGAAGAGCCAACGTGTGTATTTCATTTGAACCTGTGGGTGGATCACATGACCTGGGCTGAGCCAATCAGCACATATGGTTCCCCTGGTCCCCCAGATCAGTTCAGCAATAAGCACAGGACCAAAATCAGATCAGTCAGGGCTAGAGAGACTCAATTTTGGGAAATGGACTCTCCTCTGAGCTCCACTGTGATGTGAACTGAGGTTCTCAGGAACCACCACATGGAGCCTTAGAATGGGGATCAACTTAGAGCCAGCAGAGTCAAGAAAAGGAGAGCAGGGAAATCTTAGCCTGGTGACATTGTTTATACCTTGGATCAAGCTGTGCCTGCAGCTCTCCTGGGTCTTGTCATTTTTGTGAGCCAATAACTAACCCTTCCCTTTTGTTCTTGTTAAAGCTATTTTGAGTTGTGTTTTTCTTTATGTGCAACCAAAAGGATCTTAACTGATACACAAATCCTTTGATGTGTTCACGTTGCCTTCAGGAGAGAGTTCAAGTCCTTTAAATTGGATTTTAAGGCTCTCGGTGATCAGACCCTGACCTCTCTCTCCAGACACCTTCTATGTTGATCCCTGGACGTGCCATCACCTGGTGTTTCTGAGCCTTTGCCCATGCTGTTTGCCCCCTGAGGAATGGCCTCGTCTGCTCTGTTCTCTTGGTAAGCCTCTGCTTTGACCATCAAGGCTCAGCTAAGGCATAAAGAAATCCCTCCTGGGAAACAGGACTGAAGCAGAAGTTTTCTCTTTGCTCCCACGTGGACCTTTACACTGTAGCACCAATGAAACTAAACTTGACACTTAAGGTTGGATTCCTTGTCTGAGTTTCTCCCTAGATTTTGAACTCTTTGAGGATGGAGACTCATTGAGGATGAGGGAGTCATCCATTCAGCAAATATGGACTGAACATCTACTACATGTCAGAGGCTCCTCTAGGTGCTGGGGATTAACAGTGAACAAATGTACCAATTTCCCTCTTGTCTGGCAGGGAAAGCAGACGCCGATCGAGTAAACACAGGGGGTCTGGGTCATTTCAGAAAGCGGTAGGGCTGTGACATAATAAGACAAGGGGATGCCTGCTTCATGGTTTCTGGGCTTGGAGCCTAAAGGAGGGCCAGGCTCCAAGCAGGGCCTCGGGAAGTGGCCATTTAATGAATGAATAAGGAACATCCCCTGAGTCTTTCTTTATGACTCTACCAGTAACTCAGGACTCTACCAGAACCTCTTTGATAGTCATTTATTTCCCATTTTCAGCCTACACCCCCTCTTGGGGTGTAGTTATATAAATGACATTTTTTTATGTGTACAACACACCTTTCCTGATGGGAGTTGAACAAAGGCCACATTCTCTTTGACTTCATGGTGCGGCTCCATCCTTGTCTTGGTCTGGCATCAGGAAGCCGTGCGCTCCTCTCCCTGACTTTGATCAAGGCTCCCACTGGCCTTCATCTTTCCAGTCCTCACTCATCTGTCTCCTCCACAGGCCTATTGCCAGCCCTTTGATCAGCTCTGTGACTCTTCTGGGCTTTATCTGGCACCATTAAGACGATGAGACTTCATCCTGTTTTGTGTCACTCCCATGCTCAAAAGCTTTCGATGACTCACTATTGCCTACAGCATCAAGTCCAGACCCACAAGGGCTTCCCTTGATCTGACTTCCGCCTCCTTTGCAGCCTGTTTACCATGACTGCTCTCCTACAGAGCACTCATTTGCTGTGGAGCACTCAACACCTCCGGTGTTCATTTATTCCTCTATTAATTTACATGTCCTTGGATGTCTTCTCCCGCAGGATCATAAGCTGTTTGAGGGCAAGGATCATATCTTGCTCATCCCTGAGTCTCCAGCACCAAACCCAAGGCCTTCTCCACTGTGAATGCTCAACAAATCTTTCCAGAGGTGAAAATCTGTGCACGACATTGCCCCACCTGCTTAGGATTGACGTGGCTTGTCCTGCCGCATCAGTCTTGAGGTCCCCATCTCAGGGCCAGACTTAGTCCCCTTATTGGGGTATAGACCACAATAATAATTCTGGCATTCTTGTTTAAATCTTGTACTTGTTCTCACCACCCCCCCCCCCCCGCCTTTTTTTTTCATTCTTAGTCCACACACCTAATCCCATGATTTCCTTCCATGCTTTGGCCTCATCACTGTGGCATTTTGTCATTGGGATATTTTTGGTGTTATTAGCTATGTTGATATACATTTTTGTCCTGTTTGGTATCTCTTTGGAGTCCCTGTCCTCCCGTACTCTTAGGCTTTATGGTCTGAGTGGAGTTAACTCCATGCCCCACTTCCATGGGTGAGCAATAGACCTATAGCAGCCAATTAGAACATTATTAGTTGTGGCCACAGTGATTGGCTCAGGGAAGGCAAGTGACACAAGCTAAGCCAATGAGAGCCAGCTCTGGGATTTTAGCTAGAACCAATGGGAAAGATGCTTTCTATTTCTATAGGATTTGCAGAGCTGGCAGAATGTGGGCCTGAGCAGCTGGGCTGTTTTGCCGTCACCCAGGGAGAGCCTGCCAGAGGGTGATGCCAACACAGAGAAGAGCAGAGCCAAGGGGAGGATAGGAGACAAATTTCTGATGACAGTGTCTGAGTGCCCAGTTCCTGATGTGCCTTTAAGCATCATCTTCTCCTGTACTTTTCCATTTTGTGATCAATAAATGTTGCCTTTCTACTTAAGTTTTTTTGAATGAGGTTTCTGTCTCTGCCACCTAGGAGAAACCTGCCGGAAACTGTAACTTTGAAGCTGTGTGTCCCTTCCTTCACAAAACTTCTAATCAAGCAGGACCTGACTCTGGAAGGACCCTTCGTTTAGTAGTCTCAATGTTCCAAGAAGGAACCCATCATCCTGGTCCCAGTTCTTGATCTCTAAGCCGCCTCCTCACCTGTATAGCATGATTCCATGGTCGTGTTGATTTGAGGGAGAGAAGGGGCTCACACTGTGGGTCCATACTCAAAGCTTTGCCAAAGCTCAAGTTTCATATCCACGGATCCCAGTTCATATATCCACATCCCCTCAAAAATGCACATATTTTTGCCAACAGCTCTGCAATTTCACCCTTGAGTGGCATCAGCATTCTTGGGCGGGTGCCATCCATTCCTGGCAATTTGTCTGCATCTTGTTTGTCAACTGGAGTTGGAACATTTGCCCGCCAGAGCAGTGCCTTTGGCGCCCCTACTTCCAAAAGACAATTTGGGAGCAGGAATTGCCCTGAGGTCCTCCTCAGTCACAGCTGAGGCTGAGGCTCTCAGATGTTCTAGATATCTTTTTTTTCATCTCTGAGCTCTCTCCCAGAGCTGCGATCATCAAGCATCTCAACGGTCCTTTATCTGACCTGCTTTCCATTTGATGGACTTGAAAAATCTCTGATTCTTGGCCCTACAGTCCATCTCAAGGTGACTTTGGGGTGTCTTTGGACTGCATCATTTCAAAGCCTCACCGCCCCAGATAGGCTTCCTGATTCTAAGTCATCAGTTTTTAAAGATTTTCCAAAAGATTCCTTTTTCCTTGTAACAGCCTCTCCTTAGCTTGTTGCTTTGTTTTGTTCTCTTTCTCACTGTTACCGTCAGACTCTGCTGGCCTGTGGTTGGAGGAGGGAGGAGGTCCTACGCTATCTTGGGACGCCACCATCTCAGCATGTAGGTTCTAGGGTCACTGTGGTGGGAAGAGAGAGCTGGGGTGTCACATAGCTCCCCACAGCCCCGGCTGGGAGATGATCTTACAGGTTAGCTTCTGTTTGCTTCTCCAGCTCTGCTCCCCCCACCATATCTGTGCCCAGGAGGCTGGTCTATATGGACCAATCAACAGGTTCCCTTTGTCCTCTGGCTTCTGGTTGGGTTCTATCAGTGGGAGGCCCCAGCAGGGTTTGGAGGCAGGAGGACAACAAGATCAGAGTGTCCCTTGGCTGAAGGCCACTGCTCCTGGCAGTGGTCCTTCCTACACATGTCCCCTCTGCAGGCTTGGCAACCACTCCCTCCTCGTCCTTTAGGCTCAGAGGTGGTAATGGCTCTGCACTAATGCTGGCCCTGGAGAACTGTGCTAGCCGTTGTGAAATCTGCCAGTTCTGCCCGCCCCTTAATGAAGCTCTCCTCAAATGGTCCACATGGAACGTTCCGTGTTTCCTGCCAGGATTCTCACTGATATTGACACTTATGTTCACCATTCATTGGCCAGATCTAGTGCCTTGGGCCAGCTGATTGCAAGGGGCTAGGAAGCACGGAGCCGCTTGCGCTCAGGGAGAGGGTTATGACAGGTGTGGATGTGCTCTGGCCTCCACCACAGGCCAACAGCTCCCAGTCCTTGGCATGGAACACTCTGGGATCCCAGTAAGTTCCTTCCAAATGAGTCCCCACACCTCTTATAGCATACTGCTCTTTGAAGCTCCTCTCCCAGGGCACAGCAGAATGCAAGGAGCTTTAGGTTCCTGTCCTGACTTTGCTGGGTCCTCACTGTGTGACTTCGGGCAAGCCAATCTCTCTCTCTGAGCTAAGTTTCCTCACTTGCAAAAAAAGGGTATTGGCACTTATGTTGCAGGTGCACTGTGGGGCTTAGATAGGGCATGCACAGGCCCTGGCACGCCAGAGGCTTGCAGGAAATGGCAGTTAGAATTAACCATCACATCCATGCCTTGGAAAGATCAGCATCTACGCACTCTTTTAACACTGTTCCCTGAACACCTGCTCTGGGCTAGGCATGTCTTGGTGCGGAATACAGAGTGAACAAGACAGAGGAGGTTTCTGCCTTGTGCAGTGTTTCTGGCAGGAGGGGACAGGCAATTGACAAATAAATAGAAAGATAATTCAGGGAGTGGTGAGTGCTCTGGAGAAATAAACCAGGGTGACATGAGAGAGAAAGATGGGGTAGGGTGCCTGGGAAAGCCTCCTGGAGATGACATTAGACCTTGACCTGAAAGAGTGGAAGAGGCCTGTGTGAAGGTCTGGGGCAGAAGGTTTGGCCCAAAAGGCACTCCCCCCAAGCTGGGCGAGAACTTGGTCCATTCCTGGGACAGAGTGAAGCCCAGGATGGGGTGGTGGTGGCGTGGGAGGTGAAGGGCAGAGCGGTAGTGGTAGTACCGGAAGTCAGAGAGGTGGGCTGTCCAGGTCCTGTGGGTCCTTGTCAGCCAGGGGGAGGGGCCCGGATGTTATAGAAGTGGAATAAGGGCCATCCATCAGGAGGTTTTAAGGAGCAGGTGCAACACACAGCGAGTCTCTGGGTGAATTCTCCCCATCTCCAGTACCCAGTTCTCCGACCTCATTTGCCCAGACAGTCTCTTTAACAAATTGCCTTTTCTGGAGAATTGCGAGCTCTGTTGAGGATCCGAGCAGGTTCCGCCCTCAATTCAAGGGAAACCGTGGCCCACAGTCCCAGGGGTCAGGCTCGGATCTACCTGCGGGATCCACCCCCTTGCACCCTGAGAACCTGTAGCGCTCCCGGTGCCCTGCGGGGGCCCTGCGCATGCGCTCTCTCCTTTCTTGGGCTCCCTCTCCCGGGGAGGATGTTGTTGTCATCTCGGTTCTGTAGATGAGGAAACTGAGGACCCAGCATCTCCCACTCCCTGCTCACCTCAGGACGTGTCTCCCTCCTCCCGCAACAGCCCACACGGCACCCTGTAAATAACTGCATGTTCCCAACACCTCTCCTCCTTCTCCTTGGAAACCTGCTTTCTCTTTGGACTCAGGCTGCCGGGCTGTGCGATTCCCGGCTTGGCTCGGTGCGGAGCGTGGCGGCAACTCGCATCTGCAGGCCTGGGCGGGCAGGCGCCTTCGTTCACTAGCTGGGTGACCTTCGGTAGGTCACTTCACCTCTCTGAGCCTCAGTTTCCTCACTGGGAGTGCGGGAGGATCGTAGCTAAGGTCTGTGATGAGATTAGATGAGGACTTGTACACAGGTGTCCGGCTGAGTGTGGAACACGCTCGCGTGCTTCATGAAACTGGTTCCTCTTTTCTTCCCTTCTCTCGTTCTCCTTTCCCTCTTTTCCTTACCTAATCAGTTCTGCGTCCTAGATGTTTTGGAGGGAGGTCGGGGTCCACACACGCGGATGCCGGTAGGACCAGACACGTGACAGAGAGGGGACACTGCTGGGCTCCTTGTTAACGAAGGGCATGGGAAGAAGCCAGCTTCCCAAGCAGACCTGCACAGAGCCGGTAGCCTGGGGGAGGCCCGTCACAGGGAGGATGTGGGCCTGGGTTGTCTAGGGGCCTCTGACGCTTTCTAAGGGGTCCCTCCAACTCAGGGCCGGATGCAGGCTCCCCTAGATTGCAGGAGCCACTTACTTAGATTTCCTGCCAAACCAAAGTTTCATATTCACGTTTCATTTCACCTAGTGGAAGGGAGAAGTCGAATGCAGTCTTTCACTGGCTTTTGGTAGATCTTCTGGAAGAAGTGGGAAGGGGCTTTACTAATGGGGAGGGGCGAATCAACGTGACCCCTGACGTCCAGAGCCTGTGGAATGACGGTAAGAGCAGGAGCTAACTTTGCTGAGCTGCTTTGTGCTATCCGCCCTGTATGCACTACCTTGTTTAAGTTGCACAACAACCTTATGAAGTGAGAAATTAGTATTATGCCCATTTCACAGAGGAGAAAAGAGGCAGAGAGAGGCCAGGAATCTTGTCAAGGCCAGACAGCTAGAAGGTGCCATGGAAGATTTGCATCCAGGCTGTGTGGCCCTTGCCTCACTGTTCTTCTGGGATCAGGAGGTCTGAATGGGAGATGGGACTCACTCTGCAGCCGAGTGGAGGGTGAGGAGACACTAAGTGATTATTGAGCACTCTCTGTGGGTCACTGCCTGCTGCCGTGTGGTCACCCTGTGGTCTCTGTGTAGTTGCTATGGTGGACGAAGTTTGTCTTAGTCTGCCCTGTAGCCTTTCTTCTGTACAGCTCCTTAATATTCCTTTGGAGATTCACCCTCCCCTTATTCTCTGGCCATGTGGTTTGGCTAGAGTCCTCCAATCCTCCTTGTTCAAGCTCTACAGACTGGTGCATAACCCAGGCCTAGGATTAAGCTTTGGACATGTGACTTGAGATGGTCCAGTAAGACTCAGTCATGGAAATTATTCTGGAAATGTTAGGAAAATTCTTCTTCTGTTCGAGTTACTGAACTAAGAAAGTGTGAGCCTAGAGCTGGAAGGTCACAGTGTGGAAGGAGCCTGCATAAGGGAGAAGCCAAGCCAGAGAGAAACAGAACTGATAGACAGAGAGAGACTGAGCCCTGAGGATATTGTATGACTCCTGGATCAAGCTCTTCCTGAAATCCAGAATCTGCCATTGAATTTTTTAATTACATGAAGTAATAGAACCCTTTTTTGCCCTTGAAGCATTTTGCTTGCTTTTTCTATCACCTGCATCTATAATAGGATTGGCTGGCATCGTGCTGACTACTCCATGTATGTTATTACATTTAATCCAACGAGGTAGTTGATATGGTGCCCACTATGCAGATGAGGGAACTGAGGTTCAGAGAGACTTCTGCTGGTTAAGGTGTCACAGCCAGTACATGGCACAGCTGGGATTAGACCCCAGGCATTTTGACTCTAGACTGCACCTTGATCACCCTGCTGTATGGCAGGAAGGCTGGTTCCCCCCACCCCCCAAATACCTCTTGAAATGTCCCCTCTCCAAGTCACATCCAACTGCTCTCCCTGCTTTACTCTCATCCCCTTTAATCCCTGCTTCCTTGGAAGTCTTCTCTGGCTACACCTTCAGACTAAACTCTGTTTCCTGGTAGACATTTTTATGGCCCAAGGTACTTTTCTTCTTAGCTCGACTGAACTTCAATAATGATTTGTTCCAGGTTTATTTCTTCCGCTGGGTGGGAGTCCCACAGGGGCAAAGATGACGTCTGTTTGCCCATTGTTGCAGCACTGAAGCCTGGCACAGTGCCTGGCCCGTGGTGGGCACCTGGTAAATGTTTGCCGAACAAATGGATTGTGCAGTTTTTCACTCCCACTGGGGCCCTGGATCATTGTACACCTGTTTGACTGCAGTGTTATATCATTCTGACACTGCAAAATTCGCTTGTGCTCTGCTGTATTGTAGGGTACCTGTGATCTCGGACGCGCCTTATCCTGGCTCTCCCTGCAAGACAGTGAGTTCTTTGAAGACTGGGGCAGCGTCTCCGACCGTCATCCACTGAGAGTAGTAATAATACTAACAATGATACAAGGAATAATACTCATGAGGAGCACTTACTATCTGCCAGGCACAGCCCTGAGGCTTTACACGCATCGCCTTATTGAATCCTTACCTCAACTGCATGCGAATGTACTGTTATGACCCCATTATACTTAAGGGCAAACTGAGGCTCAGGAGGTTGTGTGGCTCTTTTGCTTCTGCCGTTTGAGTTAGGGGTCTGCCTGGTGCAATCAAAAGAGAACTTGTTTTTACCGGTGACTTTAATGGGAGCCTGCCAGGCCGGGCTGGAAGGCAGTGAGGATAGCATAAAGGCTGAAGGAGAGCTAAAAGGTTGACTCAGCAGCTGAAGGCCTGGCTGTGCCCTGCTGAAAGGAGGAGAGTCTTTGTTGCAAAGGTCAAAGGGGGGCGGATAAGCATCCAGGAGAGAGGGGAACCCTCAGGGCGAGGGAGCCGAGGCTGAGGGAGAGTTCAGGGGTGTTGGAGAAAGGGCCCTGGCTGGGGAGTCTGGGCTCCTACTCTGGCCTCAGCACCTCCTGGCTGTGTGGCCAGGCTCTGGCCTTAGCACCCCACGGCAAGGCACTGGCACCTCTCTGAGCCCACTTTGCAGTGCTGACGCCAGCCTTGACTTAACACCTAGAAATTGCCTCGCCAGTGCCTGGCAAAGAGTCACGGGCACTGTGTATGTGGCATAGGCTACATGCCTAGGCGGCTGCGGCCCGTCATCTGCCTGAACTTGGGTCATCCTCGCAACAACCCCTGGGAGAGGGCCCCTTGAGGATCCCATTCTGCAGCGGAGACGGGGCAGAACAGGGCAGCCGTTTGCTCAGGGTCGCTCAGCACGTACAAGACAGCTGGATCTGAGTTCTGGCTGTGTGGTTCCGGATCTTCCGCCTTACCATTCTGGCCTTCTCAGGGGTGGAACCTGGTTATCAGTGAGAGACAGTTGCTCACTTTGTACTCTCGCCTCCTTTGGCCAGTGTCTGTACTCCTGGTTTTACCTTTGAGGGACCGCTCCCCTTTCTCCCCCGAGCAGGTCTCAGGGGGGCAGTAGACAGACATTTGTCAGCAAACCTGTGGTGGCACCGGGGCACGGCCCGTTCGGCAGGAGATGGGGGAAGTGGTGCCGGCGGCAGGTTTCTCAGGGGTCCCCTCAGTGGACCGTGGTGATGTCGTGCGGGGGGCTGGCGAGGGCCCCAGAGGTAAGGCACCGGCGCCTCGCTCACCCAAGTCACACCTCCGCAGCCTTGCCAGTCTCCACACCACCTCTGCTATTTACTTAACATTGCCCTCTAATTTCACGCGCTTGCAAAAATAAAACCCTTCACTGCATTGACCTAAAAAGGAAACCTCGGTTGGCTACTTCACACCAGAAAACCAGTGTCACTTGCTGTAACAGAGGGTAACCAGGCGCGTAAACACAACGGAAAGTAAACGCGTGCCGACGTCCAGCTCCCCGCTCTGGGGGCCTGACACCCGCCCCGGGTGTCAGGCCAGCACCCTTGTCATTGAAAGGGAGGGGGCTGATATCAGAGAGGTGTTAAGGATCCCCGGGCACCAGCCCGAGACTTCCTCCTGGATGCAACTGAAGTGTTGTAAAAGAACCGACAAAGAGGACCACGTGTTTCCGTGTTTGACTTGCTGTCGAAAGCGGTACCTGCCAAACCGTCTGGAGCCAGTGGCTGAGGGACCGAGGCTTCCGTGCTCTGGAAAACGCACCCCTTTCCCTGGGGTCAGCCTCACTTCCCCTCCCGCCTGAGCTCTCCTCGGCCTCAGCTCCACCGACGCCAAGGAAGCAAGGCCTTTGTCTCTCTGAGGCTCAGTCTCCCCGTCTAGAAAACACGGATAATGACTTCCTCTTGCCAGGGCTCTTTGGAAGATTAGAATGAGACACTATGTGTCAAAGTGACTCCGCACGCTGGCTGGTACCCGGTACCCGGGCAGCGAGCCTTCCTGCCCTTTGATCCCAACTTGCTCAAATTTAGAAATTCTGTTCGCAGCCACAGCTGTCTGCCTCCATACCCCTTCCTCTCTTGCAGGCTCTTTCTTTTCACCTAGACAGTGTGACAGCTTTGGACTCAGATCTTCTCTCTTTCATCCCCTCCAGGGTCAGATCACCTCTCTGAGCCTCAGTCTGCTCATCTTCAAAATGGGAACAGTCACAGCCACCTCAGCAAGTCACTGTGTGGGCAAGGAAATACTTTGTGATTGGTGACGTTTTGCGCACACGTAAGGACTTATTTTTCTGATTTGTGATCCTCTGGTGAGGGAGAGTTATCGGGAGTGTTGCCTGGGTGTGACCGCCTATGCCCTCAGGGGAAATTATCTGAGTTTGAGTCCACAAGAAAGACTTCTGGAGTTCACAACAGGCGGCAAGCGGATGTCTCTGTCGTGGAGGGGAACGCTGTGGGCTCCAGCTGAGGCAGCTTCTGTTTTTAGCTGGAATCATTGCCGCTCAGCCCCCCATGTGGAAAAAAGGAATGTGGTGCAGAAATAGCCCGTCCCAGGGGCTGCCCAAGAGAAGGGCTTATTTTGACTCAGGATGCTGCAGAAGCTGTGGCAGCCTTGTCAAAATACATCTGCCTCTTCTGGAGCAGCCCACGGCTCCTCAGACTCTCGCCAGGACCAAAGCACGGCTGCCAGACGTGCACATCTGGAACCGGGCCCCTGGGAGTGGAGGACAGCCCTGGCTTTGATTCCAACAATAACCACCTTCCGAGCACTAGAGGGCGGAAAATAGATATCCTATGTCAGTGGCACGAAGGAGCCCAGTTTGGTCTCCAGGCTCATCCGTCCCTGTGGTCCTCCAAATTGGCACGGGGCCCGGCAGAGTCTGGCAAGTGGAAGGGGGAGTGTCCGCAGCCCTTCCTCTGTGGAATTTGCAGTGGGCGTTCTCATACCCATTTCACAGGTGGGAAAACCGAGGCCCAGTCCACAGAGTGGCTTCTGGGGATGAGCTCTCACCCCAGCCACGTGTTTTCTCTTCTCCAAGCCCTGCTCTGCACCTTTGAGCTGCTGTGGCCTCTGCCTAGGATGCCCTTCCTCCTCCTAGAATTGTTCCCAAACCAGGAGACCTGTCTCTTCCTCCGGGCACGGTCAGTCCCTGCCTCACTGGGACTCTGTGCAGGCTTCATGGTGGCCCTCATTTGCCTGCCCAGTAACTTGGCACAGCTGCTTGTCAGAGAGGGGGCGGAAGCACCTTTTGGCACAGGGCCAGGCAGGCGCCTGCCCGGCGTGGGCCTGAAACATGTTTACCGAAAGAGTGAATGGCGATGGAGTGTTTCACCGAGGGGCACCCCAGCTCAAACCACCCGGGTTGATTCAGCACTCAGTCAGGAAGATAGGATATAGGACCTCTTTCAGGCTCCCTAACTTGAGGGCAGCTTCAGGGAGACGAGAAAACCGGTTCATGGCTCTCGAGCGGCACAGCCGCCTGCTCACAGCTCCTTTCTTGCAAGACGTCCTGAATCGGACTCATTCATCACCCACCAGAGCTATCACAGGTGGGGCTCTGCAACCTCCCTGGCTCCTCAGGTTCAAAGCCCTGGTCAGTGTGGATGTCCAGCTCCAAGTCCAGATGACTGGTCCCAAGCCATCTCCTGTCTCCCTGCCCCCTGCCCGTGGGTTCCTTGGGCCTTACCGGCTCCTCCCTGCACCACCGAGCCTCCCAGTCGTGTCTCCCCACCTCCACCGAGCTCTCGCGGTCCCGTCTCCATTCACATGCCTCGCACGGGGCTGACTCATAGATCCTTTGCGAGCCCAGCTCTGACCACGCAGTTCTGACCCTGCTCAAAACAGTCGGTAGCTCACCCCTTTCTCTGCTGACATTTTCCAAAGTGGATTGTGCAGGTATTAACGGGGGCTCTGTGCATAGGAGGCCCTCGCTCAGGTGAGTGGGGACTGCTGGGCTAAATGAAGTCAAGCAGATTTTTCCCTTCAGGAGGTTTTGGGGGCCTTTAATGTGCTCTTGTGGATGATGATTCTCAGAGAGGTGACACAGAGTGTAGCATTTCTAGAGCTTATCTGATCATGGAAGCTTTCAATGGGGAGCATCAAGGGAAGGGGTGTTCTGAAAAACGCGCTTCGGGAAATGCCGGCTCGTTGGCTGGAGCCTAAACTCCTGACCTTGGCACTCGAGGTCCTTTACGGCACGGCTGAGCCCACCTTTGCCACCGCCGCTCTGCCCATTCCAGTCGCATCCAGAAAGTTCCAGCCAAAAAGAACCCCCGGACGCTCCCTGTGCCTGCTGCTGCTTTCCTGCCTCTGTCTGCCGCCCACTCATCCTCCCGCCAGACTCACTCTTTCCCTCCATCCCAAGCCGCTCTTCCTTCCAGGCCCAGCCCAAATGTAACCCTTCCTCCAGCCTTCCCAAGTGATGGCAGGATGGGAGACCTCTCGCGTTCCTCTTGCCCCGTGGGCCCCAGTCTGGCCAGCGTTAGGTCAGTGAATGTGACATTATTATACAGAAATCTTTGGACCCACTCTAATTTGCTAAAAAAAATAAAATCACTTGCAAAGCTGAGTGATTTTAATCAGCATCAGTGCGGGTCTTTCCTTCATGGTGCGCCTTACCACTGACATAGCTTGATGCAGCGGCTGTGGTCCTGCTGCGTGGACTGAGCATTCCCCAAGGAGCCCCCGAGTCCGTGGCAAATGGGCAGCACCCAAAGCTAAAATGGATGAACATGCTTGGTCCCGTGTCAGCTGCCCTCCCCCCCCCCCCCGAAGGGACAATTCCATTAATATTGCAGGAGGGGACTAATGTTTACTGAGCGGCTGCTTGGAACACAGCACCTTACTCGATGCTTTACACACGTCATGTCCTCTGATGGGCGGAGCCCTGCCGGGGGAGGAGCTCCCGGGAGGAGCTGGAGTCTGGGAGGGCTTGGGGGACCTGCTGGGACCCACCCAGCTGGGAAGTGGTAACACCAAGGCAGGAACTCAGCTGAGAGCAGCGCCAAAGCTGCTTCTCCTGTTGGACCCCAGTCAGAGGACTTCTCCTCCAGGAGCCCACCTCGCCTCTATGCGGGGCCTCCCATGCCGGGCCGTTGTCCCCATCCAGCGTGGCACTCCCGTGCTTGCTTGGGCAGAGCCTCTGCTTGTGAGTTATCCTCCCCGTCAGCATGGGAGCCCCTCAAGGTCAAGTCTTATTTGTGTTTGCACCTCCGATATCTAGCATGGAGTTTGGCTGCATGCATGAGGTTATGCGTTTGAAGTGAGGCATAGATGTTTTTTGGCCCGAGGAAGATTCTAGGTCTTCGTGGGAATAGCCCTAGGAAGATACGGACTGAGGTCCAGTGCTTTGAAACCTACCATCATGCATTCCTATGGAATCGATAAGTCCTATCATCTTCTCGTCCAAAGGTGACTCCTGTTAGATGACTAAGCATCATTTTGAGCCACAAACACCCAACAGGAGGTGGTTGGTGACAACAGACAGGTCAGCACTATGCAAACAAGCAAACTGTTGAAAGGTGGATGTCATTTTAGCTACACAGCAATACTAGTTGGCATTAAAACACACACCAACACAGTCTCCCTGCAGCATGCAGAGGAATCCTAAAAAAATGCAAAGTAGATCATGTCACACCTCTGTTCAAAACCCTCTAGTAGTTTAGAATAAAACCACCACACTTAGAATGAAGTCCAAAGTCATTTCCTTGGTCTCCAAGGCTCCACACGAGCTAAGCCCCCTCTTCCCTCTACCCTCCTTGTCCACCATTCTCCCCTTCCTTGCTCCACTTGAGCCACAGGCACTCTGTCTTTCTCAAGCTGCCAACCTTGTTCCTGCCTCAGGACCTTTGCACTTGCTATTGCCTCCACCTAGAACACTGTCTCCCCCCACCCCCGCCCCATCCTTACTTAGCTGACTCCTTGGTATTCACTTTCGGGCTTGAATGTCCCCCCTCAAAGAGACTGTCCCTCCTTTACTCTCTAAATTCTGTTTAAACGAGGATGTCAGTTCCTATCTCATTACTCTGTTTAATGGCCTTTATAACACTTGCCACTGTCTGAAATTATTTTGTTTGTTTAAATATGTTTATGTGTATATTGCTTGTCTCCCCAATTAGCATAAAATCGGCAGGAGGAGAGAAACCTCATCTGCCCTGTTCACTGCTGTGTCCTGCTGCCTGTAACACCCACGGTGGCACAGGAGACTTGCTCTCTGAGTAGGAAGACAAGGAAGTGCTTTAGAATACAGGCTCGGGCTGATGGCTGGGGTTCAGATCCCAGCCCTCCCACTTATTGGTGGATGACATCCCCACTTTACAGATGAGCAGACTGAGGCACCAGGAGGTTAAGTGACCTGCCCGAGGTCACCCAAGGGCACACAAAGCACTCACAAACCCCACCTCCTCAGTGCAGTGGACAAGGATCTCTGCTGCTCCCTCCAAGCTGCTGTCCCACCCTCTCCCTTAGGCATGCTGACCCGCCTGCGATTTCCTGGAAATACCCTGTCCTTTCTTGCCTCTGCCCTTGTGCACCTGGCCCTCCCTTCGCCTAGAGCACCTTCACCTCCTCTTGTCAGCTGGCTAACGCTTCTATCCCGGGCAAGACTCACCTCAGCACCAGGTGCGTGTCCTGACCCCAAGAGGTATGTTGGCCCTGTCAGTAGCGATCCCCACTGTTCTCATCCTTGCCTCCCCCTGCACCTGGCTAAGCTGAGTCCCGCCCCCCCCCAACTCACCCCCACCCCCCACCCCCCAGCACCGTCTCCTGCATCGTCTGTGTTTGCCTGTATCTCATGCAGCCCTTCCCGCCCTGCACCCTCCTGGCCTCTACCACCAGCCTGTGGGCTGTTTGAAGGCTCGGCCACATCTGAATGTTCAGGGCCTGGCGCGAAGCAAGCATGGAAGAGGATTTGTTGCAGGAAGGGGCATGATGATCAGCCCTTCGAGGCGGCCGCCGGGTGGGGACTAGAGCGATATGGCCAGTACCAGGGGCCAGAAAGCTCTCCGACAGGGAGACGCCCTGAGCCTTTCAGGGCAACCACGGATCAGGGACCGGGTGGGGCCGGTGGCCTCCTCTCCTCCGTGGTGGTTGCCTGTGGCTTTCAGCTCCCTCTGCTGTCTCGCGGGGCCTGGTGAAGCTGGGGTTGACTCTTTGTGACTGGTACCAAGTAACAGGCCCTGTCTGTGTCTGGGAAGTTCTGCAGTCAGGCTCCTCCTGGGGGAGAGGGCTGGGGCTGAGCAAGGCTGAGCCTCCCCCCGATCCTGCCCTGGACTGAGGTGGGGCAGGCGGTGCCCGTCTGAGGCTCAGACAGCTTTCCGGGGATGGCCTGTTTCCTCCCAGAGCGCCTCTGACTCTGAGTGGAGGGGCACTGGATTTTGGCATCCTACAGCTGGGTTCAAATCCCAGCTTCCCGTTCTCGCTGCCACTCTGAGCTAGACGGGCGTGACAAAATGGGACACACAGGAAAGCACTTTATCGTGGCAAAGGTGCTGACGCAGCTCGGAGGAGGAGCGAAGCTTGAGTTTCTCTGGAGCCTGCTGACGGCCCTGGGGTCGTGAGTGCAGTGTGGGGAGGGTAAGAGGGTAAGAGGGACCTCCACGCGCACGCACACCGCTCAGCTTCTCAAATCGCCTCAGATGCTGGAGGGCTGGGAGAGGGGCCTCATTTGCAAGTGTTTTCCAGGCATAAACGCCGCCCACACTCCTCCACACAGCTCCTCCTAGCCAACCTGTACTGCGTTGCCAGAAGAATCTTCCTAAAATACTCCTCACATCATATCACTCCCCTGCTCAGAAACTTCCTGCGGTGACCTCACGTTGCCTGGGATGAGCCTGGCTCCTCTGCTGGCACCCGAGGCCCTCCACAGCCCCCACGTCGCTCTGTTTATGTGTTCAGGGTCCGGTCTAGAGTGTCCCTCTTGTATTCTTGTCAGTGAGTCATGTCAGGGTCACCCGAAGATAAGAAGTATCCTTCCTGTGTTATGTATGATGAAGACGACGCTCAGAGAGGTTGACCGACTTGCCCAAGGCCATCCAGGTGGGGCCTAACTGCACCTGGAGACCCCTGAACTTTGGGGTCCCTGAGCTCAGCGAGGCTGCAGGGTGGGGCTTGCCTTGGTGGGGCTCTGAGGACCTCCAGCTGTGGGCGGCAAACCACCCCAGCGACCCTGGAGGGATTCAGCGCAGAAGCAAGCTTTTCAGATGGAGAAGGCAGACGGCCCAACTTACAGGCACGAGGTCGCGGGCATTGAGGGGGACCTGAGGCAGCGACAACACTTCGGGCAGCTGGGGAGGAGAGAAGTGGCAGACTGGTGCAAGCCCCAGCTGTGCCACCCACCAGCCGTGAGGACAGGCCTCTGTCCCTCTGCACCCAGGGCTGTAGCCATAGGTTTGCTGTGAGAGTAAAACATGGTGGTGGTATACAGCAGGTGTTTAATAAATGCCTAGCATCGAAAAAGTTCTTTTCTTTTTTCTCTTCAGAGTTGGAAGAGTCCTCAGAGATCCTTAAATCCACCCTGATTTCCTTTTTGCAGATGAGGAAACTGAGCCTTGGAGGAGGGGAGTGCTGTGTCCAAGATGACACAGCTGGAGGGAGGTGGAGAGGGCTGGGGCCTGTGTCTCTCACTTGCTCATCCAGCTGTCTGCGTCCCACCGACCACATGTGCCCTTGAGCTCCTGGGAACCCACAGGCGTGGCCAACTGGTGTGATGTGCTTGTCCAGTGGAGTTGCAGACTGGGATTCTGGTGGCCCCGCGCCTACCCCCAAGGAGGACCGGCCAGGCACCGGGGTGAGGTGTGGGTGTGTGCGTGCACGCTCAGTAGTGAACGGCTGTAAGCCGAGCCTCAAAATAAAAGAAGAGCCATGACAGCCACGTGGCTGGCATGATTGTCTGAAGTCTGTCCCCCCCTGATTTCAAGAGGGCGAGACAGGCCATCATACCAGTCAGACTTCTGAAGATGAACACACTAGTGACTCCTTTGCCCTGGTACCAGCACCACCATCCTGGGTTCCCTCGCACTACCAGAGCCCTAGATTTCTGGCCCTAGGAGGCCAAAGGCCAGGGTGCAAATCATGGCTCTGCTGTCTACCTGTCATGTGACCTTGGGCACATCACCCGTCCATTCTTCCCATAAATATCCCCTGGGCTCTTATTCTGTGCCAGGCAGTATTAATGAGATCCCTACCCTCAGGAGGCTCACAGTCTAGAATGGGTAACAGATACTTTTGCAAACCAAAGACGAAATAATTCAGATGTCAATAAATATGCCGAAGAAAATAACACAGTGTGAGGTGGTCAGGGGAGGAGATGTGGGGAGGGGTTACTCTAGAGGGAGCAGCCCTCATGGGAAGGTGACATTTGCATGATGTATAATCTGCCAAGGAGAGGGAGAGGCAGGTGCCAAGGCCCTGGGGCAGGAATGAGCTTGGTGCTTTGGAGCTGTAGAGAGAAGGCTGATGTGGCTGGAGCTGGGGGAACAGGGGGGAGAGTTGGGGAAATGAGCTGGCAGAGGCCTGCAGAGGCCAGGCCACCCAGGGTCTTGAGGGTCCCAGTGCGGACTGTGGATGTTAGTCTGAGAATAGCGGATCTCTGCAGAGCTGTAAGCAGCAGAGGAACGGGTTCGACTGACATTTAACAAGACCCCTCTGGCTGCTGCGTGGAGGACAGATTAGGGGAGACGGCTGAAAGTGGGGGATGGGCTAGAAGGGTGTAGCTGCTCCCCCAGGGAGGTGATGGTGTGGACAGGGCAGTGGAGACATCAAGAAGTGTGCAGCCTCTTAACATCTTGGAGCTTAAGCTCTGTGTTCTGGAAAGGAAAGAGGTCTGGAGTGGACTCTCACGCAGGATGGCACGAAGATGAAGGGAGAAAACCTCCAGGAGGGTGAGCTGCTGGCTGTGGAACCTGCAGGCATATTCTGTCATGGGCGCTGGGAAGGCCTCCTGGAGCCACTGCGCAGGCCTGCCTGGGGTGTCCCCATCTCTGATCCTCATCAGGGGATGCTCTAGGCAGAGGGGTGGCTGGGAGCCCACTGAGACTTGTCTCTGGGGTCCTGTCTCTGAGGCTGCTGATTGAAACATGCTTCCCTAAAGGACAATCCAGCCCCCAAACAGAGGCCCATCTTCCTAATCCCTGCGGCTGACAAACATCCCATTGGTTCTCTTCAAATGCCCTACGTAATCTGGTGCCTTCCTCCCTCTGCAAAGGCACTTTTCTAGCCCCCTCTTTTGTTTTTAAATGTTTATTTATTTATCTTGAGAGAGAGAGAGAGAGAGAGAAAGCAAGTGGGACAGAGAGAGAGGGAGAGAGAGAATCCCCATCAGACTCTGTGCTGTCAGCACGGAGCCCGATGTGGGGCTTGAACCCACAAACACTCAGATCATGACCTGAGCCAAAATCAAGAGTCGGATGCTTAACTGACTGAGCCACCCAGGTGCCCCTCTACTCTCCCCTCTTTTTAAGCCACTTGTGTTCTTTCAGCTCTGAGGGGTTTGATTCCCTTCCTCTATGTGTAACAAGTTCATTCCCACCTCAGGGCCTTTGCATTTGCTACACCTGGGCTGTTCTTTTTCTATACCTGGCTGGTAGCTTCATGAGAAGTCTGCAAATTGCCCCCTAGACAGCATTGCATATAACCCCATACCTCCTCTTAACAAGCTCATTAACCTTATCTCATAGATGAGGAGACCAAGGTCAAGAGAGATGCTGAGTGTGCCTGAGGTCAGGAGGGTGGTGAGGGTCGTTTCTAGGGTGGGCACACAGGGCCTCTGCTCTCAAATCTGCTACACCAGTAAGACCTGAGATTAAAACACGCAGTAAAGCAGGGACTCCTGTGCAGGGAACGGTGTGGGGAGGCCTTAGAGGGTGAGGGGCTCCCCAGAGTCCTGTGCTCCCAGAAAACCATCTTCATCGCTGGTTTGATGAGAGGGGCCCAGATGAGAGGAAAAATCGGTATAATTTTGAAGAGTCACTGCTTAGCTCCCAAAGTATGTGACCTTGGGCCCCAGAGAGCCAGCTACCTGCTCCCTCGTTAACCCCTTGCTGGTGAGGAATAATCCCTTCCCCCTGAAGGCTTCCTCAGTCCCCTAAGGTGACAGACTAGGCAGGGATTAGGGTGTTCCCTTGCTCAGAAACCCCCTCCACAGGGGAAAACCTGAGTGCCTTCGTGACAAAATGTGAGTAGGAAGGAGGCAGTAAGTGTGTGTGTGTGTGTGCGTGTGCGTGTGTGTGTGTGTGTGTATCTGCATGTGTGCTTGTGTGGACATGCACCACCCTCTGTGAGTACATGCGTGTGCAATATTACACAATACGTGCGTGTGTGTGTGATGGGTGTGTGCATGACTCTGAGTATGTGCATATGTGTGACGTTACACCATGAGTACACATGTGTTTGTGTATGTGTGTGCGTGTATGTGTGTGTGTGAGAGACAGAGAACACAGTGTGTGCTCCTAGGGGCTACGGTTTCACTGTTGACAGCTCAGGGCTTTCTGGCTGATGCTCTGAGCTCCCGTAGGTGTTGAGGAAGGTCAGGCCATCACAGCGATGCCTCTGAGCTTCTTGTGTTCCCCCAAGGCTCACGGGGAGGCAGAACTGGGGAGAGAGGCCTCGAGGAAGGTGGGAGCCAAGTCCAGCTTGTTGAGGCCTGACCAACTGACCCCCCTGGGCTGATTCAGGCTGCCCGCCGGACACTGGGTGGCTGACGATGTCTGCCTGGCTGGCTGACCCTCCCAGTCACTGGCTGGCTGACCCTGTGAGGCTGGGTGACTCATCTCTCCCAGCAGCCTGTTCTCCGGAAAGCCTGCCTAAATCCTAGCTCAGCCTGTGGGCTATTAGCTGTTTGGAGCCATGACTCCTGATTCCCAGGATGCAGTGAGAAGGATCTTTAGGCCTTCAGACTCACTGCCTCCCCAGAGCCTCTGGCACTCATCTCCAGGGCCTCTGGTTTTATTGCCTTAGTCCCTCTGTGGAATGGTTGTCACGAGGTGGGTGTATAGTGAGGGTTTAAGAAGGGCGGGGCCAACAGATGCTCAGGCTGCTTCAACGCCCGGAGGTGCAAGCCTGTGCTGTGGCCTCCGCAGAGCCATCTTGCAGTTGCACATGGGCAAGCCGGGCCACTGAGGCAGAGGGCCAGGCAGGGCCAGAGGAGGAGGGTTGGGAGCCAGGGAGCAGTGACTCCATGGCCAAGATCCTTCCCCAGGCACTGAGAGTCTAAAGAGATGTTGGTGGTGAGGATACAGTGTGGCTTCCCGTGAACCGGGGAGGAAGCACCGTCGGGTTGGGGGGGGGCTGTTTGTTGCAGTGGCTGGGAGAGGGGAACACGCGGAAAGAGCTCAGAGTTGGGAGTCAGGCTTGATTCCGATGTCGGTGACCTTGAGCAGGTCACGCCCCTTCTCTTAGTTTCCTTTTCTGTAAGATGAGATAATACTAGCTTCTTGGCTATGTCGTTGGGAGCAGTGATTCACCAGACAGGAACGTGTATGTAAAGCGTCTAGGCACACAGTGGGTGTTCAGTAAGTGTCAACACTGGGAGTGGTTGAGGAAGTGATTAGCAAGGGCGCTAAGACACCTGCTGTTCTTGATGGAAATGTGGGCCCTGCTCTGGGCAGCCTGCTCTGCCACTTCTTGCTCTGGGCGCCCATGTCCCCCTCCTTCACGGCACTATCTGCTGGACTGTCATTATCAGTCCATATCCCATATCTTTTCCGCAATTCCCAGAGTTCCTGGAAAGGAGGGACCTTGGGAGGAATGCTTGTGGCTGACTGAATGATGCCAGTCCGAGCAGTGAGCACTGGAAGGACTAAGGTCAAGGGGAAGATAATGAACATGTATTCCGTTCTTACTAGATGTTCTACCTACTTCGTCTCATGTCTCACTAAAACTTTGTTTCATATCCCCATTTTGCTGATGAGAAAATTGAGGCTCGGAGAGAAGAGAGACTAGTTCACGGTCATTCACAGCTGGGCAGGAGTCCCACCCAATCTGTGGTTCTAGTCACTGTTCCATTCTGGTCTAAGGCAAAGAAGGGAGACCACTGCCCTGGCCCCCATGCCTGAGTACCAAGGTGCTCCCGGTGTCTGAGAGCCACTTTGGAGGATGCCTCTGCAGTAGAGGTGCCCATGTGTCCCTGCTGGTGGGACCTGGATCCTTTGGAGCCTGCAGGGTAGAGGAGGCTTGGGGGCCCTGGAATCTAGGGCTTAGAAATAGGATTTTTGCCAGCAGCAGGAGCGTGGACCCCAGAAGCCCGCAGCACAAAGCAGGACCATAGTGGCTCCGTGCTCAGGTTTTCTCCACTAGAAGGCTCAGGCGTGTGTTCCGGGTGCATCTCCTGTGTGTAGCTGCCGTTTCCATGTGTGCACCCGCTCCCTGGGTGGACCTCTGTGCATCACTGTGTTTGTACCCACATGAGCACGTGTGTAAGCCTACATGTGCACCTGCTGGGGTTTGCACAAAGTGCGCACCTGTGCAGCCGTGAGTTCTGACTGTGCATCTGAGTGTTTGTATCCTTGTACAAGTTTGCAGTGTAGGGGGGATGTGTGTGGTTGTGGCGCGGGGCGTGGTGGGGTGGCTGGGATGTAAGGTGAGAAGCTGCCAGAGGAGACAGGGGTGTCCAGCAGCCACTGAGCCTCACTGTCCCCTCAAGATCTCTGCTTCTAGAATCATTCACGTAATGAAATTCAATGCTTTCCTTGTCTCTACCTTAAAACATTTCTGGCACAGACTTTGTAGTTAGAGAGTTCTCAGCTCAGATCCTAGCTGTACCATCTGCTGTGCGGGAGGCTGGTGAGTTACCCACTTTCCCGGGCCCAGGGTTCCTCTGTCACACTGTTGTAACGACCGGAGATGACACCTGTGTGCCCAGTGCACAGGAGTTTCTTTGAGCTGAACGTGCTATAGAAAGAAGTCTTGTCAAACCATGTGTGTAAGCAGGGGCTATTTCCTTGACATCATTACAAGACAGTCTCCTTCCTTCCTGGCCATGCTTATCCTTTTCTCTGGCACCAACTAATGCAGAAGAGGCGAGATCCTCTCAGACCTGCTGCATGACTCAGAATAACTGCACACCTTGGCATCGGGACAGCATGGCTTGTGTGGGCTTTCTAGACTTTGCCTTGAGATGAATTGTGCTGATTTTTCACCCTCCGTGGAAGGCTAGACACTAAGCTCTTAAACTAAAAAGGGAGGCATCTCCTATTTTAAAATGAATGGAATGCACAGAATTTTTGAAGCTGTAGGCTTTATAAAGTAAGGTGTTTGTTTTGCAGATCTTGTGGTCTTTTCAGGCAGGGCCCACCTGGTGGTGAGGTTGGGCATTGCAACCCAGCTCTATTCAGTTTAAAGCACGCCTGGGTGGCTCAGTGGGTTAAGCATTCGGCTCAGGTCATGATCTTAAGGTTCCTGAGTTCGAGTGCCGCGTCAGGCTCTGTGCTGACAGTGCGGAGCCTGGGTCCTGCTTCAGATTCTGTGTCTCCTTCTCTCTCTGCCCCTCCCCCACTCGTGCTCTGTCTCTCTCTCTAAAATATAAATATTTAAAAACTTAAAAAAAAAAAAAAGCCCGAGTGCCTCCATGGAGCCGAGCGTTGCACTGGGTTTGTCACTGTGTGGGCTCACTTCCCCTGGTCAGACGGCAGCCCATTTTATAGGCTAGGCATCCAGCCTGCTCAGGGCCACCTGCTGTTAAGCAAGAGACTCGAATTTGAGTGTTGGCCTTCTAACCTCAAGTCACCTTCACCAAGACGGCTATTTTTCCACCTCTTTTTTTTTTAAGTTTATTTATTTTGAGAGAGAGAGAGAGAGAGAGAGAGAGAGCACGTGGGGGAGGGGCTGAGAGAGAGAGAGAATCCAGAGCAGACTCCGTACTATCAGCACAGAGCCCAATGTGGGGCTCCAACTCATGAGATCGTGACCTGAACCGAAGTCAGATGCTTAACTGACTGAGCCACCCAGGCGTCCCCGTTTTTTTCCACCTCTTTTAAAGAAATGGAATCTAAGAAGGTTAGGATGAGGCTGCTTTGGCTGGGGTGAGGGTGGTGGGCCTGGAAACCCCTGGGTGGGGGCCCTCTCACCTCCGAGGTAGCCCCCAGGGGACTGTTGCGGAATCTTGGGGCTTCACCGTGCTTGGCTGGAAATGCATGGCCCCAGCCCCAAGCTCCAGCTGCACAGGAAAGGCCCCGCTCTGTGGCCTGGGTGGGGGAACAGCCCTGGAGGCCCTGGGGAAGCCCAAAGGTGACTGACAAGAGGAGGATGTGAGGGGGTGAGAACTAGCTGGACAGTGAGGGTGGGGCGCAGCTGGTGCCCTGTATTTGCCAGGATGCGTGAGGGCACCCCCCTCCCCAAAACATTCCTGGACCCAGGATTCTGTCCGCTGCATCCATTCCCTCCACTTGGGAATGTATCTCTCATTTCTAAATGAACATTGCAAGAAAGAGAAGAGTCATTTCCCTACCCAGAAGCATTTCTGAGGGGTATTGTGGTTTAAGAAATATGTTTACAAATTGTTTGCCAACAACTTCACGATCACCAGCTGCAATTATCTTGTCTAATCTGTCTCCCCAACTAGACTGTGGGCCATGAGGGAACGGGAACCTTGACTGTCACACCCAGTGTGGGCTCCCGAGGCCCAGCGCAGCGGCGGGCACATGGGGGGTGCTTAGCAAACATTGGTCAATGAGTGACCGGAGCAAAAGGGAACATCGTTTCCATTTCACAGATAAGGAAACCAAGGCTCACAGAGGTTAAGGCAGAGCATGATTAAGCAGCTGGTAGACAGCCAACCACAATTTGGATCCAGCTTCTGGCTTTATTGTTAGCTGTGCGGCAGCAATGAATTGGATGAATTTATTCACCCACCCCTATCCTGCTGAGTAGAGATGGAGACTGACCAAATTCTGGCCCAGTAAGCCGGGAATCCACCCTCCAGCCTCCCCATCCAGGTCCCATCAGTCTGTCTGCAGAATGGGGACACAAAGACAGGATCTCTCTGGGGCCTGGGGAGGATTAATCAGCAATTAGTGTGCAAAACACTTTCCAGACAAATGTTAAGTATTATTAGTATTTAAATTTAGTTTCATCTTCTCCTGCAACCCAACAAAAGGGAACAGATGGTCCTGGCTCCAGGTGGAGAAGGGGAGGGCGGGGCCACTGGGCACCAGCGGGAAGTTTTCAGCTCTCTGGCTTCCAATTAGCCCCTGCCTGATGCGCGAGCCCGGGGCGTTGTGCTGTGGGGCTGTGGGGAGGTCTTTCTCCTAAAAGCCAAGTGAAGGTCAGGGGAAAGCACAGCTTGGGGGCTGAATTCCCCTTCCTAGCTGTGTGACCTTGAGCAGGTCACGGCTCCTCTCAAAGTCTCAGATCAAGGATATCTTGTGACAAGGAGTACAAGAGACCCAACTGAGAAAGCGCTGGCCCTGGTGCCCCAGCCATGGTAAGCGCTCAATGAACAGGACTCCTTTAGGACACCCAAGCTTGGGTCTCCTTTCCTCTGGAGAGACTCTCTGAGAATTAAAAACACCTTGGGGGCTGCGGCGCCTGGGTGGCTCAGTTGGTTAAGTGTCTGACTTCGGCTCGGGTCATGATCTCATGGCTCGTGGGTTCAAGCCCCACATCCGGCCCTGTGCTGACCGCTCACAGCCTGGAGCCTGCTTCGGACTCTGTCTCTCTCTCTCTCTCCCCTTCCCTCACTCAAGCTCTCTGTCTCTCAAAAATAAATAAATAAATAAATAAACTTAAAAAAAAAATTAAAAACACCCTGGGGGTGGCGGCATCTTGCAGATCTGAACACAAGCTAAGGCTCCACCCCTTGTGTGACCTCCTCACGTTCCTTATCTGCAAAATGGGCAATACCGTGGTGCCCGCTCTGCCAGGCTGGAGATCAGCTGAGGTGATGGCTTTGGAAACTGTAGAGGGCGGTACACATGGGAATGACTGCTTCTATTTCCTTCTTTTTTCTGCCCAATGGTCTGTCTTTTGGGCTGTGGAGGGGAGGGGGAGTGTGGAGGAGATAGCATGTGGGGACAAATCCACCTGTAGCCCACCCTGGCTGCGCCCCACTTCTGGGCTCCGTCCTTGCCTCTCCTCCTGCCCCCATTCAATTAGGGAAACTCACCGCAGACCTGGGAAAAAAGGCCTCACGTGCCCGAAATACCGGGGGAGCGGAGGGACCACCGGGGCATGCTGGCGATGTGCAGAGAATGGGCTTGGGGAGTCAGGCAGCCCCGGGTTCATCTCTGGAATCTGCCCCTTTTTATCTCTGGGACCCTGGGCACAGGGCTTTACCTCTCTAAGCCTCAGCTTTCTGACCTGTACAATGGGAATTATAGCACCCTTCTAGAAAGGGCCATAGCAAGGATCAAATTAAATGAGAGAAAATATTGAACCCAAAGCCACAATGCCTCCTGGGACGACTCTGAGCTTTCTCAAAGGAGAGCAGAAGGGGAAACAGCTACTAACTTGGTGGATTATCTTCACCTTCCTATTTTTGGTCCCCCTTCTTCCGGTAACAGCCCCTTGTTATAGCAGCTGGGGAACTGCCGGAGCTCTGCGGTCCGAGATCGAGATCGCTGTATTCCTCTGGTCGAAGGAGGCCACGTGACCTAAACCAAACCAATAGGAATGAAGCCTAGGACCTTCGCGGGTGCTACCGGGAGAGAGGTCCTGCCTTTGCAGGTGACTTGGAGCTGTTGGACGAATGGTGCCAATGGCGACATCTCGCCACCCCCTGGAGAGAGCCTGCCCGAGGACACTGGACAGCCCAGCGGAGGGCAGGGCTGAGAGAGGCGGAGGGAACTAACTTCTTGATGACGCCATGAGGACCCAGGACCCAGGTGTGCGTGAGTCTTGGGCAAACCACCACCTTACCTTTTTCTTGTTACTTAAGGGCAGTTGGAGCTTTCAAAAACCACTGGCAACTTTTTGTCTTACTGACTCACCCACAATGAGTAATTTGGTTCTAGCAGAACCTTTTTCAACAAGGGGGATATGGCAGCCTCTGGGAATAAGGTGCAGGTGTTTATTTAGATTTAATTTGCTAACATTTGGTGAACATTTCTGTGTTTGTGTTCTTGAGGGATATCGACCTCGTAATGCCTTGTCTGGTTATGGGATCAAGCTGATGCTGACCTTGTAAAATGACTTGGGAAGGTTCCTTCCTGAAAGATGTTGTGCCGAATTTGTGTTATTTCTTCCTTAAGTGTTCGGTGGGATTTGCCAGTGAAGCATGATGCAGATTTGTGATGCTATAAATTATCTTAAAAAACGAGGGGCTGTTTTGTTCACGATTTCCGTCTGAGGTTGGCTGAACTATTCCCCAACAATTTTGTGACCTGAATTCTTGTTGTCAGCTGCTCCTGCCTCTGATAACGTAATACAATCTAAATTCATGTGTCATGGGTTTGTGGTTTTTACTTAAAAAAAAAAAAAAAACCAACAAATTGTTTGCCATCTGTTTTTTTTTTTAAATTGACATAATGCATTTAATATTTATCTTCTCTTAAAGCTGACATACCCTGCTTCATTTTCAGCTCCATCCACCCCTTCACCTGCCTCCCGGCTTGCCCCTGCTTTGCTCTGCCTGGAGCTCTCTTCCCTGCCCCAGCCCTGGTTTGCTCCATTGGGATACCACTTCTCCTAAACTTTTCTGGCTTCCCAGGCTGGGCTAGGTGATGCACCTGGCTCTGCCCACTCCCGGGGCTTCCCCCTACCCAAGCTCGAGTCATATTATATTGAACTTGTCTCTGTTTGTCTCTGTCCCAGACTGTGAAGTGCTTGAGGGCGGACTCTGCATCCGCTCAGGTCGTTGTTAAGATTCCAGCTCTGAGCACAGAGCCTGGCACGTGGGCCCTTGATAAACCCTTGTTGAGTGAATAAACATTTGTCGCTCTTTGTGTCCACAGCCATAGCGATAATAAGCACCCCTCTACGTGCACACCCCTCTGGATAGTTTGCAAGCGTTTTCACGTGCTTTGTCTCATTTGAGTCTCCACAATAATTCTGTGCTGTTGGTGGCATCACCCGATTATATATTTATGGGGACACTGAGGCCCAGAGAAGCACAGGGACTTGCCAAGCTGTGCCAGTGACAGAGCTGGCATGCCAAGGTGGGTCTCCCTGACTCCAAATCCAGTGACTCCCCTTCCTCTCAGTCACATGCTGAGATGCTATTTGAAAAATGTTTTAGCATTTACCCCTAAGTGAAATCTTGTGCTGAAACTGTAGCCACTGAGAGAAAGGGGTGTTGGGCCATGATGGGGGCTGGAGCCACGTGCCCTGCAGAAGCCTGGGCTCCCAGGTTAGATGGGTCCACAGCTTCCCAAGAAAAGAGACAGGGGGCAGGGAAACTGGATTGGACAGCAGAAGGCAGGCAGCGGCCCAGCCCAAGGTCTGGGCGGGGTTTCCAAAGCAGGGCCTGACTATGGCAGGAGTGGGTAGAGAGAGTTCCCTCTGGTCTGGGGACCAACGGACTGTGGATGTGGGTTCAGCTATCCCCTCCCTAGCCTCCCGTCCCCATGCCAGATCCTTGCTGCCAAAGCTTTCCCCAGCACACTGACCTAATGCACGTATGAAACCAAGGTTTCTAAGAGCTCACGGAGTGGGGTTTGGGCTTTGGGCTCAAAGCTTTCTTCCCTGGCTTACCATTTCTTCCTGTTTCCATTTGCCCTACCTTTGACTCATTCTCAGGTCTCAGCCTAGATGCCCCCTCCTCCAGGAAGCCTTCCCTGACTCTCTCTATAGGAAAGGAGTCCCACTTTCCCCGCCACACTTCTTTTTATCACAGACTTAAATGCCTTAGAGGCTCACTGTGTGTTCATGTTTCTTGACTCTGCTTCTTTGAGAGCAAGGACTGTCTTCCTCATATCCACATCTGTAGTATGCAGTGCTTCTCATCTGTAAACTGGAGGTGGCAATTCCTAATCATGGGGTGGATTGTGGAGATTCAGTCATAAGCGAGATTTCAGAAACCTCATGTTATAGCTGACATGCAATGTAGCATGATCATTTTTTCTTAGCTGCGGCTAAAGAGGGCTTCCTCTGGGGCAAGCAGAGTGCTAAAGGCTTCACGTGTGCGGCCTCACTGGATCTTCTCAGCACACGCTTCCTTCTGTTGGTCTGAGCAGTGAAGAGTTTGGGGCAGAGGTGCTTTTCTGGAAGGTGTGGAAGACTGAGGGGTCCAGCCATGGGGACTGTGTCCCCAGTCCCTCCACACTCAGACTCCAACCTGCTGGGTCCACACTGGCTCCTCAGAGAGGGGCAGTTTGACCCTACCTTCTTTGAGCCCGAGGGCAAACACGCCTCCTGCTGTCTAGGGCCTTCCAGCTAAGCTGACATTTCCAGAAGGAGCATAACTGAAAGCTTAGGAGCCCAGTAAAAAGACAGCAACAGGCAAAAGAACAGTAAAAATGGCAGTTTCCAAAGCCCACGTTTCTGATTGTGCAGGGAGGCAGCCGAGCCCAGTAGAAAGAACCTGGACTTGAGTCCCACAGACCTGGCTTCACTCTTAATAAGTTAGTTCATCTCTCTGAGCCTCAACTTTCCTGGAAATGAGGCAACCAGGACCTACCTTTCTGTGTTGTGAGGATGTGTGCCTGCAAAGCAGGGCACTCAAGAGTCTTCTCATCTCTCATGGCACTGAGCACAGGGCCAGGCACACAGAACATAAGGAGCCATGGGTGGTTGACTATTAACTACTACCATCTCCCACTCTCAGATAGAGACAATGCTTGATCGCCATCTGTATCTCCTATACTACTTTTGGGGCCAGGTACCATTTTGGTCTCTAGGACACATTTGCTGAAGGAATGGGTAAATTCCAAATGGTGGGAAAACAGGAGCACAGACAACAGGTATGAAAGGAAGACTAAGCAGGGTGTTAACGGTAGACCAGGAAGGAGCTAGATTTCGCTAGAACAAACTATCAGGAAGTGGGGAAGATGCCTTTGCATGAGTTGTGCCCCAGCTTGCAATTCCCTTTGGCTTCCATGTCTGACATACTTATCTGTCTCTTAAATCTCAATTCAAATGCCACCTTCTCACTAGCTCTGTTTTACCCTCTGGGCCGATGCCCTTTGGGATTCTGTACCTGGGGCGCCTGGGTGGCTCAGTCATTAAGCAGCTGGCTCTTGGTTTCAGCTCAGGTCATGATCTCACAGTTCATGAGTTTGAGCCCCGAGTCGGGCTCTGCACTGACAGTGCTGGAGCCTGCTTAGGACTCTCTCTCTCCCTCTCTTTCTGCCCCTCCCCTGCTCACACGTGTGTGCACATTTACTATCTCTCTGAATCAATAAATGCATAAAAACTTAAAAAAAAAAAGGATTCTGTTCATGCCTCTGTTGTGCACTTTTAATCCCAGGTCATAGTTCTTGGTTTACCTGACTGGCCTCCTGCCTGCCTGTGGGTTCCCTGAGGGCAGGGACCATGTCTGGCCTGTCTCAGGGTCTCCGTGGCTGTGGAACTCTGCAACCAGTAGGCTCAGCTCATTCTCTTCCCCAGCAAAGGTCTATTGAACTAATGAATGTTCTACTCAGAGCCCAGAACAGAAGCACTTGTGTCTGGATACTTCCTCCTTCTCAGCAGCCAATTCAAAGCCCAGTGGAGATGACAGGCCCAGCTGGCCCTTGCTTGCATGGCGCCCCGGAGGCTGCAGCTGCTGGCCTTGGAAGTGGAGTTTGTGTGGGGCGACTGTGTAGAAGGGCGGCTCTGACAGCCAGGAAGCACACTGGGTTCCAGTTCTCTCTGCCACTGCCCGACCCTGGGTAAGTCCCTTCCCCTCTCTGGGCTTTGACTTCTCCTTCTGTGACTAGAGGACTGGGGACAGAAGAGACTGTCCTCGAGAGCTAGCTGGTGTTCCTCCTCCTTCTAAAGTTCTATTCATTTATCTCCTGGGCTTCTCAGAGACCGATAGACACACGTAAACACGTGTACACACACCTACGCGCAGGAACAGACACGGCCTACCCAGACACACACACACACACACACATACACACAGAGATTCACATCAATATACTGACTTTCAGAGACCCAGAGACGCACAATGGCCTAAATGTCACGCTTGCACGGGATATGGAGACATTCGGGCTGCTGTGCACACACATCCCCCCAGATACATGAGACTTGACTTTTCAATACTCACACAGATACGCAGTCTCACTGGTACCTGCAGGTGCGTGAGCACAAGCACACACGTTCCCTTTGGGGATCCAAGCTGCTGCAGTGGGGGTGACTTGAGGTAGACACGTATCTCTGCCCTGGCAGGTGACATGTCTCTCTGGCCTCTCTCCCAGGCTTGGGCTGGGCAGAGTAGCTGCTTGGCCTCGGGGCTGAGAGGTGAGCAGGGTGAACTTGCCCTCGGCCTGCAGGGGTGAGGACTGGGCTGGGGACTCATCTCCCAGGTTACTGCTGCAGATGCCGCTTTTAAAAATAGCTTCCTGCTGCTTCCAGGAAAGCTCTGGGGAATAAGGACTCCAGAGATTGGATTTTGCTTGTTCCTTGCTTGCCCATGGAGCTGTGTGCAAGGGTCTCCCCAGGAGACCACCAGCGCCGCCCAGACTCCCTGGTGGTGCCATGTAACCCGCAGCAAGGAGGAAGACACCTAAGGTGGTTGCATGGTTGAGGCGGGTCTGGGGTAGGGGGATTGCTTCCCGGCGGAACCTTCCGCTCCCAGAGGAGAGCTGCTGGCTCAGCCATCCTGGGTGGGGGCATCATGCACCTCCTGGAGGCAGCATGACCTATTAGTGGTTTATACGTGGGCTGTGCCACTCCCTGGCTGTATAACCTGGGACAAGTTGCTTTATGTCTCTGAGCATCATTGTTTTCAATTGAAAAATGGGGCTAATCACCTCTTTCTTTCTCGTGAGTTGTGAAAATTAAGCCACAGAAGGTAGGTGCAGACGTCTCTCTCCTGTTTGGCTGTG
Organism: Felis catus; assembly: GCF_018350175.1. Lineage (NCBI taxonomy): Eukaryota > Metazoa > Chordata > Mammalia > Carnivora > Felidae > Felis > Felis catus. Next base: position 174,111,657 of record NC_058368.1, read on the forward strand.
GGTCTCCCCCACCCCCCTGCCCCCTAAATAAGGAGGGCCCTGGCTCACGTGGGCATCCCCAGGCCTGCTCTCCCTTATTGTCCTTCTTTCCTGGCCTCCTCTGCCCATAGTGCCTCTCTCCTGGATAACCAGGAATCGTGTATTTCTGTATTGGAAACCCCAGAGAGTATAGTACAGGATGCAGCTGTGTGTGTGTGCACACGTGTGTGTGCGTGTGCACGCATGGTGGTGGTGGTGGTGGGGTCATAGGGGCCACCAGGCAGTGACATGGTACTACCTCAGCACCTTTGATGGTGCAGAAATGAGGCTTCAGAACAGCTCTGGGATGGGGAAGCTGGCGGCGGGTGGCGCCCAGGGCTGACAAGCGCATTGCCGGCTGAACCTTCCATCTGTGAAGCCTGTGGCCACAGGCCCTGGGCTAAGTCGGTGTGAGTTCTGGGCAGTCACGGCCAGGATGTTAAGGATCTGGGCCTCCTCCTTGGCTCTGAGACTTTCTGACTGTGTGCCTTTGGGCACAGGATACAGCCTCTTGTTGCTTCCACTCTAGAGTGGGACCTCTGTCATCATGTCTCAGGGGACTGGTGCGGGGGTGAAAGATGCTTCTGTCAGCCTGTGTACAGCCAGAAGGCATTATCCCCACCCAGATTAAGACCTGGAAGTAGTCTGGTCTCTCCAAAAGCTCCAGCAGAGTTCAGGGGGCAGGTAGGACTCCGGGCCCACCCAATCCTCTCTGTCCTCTGGCAAACACCGACAGAGGGACTGGAAGGTCTGATCTGGCTCCAGCCAACTGTCCTGGCCAAAGGGCACCCTCCTAGAAGGAGTTGATGCCTCTTGCCGGAGGGTGAGCTTCTGAGCATCATGGGGAGGGGCCCTGGTGTGGGCAGGTGGACCTGGCCCAGTGCCCTCTCCAGTATTTACTTGCTGGCTGGCTTCAGACCTTCACCAGCCTCTCTGGGCTTCAGGTCCCTGACTTGGAGTGGTAATCCCTCCCTTGCAGGGCTGTTGTAAAAATCAAATGAGAGAAGCCTAAGGCCACCCTTGGAAAGATCCGTGGGAAGCACACTTTCTACCTCCTGATGTTGGTGTCTGCATCTGCCTTTGCTGCCCTTTGCCCGACCTGGTGAGGCGAGGCCAGTTCCCAAGATCATCTGTGGATGTGGGCCAGTCCCAGGGCAGGGAGATGATGCAGTGTGAGGGGCCCAACCAGGTGTGCGTGGGTGCATCTTGTCTGGGTGGCTGGTTTCTTTCCCTAGACCTCACTGTCTCCACCTGTCAGATGGGGGAGGCATCCCCATGGCTGTGAATCACAGTGTCTCTAGGAACAGAAGATGCCTCACACCTGCGGGTTTTCAGGGCTGCTTCACTTAGGGATGGGAGCCTTGAAACATGCATGGGACAGAAATCATCTGAGTGTGCAGAGGCAGGCGTGAATGCCTGAGGAGAGGCATTTAGAAAAAGTAGGAGCTACAGGGTTATCTAGGTCACTGCGACTCAGAGAGGGACAGGGCTTACCCAAAGAAGACAGTGACTTGTTCACGCAGCAAGATTGTGACTGAGCCAGAGCTACAACCCACGGTTCAGGAATCTCTTGGATGGAAGAGGCTGAAATCATTTGGTCTAACCTCCCTGCTAAGAGTCTGTGCTTATACACCTGCTGGGACAAGAAGCTTACCATATTTTGTGGCAGCTTATTAATTTGTAACAGCTCTGGTCCTTGGACATTCCCCACTCACATTGAACTGAAAACCTACTCCCAAGCACTCCAACCTAGGCCCTCAGGATCAGTATGCATCGCTTCTAAAGGTAGATATTCACCAACAGAGATCACACACCCCGAATCATCTGCTGTCAGGACAGCAGCTCCCTGTTCTAACAGAACAGATTCTGGACCCTCGCCCTCTTGGTTGGTGAAGGCACCACCATACCTTCTCAGGACTCAGACTCAGATTTCCAAAGAATAAATCATGAAAACACCAGAGGCTGCCTCAATGAGAATGTTCAATAACTGTAATAGCAATTAGGAATTTTTATTAGTGAAGACAAAATTGACTCAGAGGTAAAAGGGAAATTTTAAAGGCCTTTTCAATTTGTGATTTTCATGGGAGGCAGTTAATCTAAAAGCAAATAAAAGCATCTGAGTGCCAGAAAAAAAAATATGCAGTGAAATGTATTTTTTTGGAGAGTAAGTCTGACTCTACTTAATTATCAGAGAATTATTCCTAAAATAGATTCTACTGACCGTGAATCCCTCGGGGGCAGAGTCTGGGTCTTTCTATCACTCACAGCAGCCAGAGCTGGCTAGGACACACAGGAGGTGAATGAGTACACAAACGAACAGGTTCAGTTTGTTGTTATTTTGAATGCACAAAAGGTCAAGTGCCTCTCCCTGCTCATTCACCTCTGGAGTCTTAGAGGTGTGGTAAGCGGTCCTGGGTTTAAGACCATGGTATGGATGTTAAACACTGGAAGGAATGGCAGCCATTCTAGACAGCCCCAGGCTACTGTGGGAAGGAGATGGAAAGGATAGCTGGTGGTTTTGCATTCCAAGCATCCATCTTGCTTTTTTTTAATAACGGCACCCAGTTTCCTTTGGGAGAACTGCTCCTCCCCCAGTCTCCTTCCACGTGGTTTAGGCTTGTGTACTGAGCTCCCAGCCTGGGGATCCAAGAGGGCACATGACTAGGGTTTTACCAATCAGTGCAGTCCTCTGGACATACGATTGGCTCAGGAATGCGCATGTGACCCAAGAAAGGCCAATGAGACTCAGTTCTGGAATTTCTGCTGGAGCTGTGGGAAAGCCTCCTTTTGTGGCAGGTTGCTAAGCTAGCGGGCTCTAAGTCTGGAGCTTCAGGAGCCACTGTCAGAAAAGAACTTGCCTGAACACGAAACCAACACAGGAAAGCAAAGCAAAGACGTGGAGAGAAACTGAGGTTTGCTCTCCTCATTTGAGCTGTGGGGGAAACCAATCATCCTTGAACCTTTCATCACTATGCCAAGAAATTGTCCCTCTTGCTAAAGACGCTTAGAGTTGAGTTTCTTTCACTTGCAACTGACAGTGTGTTGACAGGTAGGAGAGTACAAGAGGCAAAGTTCTTCAGTATTGAGGGAGAGAGCTGATAGGAAGCTCTCCCTCTCCATGTTTCCCTGGGAACCTGGGTGGGGCTGCTTATCAGGGCATTCTGTCTTCCCACCCACACAGAGTAGAGGGGCAGGTAGGGCCCAAAAAGCATGTGGAGATTCCTTCCTCTCTCTCATCCACACACCCTATCAGCCACCAAATTCAATCCATTCACCCTCCTTAAAATGCGATCACAGGGTCCTGTCTTTCCACCTGTCCCACTATCTGAAATGGCTTTTTCTCACCACCTTCAGCATAAAAGTGCATCTTCTGGGAAACCTCCTCATGCTTCTCTCCCCACTCAGTCAGTCCTGCCCTCCCCTGCATTCCCACAGCACCCTCCACATCCCTCCATCACAGTCTCCCAGTGGTCCTAGCCTGTGTCTTTGTGTCCATTTCTACCCTCGGCACCGGGAGCTCCTTGAGGGCAGAGCCAGGTCCCATTCATTGTGAGTCCTTGGCACTTAGCCGGTGCCTAGCACAAGGTGCCTCACAGACCTCTGATTCACTTCATTGTGTCCAGGGAGTTGCTTAATGCTCCATCTCACTTGCCGAGTTGTTTTTTTTTTTTTAATTTTTGGTACTTATTCAGTTAAAACCACTTCCAGGGGAAATGGGGACCACAGAGTCAATTATTCAACCTCTGCCGTGTCCAGAGGAGCAACTGTGGCAAGTCTAGGAGGTCACCTTCTCTAGTTGCTGGGAGCTGAGATTTCCATACCACCCTCATTAGGCTGCCTTGAGGAAATGAGTTTCCGGGAGGGCCGTGGGAATCTCCAAGGCATCCTGGTCCCAATGCCAACAAAACCAGATGTGGAAGCAGATGGTGATGACCAGGAGCACATCCCTGCTGGAGAGAGGAGAGCCTCATCCAACCCTTGGCTCTTGTCTTAGAATTACTGGACCAGGAGAGGACAGTCCCTTTAATTAATAACAGAGGGAGAACACGGCAATGTTTTCCTTATCCCTAGCCCAGGAGATCCCCAAAGACATAAGCAATCAAATCTCTCATCCTGGCTTCTGCCAGCTTGGAGTCTTTTTAACAAGGAGAGGGGAGAAGAGAGGGAGAAGGTGCCATCCCTACAACCTGTGCTGGGTGCCTGAACCCCATCATCTCTCCTTACCCTTCATGATCACTCAAGGAACAAGGTGCTGTCCCCATTCCCCAGGTGAGGGACTGGAGGTTCTGAGAGGTGAGATCATTAGTGAAATTCACACAGCTGGTAAGTGGTGAGCAAAACTTCAAATCTGGTCTACATGACCACCTCACCTTCATTCCAGCTAGGCCAGAGAGGTGAAAGGAGTGTGCTTTTGGTGCTCTTGGCAAGCCTGCTGGAATCCTGGTCCTCCACTTTCTGGCCCAGTGGATTATGTAACCCACAAAGCCTCTCTGATGCTCAGTTTCCTCATATGCTCAATGGGAATGACAGTCCCACCTCTCATGGCCCTTGTGTGAGAACAAAGTGGGAGAATATATCTACTGCATCTGGCTCATAGTAAAGGTACAGTGAAGGTGCTGGCTCTGATGGCTTTTTCCTTGTCCTTCTCTGGACTTTCGGATCCCATGGATGACCTATCAGAGCTATCATGTTATTAAGTTCTAAGTCAGTTGAAACAGAAGAGGTCAGATCTCAGCCTTCAGATCCTCCTGATCCTGTGACCTCAAGCAAGTCCATTCACCTTTCTGGGTCGCAGTTTTCTTCTCTGTGAAATGAGAGTGCTGGGCAGGATCACTGTTCCCCAACCTGGGGTCTTCCAAAGACAGTAATGAATGGGGATAGGGAGAGAGGGCATTTTCGAGTAGCAAGGTGGGCCTGGCTAACAGTGTTGTCATATTCCTTAGCCTTGGGTTGGAGTGATATCACCTCATGGCTTACCTCTTGCTGATCAAAGCTCTGACTGGCAGTTAAGTGTCTTTGATTAATAAAAAATGGAGGAAATGAATTAATCATGACTTAAATGCAGTGTGTTTGGGAAACAGAATCTTTAAAAACTCAAATCCATTGGGGCCAGGAGGGGGGAAAAAAAAGGTGTCCTTGATGGAGAGAGGTTGGAGATCCCTGTGGTGGATGTCCATGGAGCCCTCCAATTGTGGACAGAAGACCTGTGTGGCCAGGGGTCTGTGGGTGCCACCACTAGGGATAGGAGGCTCGGTCCCTTTAAGGCTCTTCTCCTGCAACCAAGCCCCAGGCCTCTGCGGGGGAGGACATGCATTATTGAAAGCGCATTTCAATACCTATTCACTCTCCTCCTCCTCCTGTGGGTGGCAATCACAGTTTACATAATCTGTCTCTCTGTCCTCCCAGGCAGCTGCTCCCTTCTGGCTGAGTGTTTTGAGGAGGGGGAGGGTGGGGAGAAAGGAGAGACATTAACTGTGTGCTGCCACCTCAAGTAGTGGCCCCGTTGCCTTGGAATGAAGGAATGAGATCAGACTTTGGCATTGCACAGCCTTGGGTTCAAGTGTCACTTACATGATGTGTGACCTTGGGTATACAGTTTTGCCCCCTCCCTAGTGATCTTGATCCGTTCCCATGGCCTCTATTATAGTCTCCGTGCTAATAGCTCCCAAACCTCGGTTCCAGCCCAGACCTCTCTCCTCAACTCCAGGCCCACCTGTCAGCCGCTTGAGGGATAGCCGTGTTTGTGTGTTCACAGGAAGCCTAGGCTTGGTATGTCCCAAACTGTTCTTACCAATTTTCTCCCACACCATTCATCCACCCATCCATCTATTATCTATCCATCCATCCATCTACCCATTCATTCATTCATTCATTCATTCACCCATCTAGCCATCCAATCATCCATCCATTCAACCATCCATCCATCCATCCATCCACCCATTCATTCATTCATTCATTCACCCATCTAGCCATCTAATCATCCATCCATCCATCCATCCATCCATCCATCCACCAATCCACCATTTCCTAGGTGTCTAGCATTTGTCAGCATTGTGGGTACAACAACATGCAAGACAGGCACTGTATCTGACCTCCCAATACTCTCTTGTGAAGGAGACACATGAGTAAATGGAAAATGAGAATAAATGCGATGAGTATGATGATAAGGGAAGTATAAGTTGCTGCAGGAGAACAGAAGGGGGTACTCAACACAGCCTTGGGGGATCAGAGACTTTTTGGAGAAGACAGATTGTTTTGGATCTGAGAGATAAGAAAGAGTAAACCTTCTTTCCCTGTGTGTTCCTTGTCTTCATTACCCAAGGTGATTGACACCCCCCCCCATTCCTTCTTGTAACAGTGTAACAGCACCTCTTTGGGAGTACCTACCCCTTTCCTACTCATGGCCCTAATGGATTGGGTGGGAGGGCCATGTTATTACCAGCTCCAGGGTGGGTGTGTGACCCAGGCCTGGCTATGGGGACGGATTAGGGCTCTGTCCACTGAAATTCAACCCCAGAACTTTGCTGGCACCATTGGGGTTGCAGTATCCTATTTCTACTAGACTCGCTCAACTTGTGGACAAGTAGATGCTGTGTTTCTCCTCTGAGCGAGAGAGTCTGCCTGAGAGCAGAATCGAGAGACATAGAGTCATTTAAACCCCTGGATCCAGGTGTGCCTGATGCCAGCAATGTCAGGCTTTTCTTTTTATTTGAAGTCGTTTTGTGTTAGGTTTCTGTCACTTGCAGTTGAAAGAGCCCTCATTAAGAGTAAAGAGTCTCATTAACAGTAGGAAAGCATTTTCACATCCTTTGTCTTATTTGATTTTCACAACAGCCCTAGAGGACTGTTTACAGATGGTGGAAGGAAAGCTCAGAGAGTTGGGTCTGTGGGATGCATGCAGGTCTGTAAGACACCAAAGTCCATGTTTTATTAAGGGTACTTTGGAGATTAAACAAGAAGGATGTTGGAGAGTAGGATTTAGCTTTGAGTGGAGAGGGCACTTGAAGAACTCATCCACAGGAGAGGACCTTCCTCTGCACAGTCAGCCCACATTCCATTGCATGACCATGTTTCAACATCTGACTGAAGAGTCACCTCCTCCATGAAGCCCTCAGAAAACCCCCTCCTTGATACTCTTGAGCCCCCATCGTCTCTTTTATAGCTTCAGTCACTTTCAGCCTCTCCATTTCACTTCTTTCCGTGTATGACTCATCTTCTTTTCAGGGAGGTCTATGCTTGACTCATCTTTGATTAGACCCAAGCTCCTTGCCCCATGCCTGGCACCCAGTAGGGGTTCAATGCATTTTTTTTAAAGTAAGTATTTGAAGTAAATTAACGTCCAGATAAGAAGTGCATTTAGGATGTGAATCAGAGTGATAGGGAGACAGAGGGAGGAAAATTGAGATGAGACACAGAGACAGAGAGAGATGCACAGAGAAAGAGAATGAGTCAGTGAGAAGGTGAAAGACAGGGATAGGGGAGGCCTGAGAAGGAGAGCCAGAGAGAAAATTCTGGGGGTGGAGATCTGGGGAAGTCTGCCAGCCTTGACTAGGGTTCAGATGACCTTACTCCTGGTGTTTTTTGTTTGTTTTTAAATGTTTATTTATTTTTGAGAGAGAGAGAGAGAGAGAGAGAGCACAAGGTGGGGAGGGGCAGAGAGAGAGGGAGGCACCGAATCTGAAGCAGGCTATAGACTCTGAGCTATCAGCACAGAGCCCCATGCGGGGCTTGAACCCACGAACTGTGAGATCATGACCTGCGCCAAAGTTAGATGCTTAACTGACTGAGCCACCCAGGCGCCCCTGGTTTTTTTTTTGTTTTGTTTTGTTTTTTAAGGAGAGAAGAGCTCTGTCCTCTCTTTTTCTATGTATGTGTGTATGTATGTATGTATTAGAGAGGGAGAGAGACAGAATGTGAGTCAAGGAGAGGGGCAGAGGGAGAGAGAGAGAGAGAGAGAGAGAGAGAGAGAGAGAGAGAGAGAGAATCCTAAGCAGGCTTCACACTGAGTGGAGGAGCCTGACACGGGGCTTGATTCCATGACCCCGGGATCATGACCTGAGCCAAAATCAAGAGTTGGATACTCAACCGACTGAGCCACCCAGGCACCCCACTCCTGGTGTTTTGTAAGGGACCCATCTGGAAAGGGCGTGGCTTGGTCAGAACCCAGTCGGGTTGGAGGGACAAACCCTATGGGATGGGTGGGGAGTAGCTGGTGAGCCAAGGAAGAGCTCCTGTGACCCCTCTTGCTGCCTCAGGAGGTGGGAGAGACAAGACAATTGTGAGCGCTGCTGGATCTGAAGGATCTGGCCGGGCTCTGCAGGGAGGGAAAGGAGGGGGCGGGATAGCTGGGGGTCAGCGGCAGCTAGAAGCTTCTCCAGCCACCTCCTGGAACCTCCTCTCCAGTGGTAGCTATGCTGTGACCCTTCCCTCTAGGAGCTGACTTTGGAGCCCAAACCAGAGAAGGACACACCCCTGCCAGCAGCAGGCCTGTAAATTTCTCCACTCTGTTCGGGGACAGGGTGGTCCATTACAGCTTTGGACTTCACCATCCATAGCCCTGAGCACCATCCCAAAGTGATCCTATGTCTTGTATCCATCTGCTTGTTTCTTACCCACCCACCTCCCCACACCCTGCAGGGGAAGCCCCAGAAAGACAGGGACCTTGGGGGTCTCCTAGGGCTTAGCAGGGTGCCCGGGATGCTCACCAAATACCGTGTAGATTAACGAATGGAAGATCAGGCAGGATGGCAGCGTGTGGTGCGTGTGCGGTGGGGGTGGGGATGTTGCTCGGAGGTAGCTTTGACAGAGCACTTTACCAAGCAAGGCTCCCAAAATAAAGGCGTCTGGGCTCTGAGATGAGAGCCCTTGAGAAGAGAAAGGCCCTTCTGGGGCGAACTGTCTGGCTGTTGGCCAGCGTGCAGGCAGCTGCAGGGAGGTCCTGGGGGAGGGGTGCTCTTCCTGCCCCTGCCACACCTGCTCTCTGGCAGTGACGAAACCGCTAGGGGCCTGCTGTCGCTGCATGAGACAAAAGGGTGCTGCCCTGCTACTCAGGGAGGAGAGAGCCAAAGGACAGGGCTGCAGGCAGGACACGGAGCCACACCAGTCCTGGACGTGGCCAGGGAGGGAACGAGCATGTACCAACTAAACCAGGGGCTGCTTTGTGGCAGGCCCCATGCTGGCTCATTGGCTTCTCTCCATAAGGCTCTGAGGAAGGGACTGTTGAAACAGACAAAGAGTCGAAGACCCAGGGAGGTAAAGTGACCGGTTCTGGGCCACGGAGTGAGTGGTAGCAGGTCAGGCAACTCAGGTTGGCCCCAGTCCTCCCTTCACATCACTGGGCATCCAACACAATAATGGGGTTGGGGGTCACTAGGCTTCTGATGGCTGTTCACCTCTGCTAGGACTTTTGGGGAGAGGTGGGGAGAGGGGAGGGAAGAGGAAGGAAGAGAGGAAAGGGAGGGAGAATCTCCTCTTGTGAGATAAAATATAAGAGTGCGATAGATGTTCTTGGCGCTGTTTCTTTACCTTTCTTTTTGTTCCTTTCTCTTCTATTCCTTCCCAGGCTTCCTGCTCCTGTCTGAGATTAACGAGGAAACAAACCCAGGGCTGAGGCCCCCCATGCTGGGGCTCTACACTTAGCTCTGACTGTGAGACTTTGTACAAGTAATTTCCCAGTCGCCTCATCTTTGAGGTGTTGAGATGTTGATAACGATGAAAACAATGTTTTAACATTTACTTATTCTTGAGAGAGAGAGGCAAAGAGAGAAAGAGAGGGGGAGACACAGAATCCAAAGCAGGCTCCAGGCTCTGAGCTGTCAGCACAGAGCCCGACGTGGTGGGGCTCAACCTCATGAACCGTGAGATCATGACTTGAGCTGAAGTCAGATGCTTAACCCACTGAGCCACCCAGGTGCCCCTGTTGGTAACAATTTTGACCTCTCAAGGAGGCTGTAAGAATTTAAAGAGGCAGAGGAAGCAGATGAAGCCCTGTGCCTAAGTGAGATGCCATTGGTATTAGCCAGAGGTTCAAGAGAATCTACTTCTACAATCCCAGTCACCCTACTTGGCCGCCTGACATGACTTTCTAAAATAAAATGTACACCTTGTTCCTCAACTTCCAGGGACATGAAAAACCATGTCAGGAAAGGGAATGTCCAAATGGCCAGTAAGCACATGAAAATGTGGTCAACCTCACTAGTCATTAGGGAAGTGCAAATCACCACTGTGCACTCACCAGAATAGCTAAAATGGAAAGGACAGAAAATGTCAATGTAGGGGAGGCCATGGAGCTTCTAGACCTTTCATACAGTACAGTGCAGAGTGTAAATTAGGACCACCATTTTGGAAAAAACATTTGACAGTAGCTGCTGAAGATGAACCCACATCCCCTATAACGTACTGATTCTACTCCTTGGCATACCCCCCACAGAAATGTGTATATATGTTCATCCAAAGACACAAGCAAGAATCTTAATGGAACCATTTTTCACGGGTCCCAAGTTGAACACAACCCAAATGTCCATCAACACTAGAATGGATGAATGCATTTTGGTGTTGTCAAATATGTATTAATATTATAACATAATACACGTAATTCCAAATATAATTATATTTGCAATATAATTTAGCCATGGGAATGAATAACATGAGAGAATGCCACACATAACGAGTGAAAGAAGTCAAATACCAAAGAATGCGTGATTTCATTTGTGCGATGTTCAAAAATAAACCAACTAATCGATGAGGTTAGAAGTTAGAATAGTGGAGAACAGTGGTTCTTTTTCAGGGAGGGGGCGATGAAGAGAGGAGCAAAAGGGGCTTTCTGGCAAGCTGGGAAGTTTGTTTCTTGATCTGGGGGCTGGTTACGTGGGTATGTTTACTTTGTGAAAGTTCATTGAGCTGTAAATGTATGATGTGAGCACTTTTATGAATGTAGGTTATATTTCAGTAACAAACATAGGTTTGTTAGGAATGTAGGATATGTTTTTCTGCAACCTCCCCCCCACCCCCCAACTGCCTATGGCTCTCTCCTAGCCTAGGCCAGGGTCCCAGCTCCCTGGCAGTTCAAGGCCCTCTGCTGCCTGCTCTGGCCTCCCTGTCATCACTTCCTGCCTTAAGCAACAGGACAGTGGGTAGGTCTTCCCACGTGCCAGGCTATTTCTCATCTCTGGGCCTTTGCCCTTGGCCCACCATCCTTTTCTCCCCATTTTGTCTGCCCCCTCATCCTTTCCTGAACACCCCACCTCCAGGTAGGCCAGGTACCCCTTCTCTGATCTCCCATAGTCTCCATCCTGCACTTTATCTCAGCCATCCCCATATGGGTTTAATATTATTATTACATGCCTGCCCACTCACCCAAGATCAGGGCCTGTGACTGATTAGTCTCTCTGTTCCCAGTGTTCAGCATGGGGCCTGGCACGGTAGACAAACTGAATGTTTGCAGAATGAATGAGGGAAAAGACATTCTTTTTTTTTTTTTAATTTTTTTTTTTTAACATTTATTTATTTTTGAGACAGGGAGAGACAGAGCATGAACAGGGGAGGGTCAGAGAGAGGGAGACACAGAATCGGAAGCAGGCTCCAGGCTCTGAGCCGTCAGCACAGAGCCCGACGCGAGGCTAGAACTCATGGACCGCAAGATCATGACCTGAGCCGAAGTCGGCCGCTTAACCGACTGGGCCACCCAGGCGCCCCGGGAAAAGACATTCTTATTTGGGGGTCTTATTTGCCCCTCTATTGCCCCCCTCATTTAATCAGGCTGGACCTCCATCACTGTCCTGTGACAGTTTCTCAGAGATTTCTCTTCTCTGGGATAAATGTCTCTGGTTCTGATCCTATCTCCCATGTAATGGATTTCTGTCTTCATTCTATGAACCAGAAATGGACACATATTCCCCTACCCTGAATGCCTCACCTCCTTCATTCTTACTGCACTTGGTTCCCCAGACAGCTCCTGGGGGTCAAGGCAGTGATTGGTCAGCCAGAGGGGTGAATTGGGCCAGGCACTTTCCTCAAACGCTAGTCCCTAGGGACATAGGATCCTGTCACCACAAACACCATGGGAGTGGTCTGAAAGCGAAGCAGGATGATTTAGGGGTGAGGGTGGGGTGGTGAGCTTCTTGTCACCAGCAGCATGCAAATGGAAACTAGAGGGCTGCAGTCGGGGGTGCCATTGGCTGAGGTTCTGGGCAAGGCTGACAGCAGGGGTCAGGATCCCTGAGTGCACTGGCTTTTGATCGCAGCAGAGAGGCCCTACGAGCAGCTGCAGTCACTCCCAGGTCGTCACGGGGCCAGGTGGCGATTTCACTCTAAATGGTTTGCTCATTGGCATTTGACCTCAATTTTTCCATCAACTTGATTTTCATTTCCTAATGTTTACTGATTGGAAAAATAAGGAGAGGTGGAAAGCTCAAGCTGATGAAATTCTCTCCTCACTCTCGTCCCAATTTTCCAGATGTCTTGAGTTAAACGTGACCTGTGGAGTCCTGCTGCTTCCCATGAACGATGGGCCTTGGCTGCCTCTCCCCACCAGCAGCTGGAGTCTACCTGTTGGACCCTGGGGTTCCTTAGCACTGTCGCCTGCAGCCCAGGGTTTGTGCCTCTTGGAGTGAGACGGGTCATGGGACTAGTTCTGGCCAATGTTCTGTGAAGGGAGCCGACAAAAGGCACTTGTAGGCTGAGGTTTGGAGTGTGTGGGAATTCTCTGCTCGCTCTCCTCCCCTGCCACTGAATGGTGGAGCCAGCCTGGGTCTCCCAGTCACCGCTTGGCAGGAGGCTACCCAGAGACCTGCTGGGCCCACAGCAGACTTTGCATGAGGGAGACGCCCACTTTTGTTGTATTAAGCCACGGAGGTCTCAGGATTAATTTGTCACCACTGTTTAACCTAGCCATCTTGACAACCGCAGTCCCTACAGTTGTGCCCTGTGCCTCGAATGTGTCAGGCACTATGCTGGGCATAGATATCAGATGTGGTGGGCACCCTCACCCTCTGGGAAGCACAGTTAAAGGGCAGCAGATGGAAGCAAAGGAGTTTGTATAATGCAGAGTGTCGTTACTGTGATAGGAGGAAATATTGGGTCTGTGGGAATCCAAACAGAGGGTGGCAAGGCAGAGGGAGGGGCAAGTCACAAAAGGCTTCCTGGAGGAAGTGACTTCTTAGCTGCGTTGAGGTGGATGAAGAGAAGTTAGTCTAGTGGTCACAAACTGGTGGTTTGCATTGTCTGGTCAGCACAGTATTTAAACTTTTTTTTCGGTAGTTAACAATACTTGGAAAGGAGGAGTCTCACAAAAAATCTGGATTTGGGGATTTACTTAAATTGGGGTGCCTGGGTGGCTCAGTTGGCTGAGCATCTGACTCTTGATTTTAGCTCAGGTTATGATCTCATGGTTTGTGGGATTGAGCCCCAAGCAAAAAGCCTGCTTGAGATTCTCTCTCTCTCCACCCCTCCCCTGCTCATGAACAGGTGCATGTGTGCTCTCTCTCTCTCTCTCTCAAAATGAGTAAATAAACATTAAAAAAAATCAGGATATCGATCAACACTGGGGGCGTGAGTCTGTATAGCAACAGTTGGCTGGACCCAGCAGGGGCTGCCCCTGTAGACAGGCATATTCCAGACCACCATAGTTCCTTTCATGTATTTATTTCTGGCCAGCCCTGCAGACAGTGAGTTTGTGGCCCCTGAGTGAGTAATTCTCATTAGACTTCCTCAACCCAGCAGATCCTTTTCAGCTCTGGGGTCAAGGAACAGCCTTATCCAACTTTCTCCCTCCCTCAGCTCATTGGAAGATCCAGGAACCCCTCACTGGAAGTCTGATGGGCTCCTGTCTTGGCTATGGCTGCCTACTGGCCCTAGGTCAGGACAGTGACCTGGCCCTAGCAGTGTGGGAGAAAGGAAGCCCCAGGGATGGCTCCGAAGAGTCAGGCCCGGGGGACCACACCGCCTGGTCCTCCCTTGGCTCCTCATGGTAGACATTTGCTGGTTTGGGTTTCTGGCCAGAATCCATTTCTCCTCCTTTAATAACAGCCCCTTGATTTTCTTTTTGAGAATCACCCCTTCCTCAGTGTTCAAGTCTTGGAGGGAATCTGATCAAGCTCCATGCTCTCTGCTGGCCAAGAGGAGGACACAGGACCCAAGCCATGCCAGCTAGTGCCCCTCCTGGGGCTGTGAATCATGCGTAGAGTGATGCAAGGAGGAACAAACACTGTGGCTGATGTGTCCCACAGGGGAGACCTGAAGAAACTGGCCTTATTCCTGCTACCAGACCCCTGGTCTGCTTTGGTTCCTGTCCTTTCCTGAGCCTGATCTCCAGGCTTCCTTTTGTTTCTGGGTGTTATCTGACAACCTCTCAATAACCCCTGCTTCTGTTTGATTGGGGCAGATTTGGTTTCTGTTGTTCGCTACTAACACCGATGCACATCACCTCTCATAGGCCGGTGTGGACTGTTTGGGTTCACACTGGATTCCCCTGAATGCCAGGCCAAGCTTGCACAGGCTACAGAGTCAGCTACAGAGAAAAGCTTTGGCTTTTCCTTACCCTCAGCTCCTTCCTCCCCTTCTTCTGGAGCTGCTGGGTCATCCTTTGCAGCCCCAGCCTCGCCAGAAACCAGAGGACTGGGATTTCTTCCAGACACACCCTCTGGGGGCAGCCCTGACCATAATGACTGCTGCTGGGCCACTGTCGTGGTCCCTGGACTCCCAGCTCAGTCTGGAGGCTCCAGGTCACCTGCCCAGCAAGCTGGCTCCTTAGGATGGGGCCACCTTTGCCTCCCCAGGACAAGGCTTGACCTGAAGCCAGCGGATGAGTCTGGAGACATCTTGTCTGTGGGCTCAGCATGGGCCCTGGAGCTGCAGGACCCCTTTCCATGCTTCTGCCAGACTGGCGTTTCTCTCAGTCATGATCACCTTTACCTTGTTTCCACGCATGTATTCTCTTGTACTATTACTCACTTTATACTGAACAATAACAACACACTCACTTCTTAACCTTTAATACATGTATTCCTAAAAGGAACATGACATCATTCGCAAAAACAAGAAAGCTCTATCCTATTCTATAAGTGGAAGGTAATGGTAAAAACGAGGATGCGGAAAATACAACATTGGTATTTAATTTCAGCTAGAAGCTGCTAGAAACTACGGCTGGTGCCCACTCTGTGGAAAACATTGCCTCTTCAGCCTGTGCCTGCTCCGAGATCCTGTGGCTAGCTGCCCGTCCGGACTTGACCATGGCTGCCCGCCTGGACTTGGCCAAGGTTGCCCACTCGTACCCACCATACACTGTATTCCTGGCTGACTAGGCTTGGGCGCCTATCTTGTCCCAGTGGACGAGCTTGGTTCTAGGTCCAGCCATCTCAGGGAATTGAGAGAAGGATACAAGAATTAACTCTTTAGAGCCCTTCCTGAGTGACAGACACGGATAGGTATTTTACACAGATTATCTCAGTTTTCCCCACATTTCAGTCATTCCTGTACCCCCTTCATGATTTCTGCCATATCACTACTATTCATTTACTTTGTAGTTTTCTTTAAATTGATTTGCCTTTTAAAAAGCTCTGAATTTTCTTTTAAAAGGAAATGCTATATTATTTCCATAAATCACAGAATTTGGTGTGTCAGTTATATTTTTCTAACATGCACAATTGTGAGCTATTAAAATAATAAATGTTCATCCATCTACTACCTAAAATCATCGTGTACACCATCAATCACCCATGTACAGCCCTTGGGAAATACTGTAGCTCCTTAGTTAATTCTCACCTATTTCTAGAAGGATGGTTTATAGATAAGAATATGGAGGCTCAAAGGGGTCCCTTCCTAAAGTCCCATAGGTGGAAAGGCTTGAGGCTGAGATTTTAATCCAGACAGTCTAACTCCAAATGCCAAGGCTCTTTCAACACTAGTCCTTTCCAAATAGATTTTTTAAAAATCCAATGAATCTGTTAAAAATGAAAATGTGTTTGGAAATCTAATATATGAAACATAAAATTGGAGCTTTTAAAAATTATCCAAATAGGATTGTTGGGTGCAGAGATTCCTTTTTAAAAACTTCTCTTGACCAAATCCATTCTACAATGGCCCTTGAGAACTGTCTCAGAAGCCCAGGACTCTGAGGAATGTTATTTTGACCCACATGGCATCACTGTCTCTTGACTTCATTTAGTCCAATTTTCCCTGTGAGCCAAACTCCTGAGGGGCAACTTCTGGGTCTATGTTATCTTTCCTGGCTGGGCATCTCTCTCTTGGACCTTTGCCATTTTAAAATCTTAAAATTTTCCATCTTACTCTCTTGAAATCTTCCACTGGCATTGTAAGGCTTACTCTGACCTAATTATTCATTCATCAAATGCTGATGTCTAACCTGTACCCAGATTTTTAGATGACACAAGAAGAATAGATGTAGTCCCCTTGATGGGTTCCCAAGCCAGAGTAGGAGACAGACAGACACAGCCAAATGCAGTAAGGATTGGAGCAGTCCCCGTTGGCCTGAGTCTCATTGTTGCCTCTGTTCCTGGCTCCTTTCGGGACCTGGTTGCATCCTGTGATGAGCAGTGCCTGAGATGGGGCCAGTGAAGGGACCCCATTGGTGCCAGAGGTCTTGTCTGATTCCCCATTATGATTCCTGGGTCACCGTTCCCTTCATCAACTGATGCCTGATGTAAGTCTGGACTTTGAATCGTACCTTAATCAGACCCCCAAACCCTTACTCCAATAGAAGGATCAATTTACAATTGTGTCAGCATCTGCAATATGGAGCTCTGACTGGCTCCTGGCCTCAGGCTGCTTTCTCCCTTCATGGCAGCCTATGCCCCCAACCTAGAGATCTTCCACTGAAGTGGGTACCACTAAAGGGCCCTTCTCTGCCATGAAGAGAAGAATCTGTCACTCTAAAGATAAAGTAAGATCCAGTCCATGTTCTGATAAATTTTAAAGATTTCTAAAGGAAATTCAGCTTTGTGGTGCCCCCCACCAAGCCAAGGTTTCTACCTTTTTTTCTCAGTCCTATCTATAGTTCTGGTTATCTCTGAGATACCTCGATCTTTGGAAGGCCCTGAATGTTCCCAGGACATCATCCTTGGGGTCTCCCCTGTGCTGTGGGTCCCAGTCTAAGCTAAGCTTGAGTTCCAGGAAGCTTCTCCCTTGGTAGGTCCTAGAGTTGGGTCCCAGTCTAAGCTAAGCTTGTGTTCCAGGAAGCTTCTCCCTTGGTAGGTCCTAGAGTTGGGTCCATTAGCAAACTCAAAACAACTCAAGTCAATTAAAGCCAAGTCAACTTAGCTCAACTCAACTCAACTCAACTCAACTCAACTCAACCCAATGCATACTTACTGTGTATCTCTTTGACTATACATACTACCCTATGGGTAGGGTAGTTTTGGGAGAGGTAGAATACAACAGCTGCCTATCCATCTTTGCCTATCTGTACTACCCTATGGATAGGCTCTAGTTTTGGGAGAGGTAGAACCCAACAGTTAACAGCACACAATGCTTATTCTCAAGGAGCTTTCTGTTTTCCTAGATTCCAGACTCTGACTTTTCTTTGAGCTGAGGGAACTCCTTGTACAAGGAGCTGGAGAAAAAGCTTCATTTTCTGGCCTGGAGACATCCCAACCAACAGTGTAATTCTTGGGGTCTGCTCTTCAAGACTTCTCAAACTACCCTTCTGGGGTTGTTTGATTTTAAGATTTCAGATTGCAGAGTCAGTTGGTCCCTTACTCTTTAGGATATGGTTCATATGGGTCCTGAGTCTTGCATTTATTCACAAACTTGCACTGAGCCCTTACTATGTGCTGGACACTTTATAGACATTATCTCATTTAATTTTTATAGCAATCCGTGTGGATGCAGGGCCAGTATGTGGTCAGTTGGAATTTAACCCAGCCCTAATTCCAAAGCCCATACGCTTCCCATGTTATTCCATGGTCTCTTAGAACAACTGGATAAAATCCATAATAAAGAAGAGAGATCACCGAATGTTTAAACGAACATATTCCATATGGAAGGAAGGAGTGGATTAATGAATATTTTATGTAAAGCAAAATCTCATCTGACCAGTTTATTAGAATTCTTTGAGAAGAAAACTATATAGGGAGATAAAGGGTGACTTTCACAAAAAGCCTTTGTCAAGTTTCTATCCTAAAGCCTATTAATAAAATTGATTCATTATAGAATTGGGCAGAGGTGGGTGGTGAGTGGGAGGGAGTCTATTTTTGCATGGATAGAGAACTGGCTTAGAGACAAGAAAGAGAGGGTGGGGATAAATGGGTGCTTTTTCAAATGGAGAACTAGGGTTCCCCAGGAATTGGTGCTGAGTTTGGTCTTATATAATACCCAATGCACATGTATTGAGTGCCTAGTGTGTGCAGTTCCTGCAGTAAGTATTGGGGATAACCCCCAAACCAGACTTAGTTCCCCTCCTGGAGGAGCTCAAGGAAAGAGGTGCTCAGTGACATCTCCAAGGTTTCAGAAGACAGGAAGCTCCTGAGGGGCTGAAATGCCAAGACATTGGAGATAAAGCTGAAGAAGGTGGCTGGGAAAGGGGAAAGAGCCCCAGGCAGCAATTAGAAGTTTCGAGCTCTCGGACCAGCTCTGTCACTGACTCGCTGTGTGACCCTGGGCAAGGCCCTTCCCTCTCTGGGTCTCAGTTTTCTCTCCTATCTGTACAAGGAAGGAATTGGACTAGATGCTCTGTAAGGGTGTGGTGTTCTGGATGGAGGACAATGACTTGAAATAGAACTTGGTTATGAGAAAGTCTCTCTTTCCTGTGGCCAACATGTCTCCTTCTGTCCCTGCACTGAGATGGGGGACCACTCTCTCTCTCTGTCTCTCTCATTTGTGAACAGTGAGGACGAGGCAGAGAGCCATGAGGTCTGTGATGCTGGGGCTCAGAGCCCAGCCTGGAATCCCTCAGTGGCATTCATTGCGAGTGACTCAGCATCATAAATAGCTCCCATCTGGATGAGCAACGATATCTATAGCGATCGAGCGATCTCTATATCCACACACACTCTCTCTGTGCAAATATGTGGCTCACTGTATGCTAAATACGAGGTGGCCTGGAGACGTTCCTCCTCTTAAAAGACTATTTGGTATGAAACTCAAGACTGTTTATTTAAAGAAACAAGTTTACAACTATGCACATTGGATTACTGGTAGTGGGTGGTGGGGAAGAGGCGATGTGGATGAAGGGCTGCTGGGTGTGATCCGCGCTTGGGGGCCACCCGACAGAGAGGCTGAGGCCAACCACTCCACCTTTATCCTTCTGTCTGCAGCAGGAGGGGTAGTGGACACCACACATGAGATGCTTGAAATCCTGGGGTGGGGGTGTAGGGATTGGTATAGTGTTGAGCTCATCAAAGCAGAAAGCCACAGTTAGCAGAAAAAAACATAGGAACTGGGGTAACGGGAGAGCCAGATTCCAGCCTGCTCTGCCCTGCCCTTGATCTTGGTCAGTTCATTAATTCACTCATTCATTCATCAAGCATGTAGCAAGCACAGACAATATGCACAGGCCATATGGGGATAACAGACAAGAAAATGTAGGTTGGAATTCAGGCTTAGCCACCTGCCAGCTGTGAGTGCTTTCCCCTCTCTGTGCGTCTGTCTCCTTATCTGTAAATTGGGGATAATACCCCCTAAGGTTTTTTTGGGGGGAGCATCATGGAAGGAGATACTGCACAAGAAAGTGTTTCTCTGTTGTAAACGACTCTGAAAATGCAAGCTAGCACCATTCCACCATATTGCCCAGTTGATTCAGCTCCCTTCTAATTAGGAGTGGTCTTGGTGATCACAGAGGGGAAATGTCATCATGACCCCCTTCACTGGGGCCCCAGGAGTGGGGAGGCCTGAACACCATCCATGGAATGACCCTGGACAGTACTCTTACCTTTGCTTCTTGGCTGAGCTGAGATGTAGGGGCCTTCAGTCAATGAGCAAAGCAGGTAGCATGCCAGAGATACACAGATCCCTGGAAGAGAAGAGAGGGTGTTGAGGGGTAAAGGGAGAGGACTTTTGGGGTGGTTGGCTTTCTGAATGGGCACTGAACCCCAGGCCCCACTAAAGACATACTCTTGCTTCTCCTGAGGCCACTACTGATCCCCTGGGTTTCATCAAGGGGCTGGGCAAGATGGGACTCTACCTGGCATCAGACCCAACCCCGGGCCCCACCTCACCTACTCCCCTGACACCAGTTGCCCATCTCGGTCACTGGTTCAGGCAACTCTTGTATGGTACCACTGACCACACTGCTTTCTGGCTTAAATGTGATCTCTGACTATGTCAATGGATGGGATTTACTGTCAGTCATACTTGGGTTTGAATTCTGGCTTTGGGAAAATCCATTACGTCTCCCCAAGCCTCAGTTTCCTTATGTATAAAATGGGGCTACTAACTGCACCAACCCCCTACATTAAATGCCGTATAAATGCTGGTTGTAATTACTGTTGTCAGTGTTGACTAAAAATATCTGGGAAGATACCTATTACATTGCAGACCCTCAAATTTTAGTTACCTGCCTCTGCTTTCTCCTAGGAGGTACCAAGCATTCAAGGGTGCATTCCATGACTGTATCCCGAGCCTTGCACAAGTCCTGACAGAAAGTGGGCACCCATTAGACATTTGTTGACTGAGCGGTGCTCAGCAAGTTTGCTAGGTCTGCTCTCACAAAGCTAGGGCTAGTGAAGTTGATGTTCTCCCATTTTACAGACGAGAACACAGGCACACAGAGGGGAGGCCATTCTGCTCCACCTCCGACCGGGGGAGCCTGTGGAGCCAGATCAGAACCCTCAGTCCCCACTCTGCCCCCTGCTGCAGTCAGGGCCTCTCCTGGCCGGGCACCAAAGCCTCGGCAACTTCAGGGGCCTGTGTACAACCTGGTGCCACCTCCTCGACTGTTTTCCCTTCCTCCCGTAACCACAGTCCTGCTGTGACTCAAGAAAGGGGAGATTCTTGTGTCGTTTCCAGAGGTGGGGACTGAGGATTTGCCCTGGATGATAGACACAGTATAGGTAAAGCAGGGGCTCCAACAATCAGCCCACTCAAGCCCCTTTCTGTGACCGGTCGTCTTCTGGGACCACCCTGGGACCACAGTACCTAACCCTTTGGCCTCCACTGCTCCAAGGCATTGCTGCCTCCCGACACAATGTCCTCCACCCCCAATCCCACCTCTAGACTAGGAGCTCAGCGAGGCAGGGCCCCGCTGATTCCCCAGGGCCTGGCACTTAGCGGGACTTGACAAATATCTGGTGGGTGAGTGAATGAATGAGTAAATAGTGGCTGAATGGCTGTGTCAGGCCATGTTCTAAAAGCTGGGGACACCGCAGGGAAAAGGACAAGCATGCTCTGGCTCTCAGAGCTGAATTTAAAACGAGCAACTGGATTGGAAACAGGGCAGATGTTACTGTTTTCTGACTGGCTAGGTGGGGAAGTGGGCCCCCTGACTGCCCACGGAGCATCTTAGAGCAAAGAGTGACCTCCCTGGCCTCAGGCAGGGCCACAGGCACGCCAGGTGGGGAGGGCGACCTTTAAGAAGGCCAGGAGAGAATGGTGGCACAATTACGTATTGAATGTCTACCTACTGCTAAGTTGCAAACAGCTGGCACATTTCCTGGCCCAGAGTAGATACTCTTTTGTGCAGTGAATGAACCCGTTTGTTCAATGCCTGGGCAGAGAGTATGTCAGGATGACTCAGGTCTAGGGGCTGGTGGGAATCAAGGGTGCTGATGATCAGAATGATGATGATGTACCCTTGAACGGGGCTTCACTGTTCTCGGAGCCCTTTCGCACAGCGGTTACTATTCTCCCGGCGCAGGTGACGGATACACTGAGCGTGCACGTGTTAGCGAGCACGCCGGGCTGGGCACGGGCGGCACTGACATAAACAACAGGGCAACGGCCGCACTTTCGCTGTATCTGTGATGTACCAAGCCCTTCACATCCACGATCTCTAATACTCCCATTAGCCTGGCAAGGCCAAGGTCACAATCCCCATCACACAGAGGAGGGCACAGAGGCTCAGAGAAGTCTTGATCTTGCACAGTTGGAACCTGGGTCTTGCTCTAGGAGTGAGATGTAAAAAGCCCACAGTCTAATGGGGACACCAACAGGAAAGTGGATAGTTAACACACAAGGTGACATCCCTGGAAATGCAGGCTCGTCAGAGGTGCCTCACTGCCCGGAGGCCTCAGGGAGGGCTTCCCTGAGAAGGTGAGTCTGAAGCTGAGGCTTAGAGGCCAGAGGAGCAGGAAAGGCATTGCAGGCAGAAAGAACAGCATCTGCAAAGGTGTGGAGAGAGCATGGTCCCACTTGGAGGAATTTGGCTTGGCTAGATCCTTGGGGACAAAGATGAAGCTGGGAGGTTGTCGGGGTCAGTTATGAGGAGCTTTAGGGGGACATGGACTTTACCCAGAGGGTGATGGAGAGCCACTGCAGGGCTCAGCTTGTGCCCTAGGGAGCTCCTTCTGAGGGCAGGGTCTGGATTGGGGGGATAGGTAGCAGGACCTGTGCTTGATGAGGTCTGGGGTAGAGGGAGAAGTAGACTCTGCCTCCTGGCTGGGGTGGTGCCTAGAGGTGGAAGGTCTGCGAGACTCAACTCTCCCATTGGCTGACCTACCCTGCTGAGTTAGAGGTCCTCCTCCGGGCCCCAGTGATGAGTCTGTCCTGACGACAGGTCCTCATCTTTACCCCAGGCTCAGCAAAGCCCTCTTCTGCCACCTGACTGCTCCCAAATTGTGTCCTAGCAACCTCACAGCTCTCACCTTGGCAACACCAGCTTCTACACTCCCTTCCTCCGATTAGGCTGGAAAGGAAGGCGGATCTGGGATGCCTACTGTCCAGCAGACATGCCCAGGGAACCAGCCGGGGCCGCCCACAGCCGGTGCCACTGGCTTCATCAGATGGAGCCTGGCCATTCAGAGGCAGGAGGTGGGTCTGGATACAGGACGGGACTCTGGACAGAACCCTTGTGATCTGGCTTCTGACCCAGGGCTGTTGCTCTGTCTGAGTGACCTTGGACAAGTCTCTTCCTCTCCCCGGGCCTCAGGTTTCCCTTCTGTAAAATAAGGGGGTTGAATAACACTATCTCTAGAGCCTAATATTATCTTATTCCATTTTTAACCTTTTCCCTTGGTTATTGTTGGATGCTCTGTTGCTGGCACAGATTTTGGTTTCAGACCCTAGGGGTTTACATCCTGGTTTGCTTAGCCAAATCACTACCTCTCTGAGCCTTGACTTTTTTTTCCTCTGTAAAATGAATATATTTCCTGCTATCTTACCCAGGGAGTTATAAGAGTCTGTTGAAACGGTATAGATGAAAGTGCTTTATAAATGGCAAAGAGCTATACAAATGTTATCTGTTTCATCACATGGGCTGTACTCAGTAGCCATTTACTGAACCCCCTCCACCCCTCTCACCACCAGCAACAATCGCAAGCATTTATTGAACACTTACTACGTGCCGAGCTTTGTGCTGAGGTTTTACTCATATTATCTCATTTTATTTTCACAGCAACCGTATAAGGTATTTGCTATTATTTTTCCCATTTTCCGGATAAATAATGGAGGACCTAAATGGTTTTGTATAAGAGCCCAGCCAGACTCCCTGGCTTTACAACTTGACCGTTTAAAATGTACTGAGTTGGCCACCTCGGGATCTCTTCTCCCTCTCTTGGGTTTTTCCTCTTGCCTGAAGTCAGGATCTAACTTGGGGTTTGGTGGGCAAAGGGGCAGCGCTATCATTTATTGAGCATCTTCAAAGTGCCAAGAATTGACCAGCTTCTCAGGCTTTTACATGCTTGCCAATCCCTTGGGGGTCTCATTAAAATGTGAATTCTGATTCAGTGGGTCTGCCATGCGGCTAAGGTTCCGCATTCCTAACAGGTTCCTAGGAGACGCTGATGTTGCTGGTCCAGGGACCACACTTGGAGTAGCCAGGTGCTAGAGGGCTACAAATCTTATCTTATTGACTCTTGGGGACCAGGTCTTCTTAGCCCTGGGGTCACAGATGGGGCAGATGAGGCTTGAGAGGCACTGAGCCTCACTCAGGGTCCCAGAGCATACAAGGGGTGAGTTTGAACTTAGGTCCACTTGGGGGTACGTGGCTCCAGGGCTGCCTGCCAAGCGACACCTCCTGGCTGTGGGTCCCCGCTTGGGTTTCTGTCTCCACAGCCAGGATGGAGTGTGGTCTCTGAGGCGCCTACTAAGGACTGTTTCTTACTTTCAGTTTGTCATGAGCTGTCCCATTCTGGATGCTGGCTTCCGGTGGGAACAGGGCCCTGGCCCAGGAAGAGTTCCTGCAGTTGAGCGAACATCTCTGGGTCAGGATTAGATCCTGCACGTGTCTGATTCACCCCATTTGTCTTACCCCCGAACTGGCTCTTTTAGAATCCTGTCCTCGTTTAAACATTTTAATATTTTCTTCATTATGGATTCTTTGGCTCCAATTTTGTTTATAAAAAAATACCGCACAACATGTTATTTATCTTGACGGCTGCATTTTTTGGCACGCTTCTACATTTTGCACCTGAGGCAGGTGCCTCTCTCCCTCGCCTCACCCCCCAGTCCAGCGGCCTTATGTCTTCTCCCTCCTCTCGCTGTCTCATAGCATTAGGGATGCCGCCTGCAAGGCACGGGGCGGTGCCCACCCAGCAGCCAGCCAGCCGACCGATGCATTTATTTCCCAGCAGGGCAACCCATCACTTTTTTGCCTTTTGGCTGACCTGCTCTAGAGATGGCAGCAGGAACCGTAGGCCTAAAGGGGGTCCAGGTGGTCACTTTGTTGTGGGCTTTGCCCCAGCAGGCCCCGTACCGGTGATGAGACGGGGAGAAGACTCTTAACTACGATTTAGATGATGCCACCCCTCTGCTTCACCCAGTCGTCAAGGCCCTGCCTGCTCTGGCCCCGGTCAACCTCTCTGCCCTTATCTCTACCACCCTCTCCCTCGCTGGCTCGACTTCGTCACGCACCTTTGTCAAGCTTCTTCCTACGTCAGGACCTTTGCACTCGTCCATAGCCAGCTGCTTCTCCTTGTCCAGATGTCAGCTTTGATGCCTGTTCCTTCAAGCCCTGCCTGCCTTATGTAAACAGCCCCAACAGCCCCTGCCTCCTTGACACACCCCTCTCTTATTTCCTTCCTAGCGCTTGTATAACTTGGTGAAATGATTTTATTGTTGACTTGCTTCTTTTCTGTCTCTCGAATAGAACGTGAGCTCAGGGACAGCCTGGACCTTGTCTTGTCTGTCTTATTCTTCATTGTCTTTCCAGCTCCTCCAACAGCTACTGGCCCATCACAGGTGCTCAGTGAGTATTGAGGAACTGGTGAGCCATACCCTGGGCTTCAGTTTCCACATTTGTGAAATGGGATTACAACCTGAACCCCACATGGTCAGAATCAAAAACAAAATGACCCAGTGGGGCCAGCGGTATTATCCCCATTGTTTAGATGATGAACTTGAAGCTCAGAGGAATGATGGGACTTGCCCAAAGTCACCGGCAGGATGTGCTGGGGCTGGGGCTGTCTCCAGGATGCGCCGGGCCCCACGCCCTGCCTGGAGCAGGCAGGCATTCAGGAATGGATAGCTGCATCCGAGTTCCTCTGAGTGTCCCGCCATCTGCTGCTTGAACTGCAAGACCCTCCTTGCCCGCCAGGCTGTCACAGCTTCGTGACGAGTCAGAGACAGGAATTCTAATGGCTGTTTTCTGGTGGAACACAAAGGCCCGCCTCTTGCAAATGTAGAGATGCATCTTCTCCGCAGTGGCAATTACCACCCTGGATGTCTGGGGAACACTTTTCATCTTCCAGGCACTTCACCAAGGTTAACTTCTGAACCTATGCAGCAATGCTCGTTGTAGCTTGAGTAGGTGTCCGGGGCAGCGTGGGCGGCAGTGTCTTCGGTCACAGGAGGACCTGGGGTTCAGAGGGCTGGAGGCCCCCAGGTCAACATCTCTAGGAGTTTGGTCTGTTTTCTCGAGAGCAGCTTCTCCACGGTCCAAAACGCATTGACCTTCTTGGGAATCCAAGGCTTCTGACTTTCCCTGCGTGATTTGATTTAGTCGTGTGCTCCACAAACACTTACTGTGAGTTACCGAGGCCTCCTTCTAACCCTGAGAATGAAACGGGGGAACAAAATACGGACTGTCCTTCCCTTGCTATGAGACTGAATCAGTCAGGGAGACCGAGGACAGCGTCCCTCCTATAACTGGCTGTGTGACTGTGGATAGGTCCCTTTCCCTCTCAAGGCCTTTGGGCTTTAGCTTATTCTCCTCCCCACGATCCCCTGCTTAAAGTCCTTTAATGGCTCCTTGTTGCATACAGAGAAGGTGAGCATGCCTGGCCTGGTCTTCAAGGTCCCTCAGAGCTGGGCTCCTACTCGACCTTTTTCCACCAGAGGCTCCTGCTCTCGGACGTGCTCCATTTTTATTTATTCATATGTCACTTTCTAGGTGCTTTCCAGGCACTAAGTGCTTCCCAAAATTTAACTTGGCTAACCCTCACAGAAATCCCTTGAAATTAGTATTGTGATTCTCATCGTCTCCATTTTCAAGATGAGGACATCGAGACGCAGAGTAGTAAGTAACTTGTGGAAGTCCACACAGCTACGGAATGGCAGGGTTGGGATTTGAACCCGGACAGTCCGGCTCCCATTTCAGGCACTCTGTTGCTGGTAAGTTGCCTTTCTCTGTCCTGGGCACCAGCCCTACCCTCTCCTTTTCTAAGTGCAATCCAACAGCCATGGCCCACTTCCACAAACCCCTGCCCAGTGCCTCCCAGACTGAATGAGTTCTTCTTGGCTCTGTGTTCCCATAATGCCTTGCACATCCCTCCCCATGGCTGCCCTTCCCGCAGGGTTCTGCATTCTGGTTCATGTCCTGTCTCCTCTGCTGGATGCTGAGCATCTCAAGGGGTGAAGCTGTGTCTCACCTTCTCTGCCTGCTTGATGCCCAGCCCAGCATACTCGTATCACCCATTCCTCAATGCAGTAACCAGAGGCATCTTTTTAAAGCAAAAGCAGTTTTTATCACGCTCCTGCTTAAAATCATCCAGTGATAATCCACTGAATTTAGAATAAAATCCCAAATCCTGACCGTGGCTTAGAAGACTCTGCATGATGGACTGGTCCCTGCCCCCTCTCCACCCTCATCTACACGGCCCTCTGCCTGTCCCCAAAGAGTCCAGGCTCACATTTAGGGCCTCTTCCAGAGCTATTTCCTGAGCCTGGAATGTTTGGCCCCATATCCTCACGTGATTGACTTCTTATTATTTGGGCCTTAGTTTTATGTTGCCATTTCAGACAGACCTTCCCTATCTGTCCTTCTGTATGCTTAAAAGTCTTCACACTTACTTTTTAACTGTTATTAATGACTGTGTCTACTGCAAGTTTATAAGCCCCATGGAAGCAGGGATCTGAGATGTCTTGTTCAGTACCTGTAACCATACCTGACACAGAATAGCCACTCAAAGAGTAAATGTTGGAGGAAGTATAAATGCTTATCTGTTGAAATTCACCTAGGCCCAGATAATACAATACAGGTTTCCCCTGCTATTTGAAAGTGGAGCATTCTTATGAAACCTTTTTAAAACCCAAATGGTGTAAAGCAAAGAAGCAATTATCTTTCTGTAAAAGTGAAATCCTTTTCAAATTTCTTTTGGCTAGTGAAAACAGGTACTAACATAGGTCTTCCATAAAAGTGATATGACATAAAGTGAACTTTCAGATAGTGTGGAAAAACCTGTATTAATATAATAATATAATATAATATAATGCAATATAATATAATGCAATATATAATATGATATGATATGATATGATATAATATAATATAATATAATATAATATATAATATAATATAATATAATATAATATAATATAATATAATATAATATAATATAACATAATATATCTGAACTGGTCTCACCTCAGGCTAAAAGCTGGGATAATTTCATAAGCTGAAATTCACTATCTTTATCACCTTGCCTGCAATCATACTCCCAGACATAAGGCAATTTTATTGACCATTCTCTGCTGACTTCCCTTCACGAGGGATGCTTAGAACTCCTTACATGTGCCTTAATTGTCCACCTAAGACTCAGGGAAACTTGTGAGATACTGCCTTCCCCATTTTGCAGGCAGGGACATCCCTGAAAAGCAAAATGCTGACTTGTGAAGTGCCCAGAGCCTGATAGGAGCACACATACCCGTCACATCCATCACATTTCATCAGTAACAGGAGAGACTTCATGCTCCAGAAAGGCACAAGAATTCTGCGTCCTGCCAGGACTTGGGCCAAACACTGCTCATATCTCAGAGAAATGGCGGTCTGTCGCTAAGAGGAATGTGCAGCCCAGTTGGGGGCAAATGGAAAAGAGAGACTTCATATTCATCTGGTTAAGACAGGCAGGATGAGCAAAAATGCAGAAATAAGGTTTGGGTGTCTGACTGCAGAAATGTGTTAATGAGAACCAAGGGGAGAGACAGGAGATGCACGCAGTGGCCAGAATATAGGTACCACCATTGTAGACTTTCTGTGAAAGGATATGGAAGGGCAATGAGTCAAGGTATCTCAAAGACCAACTGCCACACATTGTCATCCTCTTGAGAACCAGGAAGGACATTTCTTGCCCCACTTTCCCTCCTCCTTCCAGCCTCTTTGAGCTCTGGAAGGAAATGGCATCCCAGTTTTAGGGGCTGAGAAACTCTAAGACCTAATCTTCTAGGCAGAATGGTGAACTGACAAAAACTCTGGATTATGAGTTCAAAGGTCTTGGCTGTGGTCTCAGCACTGTGGAGCTTTGGGCAAACTCCTTCCTATCTCTGACCCTTGTCTTCCTCATCTGTAAAAAGTGGCTGTTGGGTTTGATGATTTCCAAATCCAGGATTTCCATGACTTCAAGCCTTCTGTCCTTATAAGCTTATAGTTCAGATTACTTTGAAAGAGAAGCTCTCACTTTTGTCTTTTCCTTTATGGGCTCAATTTGTCTTTTGACTATTGTCTTGCAAACAGTACTGGCCTCTAGCCACAGTGTAGGCAGTGGAGATAAACAATTCTGGCTTCGTAAAATCTGTTGAGGGCTGATGTACCCTCCATTTTTTTTCTGAAATAGTTTCTCTAATGCACATGGCTTATCATCTTAGGGTGGATCTCTCGCAACACTTTCTGCTAAGGACAGGAATGTTCAGAACAGATTGAGGAATGA
The DNA here is from genome assembly GCF_018350175.1 of Felis catus. Taxonomy (NCBI): domain Eukaryota; kingdom Metazoa; phylum Chordata; class Mammalia; order Carnivora; family Felidae; genus Felis; species Felis catus. The sequence continues at coordinate 174,140,861 of NC_058368.1, forward strand.
AAGTCAGAGTTTGAGGTAGAGACTTCTAAGGTAGAACAACATTTGAATGGCAGGTTGTTGTTGTTGATGTTAAAATCCTTCTGCACTAAGTGATATGATGTCTTGGGTTTGCTTCAAGATATGTCTCTCTCTCCCTCTGTGTGTGTGTGTGTGTGTGTGTGTGTGTGTGTGTGTGTGTGTGTGAGTGTGATGAGAGTGGGTGTGGGTAAAGATGAAACAAAATTGGCCAACCGTTGAAGCTGGATGACGGGTATGTGGGGGTTTATTATACTATTCTTTCTATTTTTTAAAATATCATTGAAATATTTCATCACAGAAGAAGGCCCTTTGGAGGCTGGCTTCAGCTTTTCTCTCTACTCTCATTTCACACTCCCCATCTTAAGGACTTTCTGGCGCAGTGACATCACCCTGGTGGCTCTGATCTCACACCTCTTGGCCTTTACACACAGTTGCAAGTGTCTGAGGTACCTTTCCTCTCCTTTCCCCACAGCTCATCACTCCTGCCTCTGAGATCCTATATAGCCTTGTGTACTCACCTTAGTATAGCACTTATCACATCATATTGCAACTGTTTTCTGCTTCCTTTGCTGCTCTGTGTCCTCCTCAGGACACGTCTCTGTCTCCCCAGTGCACAGCCAGTGCACAGAAGAGGTCTTCAGCACATGTTTACAGAGGGAATAGTAGCAGAAAGGATAGCTCATTTTTTGAGTACTTATTATGTGCCAGGCACTTCCCTAAGCTTATTATATAGGTATTTCATTAAATCCTCACCACAAGTGGGTACTATTAACCTGTCTTATCAGAAGGTCACTCTCCCAAGGTCACATGCTAGTAAGTGACAGAGCTGAGATTTGGACTCAGAATGGAAACAACTCTGCTCTTCTCCTGGTATCTGGGGTTTTAAAACACTTCCCCATGAATGTTATACAACAGGCCCAGGATTTTGGGAGCTCGGGCTTTAGGCCCAATTCTACTTAATTGCTAAGTGACCTTGGGCAAATCACCTCTGCCCCCTATACGGGGACTCCCGGGTCTCTGGTTGAGACTACCCGGGATTGAGAGGGTCACGTGAGGCAAGGGCCCTCCCAGCTTCAGCTCACAGAGAAAAGGTTTCCTCTTCCACATTTGGTTTTCTCCCGCTGAACTGGCTTCTCTGTTTGGGAACCTCCCAGCTTCTCATGTTCCTTCAACCTCTTTTCTTACTACCTGCAGCCTCCCAGAGCCAAGCCTAGTTCACAACCTGCTGCTTCTGGGGTCTCTCCCTTCCCCCATTCGTTCCTCTCCGGCATCACTCCGGAGGTGGGGAGCGGAGTAGCTGCCCAGTTCGTGAGGCTTCCCCGCGGTTTCTCGGCCCCCTCCCCCCACGGAAACTCAGCCTCACACTTTCTAGGGATGTTCCGGGGACAGCCTGAGTCAGTGATTGCAGCTGTCAGCCTCGGGTATCTGTGTTAGGCTCTCTGAAGGAAGTCCATGGTCCTGAGTTAGGGTGGAAGTGGGGGTCTGGAGGGAAGAAGGGGCAGCGCACTCCTCCCTTCTAGCCTAGGCCCAGCCGCCCCACTGGAGTCCTGGACCCTTCTGTGCCTGTCTCTCCTTCCACCCTCTTTCCGACTTCCAACTGGGACCCGCCATTGCACGGCCAGGCCTTGGTGAACTGCAGACCCAAGCCAGAGACGCGCGATTGTGACTGAGCTCCCCTCCCCAGCTCGCCCCAGACACTGCTCTGTGGAAGCCGAAATCCCGATCGATGCAACCACCCACCCGCAAGGAACGCGGGAGGCCCCAGCCCCTCGGCTTTGTTCGCGGCTCGCCAGGAAGCAGGCGGCCGGTAAGAGCTGTCTGCCACCGCGGTGTTGACGCGGGGAGCGGAGTCCACGGGGACGAGGGACTGTCCTCGGAGGCCGTGGCACTGAACCCGGACCCAACGAGGAGAGGAGCCGGCGGATGGCCGTTGTAGGCAGGTGCAGTGCTGACCTGAGGAGAGGACCCAGCTGGGCGAGGGGAGCTGTCCCCGAGGTGGTGCTGAAGCGAGAAGGGGCCCGTGGCTCCCTCCGCCTCTCCCCGGAAGAGCCGGTGGCGGCTGAGAGCTACCGGGAGAAGGAAAGAGGACCGGAGGAAGCCACCCTCAGGGAGCTCGCCGGCGCGGGGCCTATGGCTAGGGTCTCTCCGGCGAACCTGCTCCAGCGGAGGAGGTGGCGGCTCAGCAGCAGAGAGCGAGCGTGCGTTCTACGAACCTGTTGGAGGCTGCAGCTCCTCCGCGGCCGACCAGGGCGCCCGGGACCGAGATTCTGGCGCGCGTCTCCTTCCCCCTTCCTGCACTCCTCCGCGGAGGCGCTCCCTCCTGCCTGGGCTAGCACATGTGCACACCGGGGGCGCCCAGCCCCTCTTCGGTCCGCCCCGAGTGTCAGCCGAGCTGCCGGGCACAAAGCCGAGAGGCCTCCCCCAAGGGCAGACCCGCTCCCAGGGAGACCCAAGCTTCCTGAGATAGGAGGCGGGGGCTGGCGATGGGGACCAGAGAGGGCGCCAGCAGTGAAATCAAGAGGGAGACATGGGGGGAGCTCTCCATAGAGTCAGTTCTGCCCTGAAGTTTGGGAACATAGGGTTCTGTCACTTAGAGAACAAAGGGCTTCCTGCCTTGGAAGTCTCTCTTCCCTGCCCCCCTTTTCTGTGACCAGTTAACCAAAGGCAGGTTTTGTACTTGCTCTGTTGAAGTACCTGTAGTACCATGTCCTAGAGAGGGCTTTCCAAGCCTTCCATATGTACAGTGCATTCATAAAAAATACAAACTCTTTGGTGTGGTACTGAAGGTCCTTCACCAGGAAGACCCAGGCTGCCTTTCCAGCTGTTTCCAAAAGGACAGAAAATCACTTATTCTGAACAGGTTCACCCCAGTGCCTTATCATCTGCTGCTCCCTGGGGCTGGAACATTTTCCCCCTTACTACTTACACTTTATTTGTAAGTTAAAGTGTCCTCATTCTCAGTGAGAACTTCCCTGATTCCTAAGGCACAGTCACTCCCTCCTTAATCTCCCTCAGCCTTTACATCTCTCTAGGAGACTTCTTATCATATTGTATTTAAATTACTTAGGCATTTATATTCTCAGTTACCAGGCTCATAAAAACTGGTTCCATATTTTATTTTTCTTTGTATCTCCAGCTCCTAGCACAATGACTGACATACAAGAGATGTTGAATTGTGTCTGCTGAATGTATGCACACGTGAGAAGCAGAGGTCAAAGTAACTTCCTTTCCTTCAGTGTTCATTTGATTTCTCCCAATCTCATCTCTCTCTCCCTCTCCCCACTCCCATGTCTCTCTTAATCACAGCCTGTAAAACCTCACGTGGGGGCATCTCTGTCTAACCCTCCTGCCTCATCACTACCAGCACTCTCCTGACTTAGTAATTCCATCTGCGTAACCACCATTTTGTACCAAGTTGCTTAATTTTTTTCCCCCCTGTTTCTCTACTTAGGACTCTTTTAACCTTGGTCTTTACATGGCTAAATCCTTCTTGTCTCTTGGATTTTGGCTCAAATGTCAGCTCCTGAAAAGACCTTTGGCCACCCTATATAATATTTGCTCCCCCAATTACTCTGTAACATTATCTACTTCTTTTTGCTTAGTAATTACTATTCTCTGAAATGGTTTTATTTATGGATTTATTTGTTTATCATTTGCTTTCCCTCAACTAGAATTAAAACTCTACTGGGGCAAGGATCATGTCTGTCTTGCTTGCTGCAGTATTCTCAGTGGCTGGTATCCTGAGAGGAGCCTACCTCACACCAGGGCATCTATAGTCCCTCTCTCCCTGGAAAGGCTGGAGCTATTACGCAGGTCATTGTGGGATTTACTATTAGGTATACACCAAGTAAGAATATTTGAGGAAAAAGGGTCACACTGATATTCTATGGGATGAAAAAGAAGAGGAAATGGAGGGCCACAGGTACGTGACTGTGACATGACAGCCCCTTCTCACCCTGGATGGCATGGCCATAACGACAACTCACTTCACAACACGCAAAACACTTTCACATCCATAATCTCATTTGGTATTCACTGAAAACCTCTGAGGCCAAAAGAGGCAGGCCGACTTGACCAAGATCACACAGCTTGCAAGTGGTGATGCTATTCTCAGAACTGTGCTACGTGCTGGATATCTAGAACTAAGACATGCCTCCTGCCCTCCAGGGCTCACATTAGTGAGAGACACAGGTGCATAAACAATGGATTATAGTACAATTTGATGAATACTCAGCAATGATTCTCAACCTGGAGATGGGTAGGGTGGGGAAGAAATGGATAGGCTGCCAGGGTCAGAATAAACCAAAATTCTTTCAATAACCATTACTGGGGCGCCTGGGTGGCGCAGTTGGTTAAGCGTCCGACTTCAGCCAGGTCATGATCTCGCGGTCCGTGAGTTCGAGCCCCGCGTCAGGCTCTGGGCTGATGGCTCAGAGCCTGGAGCCTGCTTCCGATTCTGTGTCTCCCTCTCTCTCTGCCCCTCCCCCATTCATGCTCTGTCTCTCTCTGTCTCAAAAATAAAATAAATGTCAATAACCATTACAATTTGTACACTTCCCAGGTGTCAGGTGCTGTACTAAGTGTTTACACACTTTGTCTTGACTGATCATTCCTTCCTATTTCTATTCCCACTTTGTGGAGTTAACAGAACCTTGAGAAGGTTAAGCAACCTGGGCAAGGTCATGAGGCTGGTAAACAGCTAAGCTTGGGCTTAATCTGAGTTTGTTTGACTTGAACCCTGAATTCTTAGCCATTAATGCACCCCAGACATACTGAATCCAGATGGCTGGTGAGCAGGGTTGGCACAAGATTTGAAGGTGATTCTTAGGTCATTCTGTTGTATCTTAACCTCTACTGAGAAACAACCATACGGAGAGTGCTGCAAAAAGGAGAAGAGGGAGAGATGAACCCGCATGGAGGGAGGAGTTGCAAGAGGTTGGAACTGGATCTTGAAGGATTAAGTGGGAGTTTGTAGGCAGACAGCAGGTGAAGAGTATTTCAGACAGAAAAAAATGGAAAATTCAAGGGCCTCGGGGTGTGGAAATAAAGGGACTCTCAGTGGTTTGGTGAGTATGGAGTATGAGACTGCGATAAGGGATGGGGGCTAGGAAATGAGGCTGGAATCCAGTTTGGACTTGGCTTATGCCTTTATCCTACAGGCAGCAGACAGCCACGTTGAAAGGCAAGAGCTCTGTTTTAACAGCTGCTATCATTACCTTGATTATCCTACAGTAGCAACACTGGACCAGTGCTTTACAATTTGTAAAGTGCTTTCTAGTAACAGAAATATCACTCTGGAGTGATGTGGACCTGAAGCTCCATGAGGGCATCATACCTATGGGTTTGTTCTTATTGTTCCCTAGCACCCAGCAATGACCACGGATGTAGGTGCTAAGGAAGCATTTGTGGAAGAGGAAGAAGTTGGAGGAGTTCAGTTTAGAGGCTGCTGCAATAATTCAAATAAGAGAGGGGCACCTGGGTAGCTCATTGGTTGAGCGTTCTAGTCTTGATTTTGGTTCAGGTCATGGTTCATGGGTTCGAGTCCCACGTTGGGCTCTGCGTTGGCACTGCAACGCCTTCTTGGGATTCTGTCTCTCCCGTTCTCTCTCTGCCCCTTCTGCACTCTCTCAAAAAAAGAACAACTAAAAAAAATAATTCAAATAAGAGAGAAGTGGTGAGAAGTATAACTTAATCCAAGAGTGCAGAATTCTTTGACTACTGACTCTGGAAAGTAAAACCTTATTGCCCTCTACCTTGGAGCACCTTGGGGAAGCTGGAATTTAGCCCTCCAAAATGGTTGCTAAATAATTGCAACAATTTTCTTCTCTAATGTAAAGAAAAGCGTATTGGCCCCCAGGTGGCCAACACCCATCCAAGCCAGGATTTCCTCTGTTGTATGCACTTTATGTCTTTTGGCTCTTGGAGTTTTGTCCCGATGGTCTCTATTATGTGGCAATAACATTATATGCCGTCATTTGTTTCAGTGTTTTAAGGGGCAATCACCATGCTAATGGAACTCAATCTTGGCTCAAGAACTAGCTTCCACCTTCTGTTTCTCCACCCCTCTGGGAAGTCCACATGGACCCTGATATGGCTAACTTACAGATGGCTGACTTGCATTAGGCTCCGTTAAAGCTCTTGACATATATTAACCCTATGAGGAGGGTATGATTCTTATCCCCACTTTACAGATATAGAAAAGAGAAGAGACTTGCTGAAGGTTGCATGCTGACAGAGGCAGGTTTAAACCTTGGCTGTTTGACTTGAGTCTGCAGGCTCCAACACTATCTGACTGTCTCCTGGGTACAGTCTTCCCATTCTGTTTCCTCCTAGACCTGTGTAAGCCTGGATAAGTAATTTCATTTCTGAGAGCCTCAGCTTCCTTTTCTGTAAAATGGGGATAAAAAATAGGTACCAAGGAAGGTTGCTGGGTGACATAAATGAGGTAACATATGAAAGTATATCAATGGTGCTGATTCCTTTCCTGGTCTTCCTCATGTGGACGAGTGGTTCCACATCTGCCTAGCCCCTGGGGCCACAGTATAGAAGGGAGGCAGTATAGAATTCTTCCTTTCTCTCAGCATCCAATCCGTCAGCAAATCATTTAAGCTCTTCCACCAGAATACATCCTAACTTAGTCTACTTCTCTCCCTCTCCACCACATTCCTCCCTTCCATGCCATCATGATCTCCTGCCTGGACTGCTGTTAAGTTTCTTAACTGGTCTCTCTGGTTTCATTCTTGCTTCTCCAAGTGATTTTTAACCTATATATCTTAGAAAGAAAAGAGCACAAGTCCTATAAACAGTTTAATTAATTTTCACAAAATGAGCACAATTGTGCGACCAGCACCCAGATAGTAAAATGGAACAGTATGAGTCTTCATCATAGCACCCCAGTTGCTACCCCCTTACTCCTCCTCGGAGGTAACACAGTTTTGACTTCTGACACTACAGATTAATGCTACTGATGTACGAAATCATGGAGTACGTATGCTTTTGTGTGTGGCTTCTTTTGCTTGCTATCGCATTTGTGAGATTCATTCATGTTGTTGCCTGTGTCAGCAATGTCTTACTTTTTATTACTGTGTAGTATTCCACTCTATGACTGGATCTCAGTGTTTTGATTGATTTTTGGGTTGTTTCCAAATTTTGTATAGATCTTTTGATACATATGGGTAAGGGTTTTTGTTGGGTGTATTCCTAGGAATGGAATAAACGGGTAAAGTGTGCAGATATACAGCTTTAGTAGACACTTTCAAACAGTTCTCTGAAGTGGAGAATACCAATTTGCACTCCCATAAGCTGGATATGAGAGTTCTGTTCTTCTACATCCTCACCAACGTTTGGTATGGTCAATCTATTTTTACTTTTAGTCATTCTCTGTATGTAGAGGTTTTAATTTGAATTTATCTGATGACTAATGAAGTACTTTTCCACATGTTTAATGACTATTTGGAAAACTTTTGTGAAGGGCTTACTTCTGTCTTTTGTCAATTCTTTTATTCTGATATGTTGCTTTTTTATTGATTTGTAGGAGTTCTTTGTATGTTCTGGGTAGGAATCCCTTGAAGCCATATAGATTGTAAATATCTTCCCCCAGGCTGCGGCTTACCCTTTCCCTTTGTTGTTGGTGTCTTTTGATGAACAGAAGTTGCTACTTTTATCATAGGTCAATGTATCATTTCTTTCCTTTACAGTTGGCGCTTTTTGTGTTCTGCTTAGAGAAACTTTTGTCTCTCCAAGGTCAAAAAAACATTCTCCTTGTTATCTTTTAGAATCCTTATTGTTTTACCTTTTATATTTAGATTTACAGTCCATATAGAATTGATTTTAATGTGGGTATGAGACAGGGATAAAGATTAAGTATATTTTGGCCATATGGCTACTCTATTGACACAGCACTCTTTATTGAAAGGAAAAAGAAACTACCCCCCCCCCCAACTGTTCTGTTTGCTTTGTTATAAACTAAGTGTCCATATTCATTTGGGTCCAATGTAGCTTTTAAAAGTATAAAACAGGAGTGCCTGGGCGGTTCAGTCAGTTAAGGGTCCAACTCTTGATTTCAGCTCAGGGCATGATCTCCTGATTTGTGAGTTTGGACCCCGCATTGGGCTTTGTGCTGATAGTGCAGAGCCTACTTAGGATTCTGTCTCCCTCTCTCTCTGCCCTTGCTCAGTCTCTCTCTCTCTCTCTCAAAATAAATACATAAAAAATTTAAAGATAAAATAAACTAAATGCAAGTATAAAACAGATCAAGTTGTTAGTCTGCTAAACTTCTAATGGCATCTTTCCTGTTGAACTCAGAATAAAACTCAAACTCCCTTTAAGGTTTTGCACCCTCTGGCCCCCACCTATCTATATGATGGTATTATTCTACTACTTAACCTGTTACTCTCTCCACACCAGCCACAAAGTTTCTTTTCATTCCTTAAACACGCACCACTCACTCCTAGCTAGAGGCCTCAGCTCCCAGTTTGCAGGCTTTTGTGCCAAATGTCTTGTCACACAAGGCTTCTCTGCCCACATTCTCTAAAATAGCCCCATTCTCTTCCCAAGTTACACTCTAGATGATTACCTTGCTTTGTCTTTGATAACACTTGCTCCTCTTTGAAAGCATCTTTTTATTTATTTATTTATTTATTTATTTATTTATTTATTTATTTATTTATTTATTCTGCTTCTCTCACCAGAATGTAATCGCCGTGAAGACAAGGATTGTGTCGATTGTGTTTTTCACTGAAACCACAGGGCTACGGGAAGTGGCTCAATGAATGTTTGTTGAATCGGTGAGAATATGGCCCCTCTCCACTCTGTGTTCCGTATCGTCTAGCTCTCATGTCAGAGCAATGCACAGCATCTCAAAAGTTGCAGAATTATGTGACACACTGAGTAGGTAGGTAGACAATTCCAACATTATCAATTTCATACCTGACTTCTTTTCCCGTTTTTATTGATGTTAAGTCCCAGTTGTCATTATTTCAACAAATCAACTTATATTAATTTTTGAGAGGAAAAGAAGGAAAACCGATATTTCTTGAACTTTTATTGTATTTCACTCAATCCTCAAAACAGCCATTTGAAGGGAAGTGTTATCACCTCCAGTTTATAGATGAAGAAACAGGGACTCAGAGAGGCGAGTATGGTATGTGCTCATAAAAGTAGTTCAATCAGATTGCATAAAGATTACTCTAATGACACCAGTTCAAGCCCCCAGCAGAATATCCTACAGAAATCATGGCATATGCCATTGAGACATTTAGCAGAGAGTTTAAATATTGGCTTTAGGGAATAGAACTTGGGTCCTCCGTCTGGTCTTCCCCTCACCGACTTTGTGACATTGGGCAAGCTGCATGAAACCAAATTTACTTGCATGAAATAGAAGCTATTTTTTAAGCTTATTGAGAGGATTAAATAGTAACAGGCCTGTAAAGTGTTTGCATATAAGAAGCTCAGTAAATGTTGGCTGCTCGTATTGATGTTGTTGTTTTATATAGTAATTCAGTTTGCTCCTTCAAGACATTGTTGAGGAGACGCAAAAGGGGATAAGATGCTAGAAGTAACTGATGTAGAGCTTTGCAGTTGTGAGCACAGTCCTTCAAACCAGAGCTTTGGAGAGTGATCCTCTTCTGATGTGGAAGAACATTCTTAGCATGTCTCCATTTCCTTGTACAGAGAAAAGTAACAGGTTCCGGGAGGTGAAGTGGTTTGTCCAGGGTCACAGAGCTTAGATCCAAACGCAAACCCATTTGACCCTCGAGATTTGGCGCAATTCAAGTCATGAATGTTTTGGTTGTTCTGGGTTCTGAAATCGTAGCCCCTCCCCTCTCCGTTGTGCCTGCCACAGGGATAGAGAAAATCCACAGATAATCCCTAAACCTCATTTGAGGCTAATAATCACAGCCATTTATCTCCCCACCAAGCTGCTTATCGAAGCGGTGGACAAGAGGTCCAGCTGATCAGGGTCAGCAGTTCCTCTGGGTGCTGCCTGGTTGGGGTTAGAGAACTGGGTGAGAGGCGCAGTCCTACAGAGAACACAACAGATGACCGGATCCTGAGAACAGCAATACCCATATCGCTCTAGGGCAACTGAGAGAAGAGGACTTTGTGAACATTTATCCAATCTCAGAGGCCAGAGAGGAAGGACTCTCTGAGCCTTAGTTTCCCTATCTTCAGAATGGAGATAAAGACATCTGTGTTGCAGGGTCATTGTGAACATTCAGTGACATGATGTATGTGTAATAGGGTGTCAAACTGGATTGTTTCTATCTCAGTTTCAGCTAAGGCCACAGAAGCCAGAAATAAAATATAGGTGCCAGGTCCCCTTAGGCAAAGTGAGGCTCCATTCTACCCATGAAGGTTATACTAATCAATTCTGAAGTAACCTTGATCAGCCTTGAGGGCATAAAAGGTTGAATTTAAAGAGAAGGAGAGAGAGTTTGTTTGAAGTTACTGGTGTTCTGGTTATCACCCCGCCCTGCCACTGTCATGGGGGAGAGAGAGGAACACCTTAAGAATGAGAAGGGCTCTGAGGACACCCCCCTGGAAAGTCTTGTCTGAGTCCTCTGACACTGGGAGGCCTTTAGCTTGGTATTCATCCATGTCTGGAAAACTCTAAAGGCAAGAGAGTATGGCTAGTTGGCTGTGTTGATAGCATTCACTATTTCACAAATCTTTATTGAACACTTGCTATGTGCCAAGAACAGTTCCAGACTCTTAGAATCAATGAACAAAACAGATAAGATCCCTGAATTTGAGGTACTCACCTTCTCGTGGAAAGGGAGACACAATACAGATATAAATGTGTAAGACATTTGACGTGATAATTATTATGGAACCAATTAAAACAGAGATGGGATTAGGAAGTGCTGGGGATGTTGATATTTTTTTTTCTGAAGGGTCAGAGAAGACCTCATGATAAGGTGATGTTTAAGCAGAAACTCAAAGGAAGAGGAGTGAGTGAAGAGAAGTGGTTGGAGGGAGGTCAGAGAAATAGAGGTAGGGGAGTTTGATTGCTATGGTGAGGACTTTGGGCTTTAGTAGATATTTGATTAACATTGGATGAGAGAGGCAGGAACAGAGGAAATGATGGCGCTGGCTGGGATACGACCAGAGAATCTGCCCAATGGGAAACATTAGTACTGTCACAGGGCCGTAGGGGGGCTATGTCATCCCCTTGTCTCACAGATGGGAGAATTCAGGATTTCCAGAAGCATGAACATCATAAAACACGCTGTCCTGGCGGGTCTTTTGTGTACTGAGTTGGAGGGTTAAGAACTTGGGCTTGGACCGTGTTTTGCCATTTGGGGGCAGCTTTGAACGTGCTTTCCTAGAAACTCATCTCCTAGGAAGTCAGTGGCATTACCATGAAGAAATACAGAATTTAGGAGTTCTGCCACTGACCAGTTATGTGTCCTTGGCCTGAATCTCAGTTTGCTTATTTGGACATCAGGGTTACTAATATTTACCTTTCAGAGAAAATGTGAAGCTCGAAGGAAGTAATGGATGGAAAGGAACTTGGCAAATTGTGAAAAGGTGTGCAGACACATATCGTTATTGCCATCTTGGGGACAGTTAAGTACCTTAATATGCCCTCCATCCAGGAAGTATGTGGAACTTGTGGTCTGGAGTCTGTTTTTAGCCTTCCAACATCCATTTCTGCCTTCCTAAGAGTAGCTTGCCTCTCATCCATGTGGTTTAGTTGGCATTGACTTCAACATCAAAGGGTGGGCCCAGTTAGCTTAAACCAGACAGTATCTCTCATCTTTCTGGCCACAGAGATTACAGGAGGATCAGCCAATGACATAATTCAAGTCAGCCAATCAGGGCCAATTAGCTTACTTCTTTGTTGTTGTTGTTGTTGAGCAATCCCACCCCTTGCTCCCCACTTTTATTTATTTCTGGAATTTTTAAAGTTTATTTACTTTTTTTTTTTTTTTGAGTGAGACAGAGAACACAAGCAGGGGAGGGGCAGAGAGCAAGGGACAGAGGATCCGAAGTGGGCTCCATGTGGGGCTTGAACTCACAAACCGCAAGATTATGACCTGAGCCGAAGTTGGATGCCCAACCAACTGAGTCACCCAGGTGCCCCTATTTCTGGAATATTTTAAAGCAAACCCCAGATATCTTTACATTTGACTTGTCAGTATGTACCTCTTAATCAATAAGGACTTTTTCTTCCTTTTAATATGACCATAATACAATTATCACAACTAATTAACAATAATTTTAAAAAGGTTTTTTTTTTTTTCCTTTTGTCAATAGCAGATTGAAGCACTGGCAAGGGATTACAAATAAGAATACTGGTGGTTAGGAAGCCTTCCGATAAATGCTGATTGCTGATTTGAAGTTAGATTGTTCTGAGATGGTACCATTAGAAATTGTATTGTAGGGGCGTCTGGGTGGCTCAGTTGGTTGAGTAACTGACTTCGGCTCAGGTCATGATCTTGCGGTCTGTGGGTTTGAGCCCCCATCGGGCTCTGTGCTGACAGCTCAGAGCCTGGAGCTTGCTTCGGATTCTGTGTCTCCCCCTCTCTCTGCCCCTCCCCTGCTCATGCTCTCTCTCTCTCTCTCTCTCTCTCTCTCTCTCTCTCTCTCAATAATAAATAAACGTTTAAAAAAAAGAAATTGTATTGTAAGAGAATATTAATTAACATAGGGAAAAGTTCAAAGTGAATGTGTAAACATTTTGTTGTGTATAAAGTATGTATACACCTGAAACTAATGTAATATTATGTGTCAACTATACTTCGATTAAAAAAGCATACACTACATATAACGGTTTTATGTATAATCATATATGATCAACCTTTCTCTGTATCTAGCACATATAGATATAAATATATGGATAGTTTTTAAAAGGCTGAAAAAACTTTCTAATATGCCAGGATTATCTGAATGGTGGGTCGGGTGTTTGTATTTTGATTTTCATCCCTGTATTTTCAGGGTTTGTGTGCATGTATGCTCGGGGCCAGGGCAGAGGGGCAGAGAGTATTGGGGGAAGGATCATGGCCTCTCTGGTAAGCCTGAATTAATATAATGATAATGACTCATTTCTGAGACTTGTGTTGATCTGTTGATAAGTGGACTTCACCGACTTTTGGAGATACTGACAGCTATCGTGTGGCCAAGAGAGAAGCCAGCTTTATTGTGAGGATACTGTTGTACTAGGCAGAGGAGAGATAGAATAAAACTGGATTCTTGGTGGCATTGGTTGAGTGTCTGGACCAAACCTTACCTGAAGCTAGGCCTACCTCTGCCCTTTTCAGGTATATGAGGTAACAAATTCCTTTTACTGTTTAAACCAGTTTGAGTTGGATGTTCGGATACCTTCAACACAAGAAATTCTAACCACTAGGTCGTGGCTTCTGAGCCCCAAAGTTTGATGAAAAAAAGATTGCATTTGAAATTTCCTGGTGGGAAGTCCCATCCACAAGCTTCCCTCCCCAAGACCCAGCCCCCCAAAGGAGTGTGAGGTTTGTCAATCTCAGTTGCCTTTGAGAATGGGTGGTTATTAGTCGCTGCTTCTTTCTCTTGGTGGTAAATGAGGTGAGTCTGGCAGAAATGCCGGCGTTATGACCTGGTGTCGGGGACCGAGTGGCATTGGTCTGGGCTATTTCCTCGAAGAGGCTGATATAATCCAAGTATCCATCTGGAATGAAGAGGAGAGCAGAGGACAGCAAAGGGAAGAGGGTGAAGAGAGACAAAAACCAAGGAGGTGGAGACACATGGAAAGGCACGGTGGGAGGTGGGGTGAGGTAGCACTGGTGTGGTTGGGCCTGTGGGAAGAAGCAGCAGCCCTTGATGCCTTTTCTCAATGGGTGCAAGTAGAGTCTGGTAATTTACTGCAGAATGGGCAGAATGGGGCAGAAGGAGATTCTGGAAGGTTGGGGAACATTCCCCTTCTTCTGGCGCTAAGGCAAAAGCAAGTCCAGCAGTGAAAGGACACAACGTTGACATGGTTATGGTCCAGACCTATAGAAGAGAATCTCAGTTTCCTGAGAATAATTGGGGACCAGAAAAAATATTCCACTCAATATGAACCACTTCAAGGACGGACTATAATTTTGTCATAAATGCAAGTTAATAGCTTTGATTTGGACTTTGTCAAGAGTTTAAAAATGAAATAAAATTGATGATAACCTATATTTAACAAGCCATAGGTCATAATTGAAACTATGTACTGATTTTAAGGACAAACAGAAATTGAATGAAGTATTCAATTTTTTCAGGGTGTATGTTTTCCAGTAAAATTGGACAGCTCATTACAACATTTGTTATTTTCCATTTGACTTTTGCAGTACATTTATCAAGAGGTTTCTTTAGAACAAATATTCATGGATTAAAAAAAATTTCCCCGAGGGTGTCTCTTAATACTTTGATATCAAAATTATTCTCTTTTGAAGTGCCTGTGCACCCATTTGCATGGTGTTCCAGCTACTTTTGCTACATAATAAAGCACTCCAAAACTTAAGCTGGTTCAATCAAAATTAATCTGTTAGAATTATGCTAGGAATTCTGGGACAAAGAACTATTCTTTCCTTCTGGCTATAGAAGTGGAAACATAGAGCCTGGGAGCTACTTGAATCTATCTTGGGACCCCTAGGGAAACAGCCTTGGGATGAGGTCAACATTGAGACAACAGAGTTAACAGGGGGAAGAAACCAGATCCTTGGAGATGTCATTGAGCTGCTAGATCTTGCTTTGCCTGAAGCTTGAACTACTTCTGGATTTTTTGTACTGGCCCCTCAGCCAACACATTTATTTTTTATTATTTTTTTTTTTAATTTTTTTTTCAACGTTTATTTATTTTTGGGACAGAGAGAGACAGAGCATGAACGGGGGAGGGGCAGAGGGAGAGGGAGACACAGAATCGGAAACAGGCTCCAGGCTCTGAGCCATCAGCCCAGAGCCCGACGCGGGGCTCGAACCCACGGACCGCGAGATCGTGACCTGGCTGAAGTCGGACGCTCAACCGACTGCGCCACCCAGGTGCCCCAACATTTATGTGGTTTAAAAAAGTCAGTTTGAGTGAGCGTCGCTGTTTTTGCAACCAAAAGTTTGCTGATATACTCATCCAGTGAAGATAGCCAGATAGGAACTCAGGATATAGGGCCAAGGACAGATTCCAGCGATGAAAACAGGTCCTAATGTCAGGGGCAGAAGTGTGGTACTCTGTGTGATGGGGTCTGGGGTTCTTTCAAACTTCCTGATTTTGTCCACAATTGGAGCAGAACTGGGTCCACAGAGTGGTCGTCAGGGGGTCTCAGCTATGAGGAGATGAGGAGAGTAAAGGCTGGGGTCTGGTGCAGGTGAGAGCAGAGCCCATGACTGGGGCAGGTCCATCTCAGGATGCAGAGAAAGGATGAAGGCAGGGACTGAACAATTTCTGGGGGGCAGGCAAGCAGAAGAGCCTCAGGCTCCCAGAGGACCTGCCTGAGTGCCAAGAGTCTTCTAGGCACAGAATGATCGTGGAAGAAGCCACGCGGGGAGGAGTGGGTCACAGGAACACACAGGTGAGACACTGTGACCCTGTCACGGTGGTGACTGTGGTGTTGATGACGCTCAGGATGTTGTTTTGGCATGCCATATCCATGCAGTATCCGTTGCCCTTTTTATCTGGGACAGCATCTGGATTTTCCTTTGGATACTTCTTTCTCCACAGTCAGTCCTTGTTATCTGGGTGGAGGTGAGCCAACCTGGAATCCAGCATTCTGAACATGGACAAATGGTCCAAGCTGGCCAGTGGGAATAGGGTATCTCCCTGGCCACAGTGACTGGTTGAGGGGTGGACTTTAACCTAAAGAGGGCCAAGCAAAACCCAGTTAGAGGCAGTCTTAGAGGCAGACCGCTGGTAAAGAAACACTCCCTGGGGCGCCTGGGTGGCTCAGTCGGTTAGGCGTCCGACTTCGGCTCAGGTCACGATCTCGCGGTATGTGAGTTCGAGCCCCGCGTCGGGCTCTGTGCTGACTGCTCAGAGCCT
This sequence comes from Felis catus, assembly GCF_018350175.1. Classification (NCBI taxonomy): domain Eukaryota; kingdom Metazoa; phylum Chordata; class Mammalia; order Carnivora; family Felidae; genus Felis; species Felis catus. Next base: position 174,156,858 of record NC_058368.1, read on the forward strand.
GGAGCCTGTTTCAGATTCTGTGTCTCCCTCTCTCTCTGCCCCTCCCCCGTTCATGCTCTGTCTCTCTCTGTCTCAAAAATAAATAAACGTTGAAAAAAAAAATTAAAAAAAAAAAAAAAAGAAAAAAGAAACACTCCCTTTCTGCTGAGGTCGAATATAAGCCCAAGGCTGCTTCAAAGGAAGATTTATATGAAAATAAAGCAATTTTGGAGGACAGTGGAAGAGAGAGAGAGGGAGAGCGAGAGTGGGAGAGGGAGAGGGAAGGGGGGCAGATTTCTGATGTTTGTTTGAGCACCTGGTTTCTGAAGTTAGTTTCACCCTTCAACTTTCCAGCCACACCTCGAACCAATAAATGCCCCCTTCTTTTTCCCCTTAAGCTGGCATTCAATGAGTGCCTGTCATTTTCAATGAAAAGGCTCCTAATTATGTATCTCCTATGCAATCCTCACAGATGTGAGGTAGACATTTATTATCCCTCTTTTATAGTTAGGAAGACTGAGGTTCAGATTGAAAAGTAACTGCCACAACCCATACGGCTGGCAAAGGGCCAAGCTCGCTGAAAATCCAGGCCTTTTCTTGTTCCAGGTTGAGCGAGTTGCACATCCCATGCCCTGGATGAGTTCCACGTTCCTTCCCAGCTCTCCGATTCTCTCTGCCCTCCCCGCCTCGCTGTTGGACAGGTGCCGGGTCAGGGGCAGCAGGTAGTGGACCAGCTGCCGCCTGGGTCAGGAGCCCAGCATGTTCTCAAGGACACAGATGGGCTGGCAGCCTTGTGCCTGGGCAGGGAGCCTAAGGCGGGGGTGGACACTGGTTCCTGGAGAAAAAGCTCATTCAAGACTCACCGATGCCCCTCACTGGGCTCTAAGCCCCCAGGGCACAGGTTTGGCGCGACTTTTCTCTATGTGCCCAGTGCCCAGTGCCCAGGGTGGACTGTCTGTTTAACACAACTCTTCAGAGCTCCTACGCAATTGGGGGGAGCCCCCCTCCTTGGTGACCGTGACTGTCTGTTTGGGGCGGGGGAGGGGAGAGAAGACGGCAAACTCTGGAAGCTCCTCCTAAATTCTCAGCGCCTATCACAGGCCTGGGCACCCAGGAGAGCCCCACAAAGTCGTGTTGAACTGCGATGAATACCATAGCTCTTTCTCAAATCCCTTGGAGTCACTAGACCTTCCACTCTGGAATTGCAATTTTTTAAAAACATTTCTGTAGGATTAATAAAATAATAGACGGTATTTTATAAATTACAATAAGATACCTCTGCTAGTTCTAGTAACAGCATTTACTGAACACCTACTATGTGTCAGGCACTAGCTTGGTGCTTACCTCCACCGTCTCGTTTGATTCTCCGGATAGCTCATGAAGAAGGTACTTTTATGCAGTTCCACTTCGCAGATGACGAAACAGAGCTCACAGACATGAAATCACGCATCCAAAGCCTCACAGGACGCATACCAGCAGAATTAGGAATTTCTGCCCAGATCGGGATGATCTCAGAGCCATGGCTTTTGCCACCCTACCTGTCCTGCTGCCAGCTATTGAGGCCAGTTGCGGCCTCAAGACGGAGGGTGCTTTGCACCTGATTCAAGCAGCTAGAGCATCTCGTTTCCAAGAGCCGTCCCCTCAGTAGGTCTGAGCGTCTCTGGGCTCCTGGATTTCTCCTTCTGGCAGCCTCTCAAACAACACATGCCCAAATGGCCAACACTGAGGGCTTCATCTTGCTCGAATTCCTGTCTTCTTTGTCTCTCTGGGTGGGGCCGGTTGGCCCAGACACACACCTAAGCCTCGTCAGAGTCTTTTTCTTCCTCATTCCTCATGTCTAATCCATTGTGAGGTCTGGCCGCCACCTGCCTCCCACCTCCACCTGGGCTCCCCGTGTTAGTTTAGGCCCAGGTGACTGTAGCAGCCTCCTTGATGGTCTCCCTGCCTCCATTCTGCACATCGACTGTCCGAGTGACCCTTTCTATAGCACAGATTCAACCTCAGTCACTCCTCATTGCCCGTAGGATCAAGTCCGGATGCCTTAGCCCGGTGTCCAAGATCTTCACAGACTGATGCTTGCCCACTTTACACCTGTATCTGCCACCGGGACCTCCTCTCTTGCCATCCCCTTGCAGCAGATGCTCTTATGACTTCCTGTCACCAGTACGAGACATGAGACAAGAGCGGAGAGCACGGGAAGGGAAAGGAGAGAGAGGGCCGTGACAACGAGCTGTCCCTTTCTGGCACAGCGACCCAGCCCACTAGGAAACTTAGTATGTTCAGCGTCATAGGATCTTGCTAGTTAATTCCTCCCTTCCTTTTGGGAGAACCAGAAGGGGGACGAGGAGCAAGCTAGAACATGAACAGGTCCCCACCCCTCATGGACACTGTGGGAGGGGGCTCGGAAATAGAAAATTGTCTCTTTATGGCCTCTACTTACCTGCCTGTCTCGATAAATGACACTTCCTTATCCCCTGATGCTGGGAGCAGGTGGAAGACAAAGGCCGGTAGGTTGCTCTCCAGCGGAGGTGACACAAGTCTTTATGCTCTGCCACCTGAGCTGCAGTTTACAGGAATCAGTTATATTTGTTGCCTTGCAATAACTCATATTTATGGAGTATTTCCAAAGCACTCAGCTGAGCTTTCTTCAGAACAACCACCTTCCCTTTTTTTGTGCTCATGTTCCATCGGTTCACATCATACTTAACTAAATAACATAATTACAATCATGCGTTCAATACAAGTAAAATATAGGAAAGAAAGCTCTATTTCCATGAGAACTAAGTCGAATGCTTTGAAGACACTCCATAAAGGTCAGCGTTAAAAAAAATTCTGTCGAATTACGTGTGGATGAAAGACCCGTGAAGCATTAGGGAGATGAGCATAAAAATCCAGAAGGATTCTGCACTCAGGCTGCATTTTCTTGTTCTACTTTGAGGATGTCTGAAGTGTAAATGTTAGATGTCTTGTGGCTGTGTTTTGTTGGGAAAAAAAGAGAATGCAGAACTCCATCAACAGACCTCCTCTTAAAGGCCTCGAAGGCTTCCATCCAAATGTTGCTCAGATTCGTGCACATTTACATGCTTTATGTTAGAATAGGATGTTTAGGTAGTGCTATGTTCTGAATATTTGTGTCCCTACCAAATATTGTGTCTCTACCAAATACCAGATTCATATGTTGAAATCCTAATGCCTAATGTGATGCTTTTAGAAGATGGGGCCTTTGGGGGAATGTTAAGTCATGGTGGTGGAGCCCTCATCAGTGGGATTTGTGTTCCTATAAAGGAGACCCCAGGGAGCTCCTCTGCCCCCTTTCGCCAAGTGAGGACACAGAGTGAAAGTGCTGGCCACGAATCAGGAAGTGGGTCCAATACTCATGACCTCTCTGCACCTGAGCTATGACCTTCAACAGGAACACATATGAAACTCAGAACAAATAAATGGCAGCTGTTATAATCCTTCTTTATTATGCAACATCTTATTATTTTGCATATTTCCGTTGGTGCTGCATTTTCCTCTGGAGATCCCCCAGGGCAGGACCACGCCTTGTTCAACTTTGTATTCTCAGCACCCCTGGATCAGAGTAAGAATGCATTAAGAGTTTGTGAAGTTAAATCATCTCGTACTTTTCTGATGTAGGTAACTTTTGGATCATGGTCAGATGCCTTGGGGCTGCTTCCTTGGAAGTGTCAGGGGTGGTGAGAGGTAGGAGAGAGGAATCAGAGTTGAGAGAAGGATGGGGGAGAGAAAGAGAAAAAGGCAGGAGCTGGCGGGTCTGGGCTGGGCCCGTCCCACCCCCCAGTGGCCTTATTAGGTCTCCGTGTTGAGGAGGCTGGGGCAGGACTGTGGAGAAGAGACTGCTCTGTCAGCCAGGATGTCAGGGGCCGTCAGTCACGCAGGTCCCTCCGGCTGGGAACGAAGCTGGTGCCAGGCTCCCTAGGGGAGGCAACGACAGATGCACCGATGGGGCAGGGGAGGGAACGGTGGCATTGTCGGAGCTCTCGCTGTGCTTTTGGCACGGTGTTGGGCACTTTTACACCCATCCTCATTTCCTGCTCACAGTGACCCCAAGGACTAAGGCAGTAATTAGACTGCCAAATTAAATAGGAGAACCTGAAGCCCAGAGACGCTCAATTCCAGCCAAGGTCACACAGCAAGGCAGAAGGTTTGAAACCAGATCAGCGTGAAGCTGTGAACGAGGCTTCCCCCCCTCCCCCCCCCCCAAGATGTCTTCCAGTCCCTCTGTTTGGGCAGAGCTGACCAAGACCACAGTGTCCTGTTGAATGGAACAACCTTAGGACTCTTATAATAGACAGAGCACTGACCGAGTCAGGAGCCCAGTGCAGAGGTCCCAGCCCTGCCATTGTCAGGCCGTGTGACCTTGGCCTAGTCATTTTACATCCCTGAGCCTCAGTTCTGTCATCTGTAAAATGAGGGCAAAGGTACCTATCCTGACTACCAAGCAGGCATGTTGGAAAGATGGCAAATATTAACAATGACAGTTATGGAACACTTGTCCCGTATCAGTAACTGTGATACGTCCCTGAGTGTATTTTCCCATTTAAACTTCACACCCACTTAGGGGTAGGAGTTATTGTTAGCCCCATCTAAAAGACGTGGAGATGAGGATTTAGAGTGTCATATGACTTTCTCCCCAATCGTAGGTAGTCACAGTTGGAGCTGGGCCGTGTTGCCGACAGTCTACTCAGAGCCCAAATGCTCACCCTGGCCTGTAGTGTATGTAAGAAGGGCTTTTCGAATGTCAAGGAAGAACAGAAATCTATTGCTTCGTAGGGCTGTAACAGGCAGGGTCTTCTGCTGTGGTTTCACATACATCATCCCATAAACTCCCCATCCCCAGTGGCCCTGGGAAACCAGAGCCCGGCACATTGCAGCTCAGAGGGGCTGGTTACCTGTCCAAGGTCACACAGCCAGAACTCGCAGAGCTGGGCTATAGACCAGGGATGCCCGACCCCAAGACTCTAGGGATGATGCTACCACTGTTGATAATGATGGCCAACGGGCTGGTCCTGGGGTACCGGAAATACAGAAGGGGGCCCTCCTGGGCACTGGGATGAGTTTGTGTCCTCAGCCGCGCTCCTGTACTCCCGCCTGGGTGTCTCTGTTGATGCTGTTGCTTTGTTTTCCTTTCTGTATTTTCATGAATGTTTCAGCTCAGCTTTTCTGTCCCGAGGCGCTTTAATCACCAAGGGCCCTGTTCCAAACGTGCGGTGCATAAATAACGAAGGAAATAAATAACGCCTACTGCTTCCATCACAAAGCCGGAGCCCCGGGGCAGTGTGGTGGGGAGCCCAGGGGGTGGGAAGATGCAGAAATTTCCCAGGGTTTGAACCCAGCTCTGCTTCTGTCCTGCTGCGTGACCTCCGTGACCTCCAGAAGGCCTGTTAAGTGCTCTGTGCTCCAATATCCTAATTTGCCAAAGGAGGGGAAAAGCTGTTTGGCAGTCCTCATAGAGATGGCCAAATCACATGTTCCGGAAAATGTGAGAAGGTGAAGACGGCGGGTGATGTCTGTTGACTACCGTGCAGCTTAGTTACATGACATGCAGCTGCTCCTGGCCATAATCCAGCAAGGAAGCACTAACAATCCATTTCTTGAGGCTCAGAGGGGACGTGTCCCGGGAACACCCCAGAGCTGGGATCGTGAGCCATACCTTGTGTCTCTAAAGCCGACGCTCTTTTCCGTGCGGAGGAAACCCATGGAGTGCGGGTACCTGAGGCCCTTCTTCACAAGCCCAGCTATTCTCCCAAGGAGGAGGGTTTTCTTTTGAGCCGAAACCAGCAGACCTGCAAAGCTCCTGCCTGCTCAGGAGACAAACAAGGGTTTGTGGATTCGGAGTGGGAAGGGCCTGCTGCCTCCCTGAGCCCCGCACATGTAAAGCAGGCATCCTTGGTGACACTCGGGGTGGATGGGGGTGGGGGTGGCCTCGGAGGCAAGTGTGCAGCAGCTAGGCCCACTGTGAAATGGGCAAGAACCACCCAGGACCTGTGGATGGGAGGGGTTGTGGGACAGGAGAGGCCCTAGGAGAGCATCCCGGTGCAGTGTCAGACCTTGGGGGTCCTGGTGTGATCCAGCCACACCCCCATGTTGTCAGGATTGCAGGCTCTAGAGGCCAGTAGTCTTGGGATTGAGTCCTGGAATTGTTCCTTCCTAACTGTGGCCTCAAGCAAGTGAGCTAACCCTTCCGGGCTTCTCTTTCGTCATGATGTCCCTGCCCCATGGACTGGTTATGGAGATTGGGTGAATGGTACATAAAGGCCTTGGTGCCATGCCTGACAAGCAAGCACTCAAGCACTCAAGCAATTTCAGCTGTTATTAATGTTTGCAAATCAGAGTCTGTATGTCTACCCATCCATCTAACCATCTACACATTCATCCATCTGTCCTTCCATCTACCTGTTCTTCGTTCATTCATCTTTTTACTCAGTGAGCTTTCACTCGGTAGGCTCCCATACTGAGGGCATGTTCCAGGTGCCATCAGTGCTGACCCCTGGGTATCCGAGATTAAAACAACACCAAACACAATAAAAACACACAGCCCTTGCACTCAAGGACCTCATAGTTGAGTGGCAGGGACAGATCTGTGTATCAGATCAGGGCCCCGTCAGGGTCCCCTCAGGAAGGGCAGCCGAGGAGGGCTTGGTAAACGGTGAATGGAGCATTTACAAGGCGGGAACCAGGTTAAGGTGCTAACAAGAGGTGGTCTGGTGGCAGGGAAGCTGTTACTACCCTCCTGGGGACAAAGGACAAGCTGTTACTGGATCCCTGCCAGAGCTGTGGTTGAGGAGAGAGGCTGTGGCCTTAGTAAGAGGACCTGAGGCACCGGGGCGCCTGGGTGGCTCATTCGGTTGAGCGGCCACCTTTGGCTCAGGTCGTGATCTCACGGCTTGTGAGTTCGAGCCACGCATCGGGCTTTGTGCTGACAGCCCGGAGCCTGAGCCTGCTTGGGGTTCTGTGTCCCTCTCTCGCTCTGCCCCTCCCTCGCTCATGTTCTGTCTCTCTGTCTCTCAAGGGTAAATAAAACATTAAAAAAAAAACAGAGGACGTGAGGCCCGGCGGTGGGCGGGACGCCAGGTCTCAACACCCGTCTCACTTTCCTCCCTGTTCCATCCACTGCGCTCACCGAGCCTACCCGATTCAGAGGGCCAAGGAGCACAGCTGAGAGCAAGGAAGAGAGGGGTGGGTGAGGAGGGGCGGTAAATGTGGAATATGCACTGTGGTTTGTAGACAGGCGAACGTGATGTATGTGGTGAACATGGAGGGACGATTCTGTGGCATTGCAGCAGAGGGCCCTGCAAAAGCTGGTGGGAGGGAGGGAGGGCTTCCTGGAGGATGCGACACCGGTGGCCAGTGGGGAGTAAGAGTTTGCCAGGCAGAGGAGGGACAGACGGTGCTCCTGACAGAGAGCTGCCTGAGCATGAAGGTTTGGGGGCAAAGCATGGAGAATGGAGGAGGTGGAGTGTCAGGGGCTGATGTGGGTGCAAGAGGAAGGGGAAAAACAGAGGCCCCCTGAGGAGCTGGAGAGGGCTTGGTGGTGGTTCTAGAGCAGACAGAGAAAGGCGTGGGATCGGACGCTGGTCCTGGGGCCAGCCAGCCCTCCTCCCTGTTCCAGGACCAAATTTCCCAGCGAGAGCAATTTTTGAAAAATTAATTTTTAATGACACCAGTGGGCCCTGAATACATTCTCCTTGTCAAAAATGAAACCGCTACGATCCATCACTCTCACCGCACAGCCCATCCCCCATGGCTGGAGTTTGGGGTACGACTTCCGGTCCTTTGTCTGGTGGTTCACAACTGGGAGTGATTTTGCCTTCCAGGGACATTTGGCAATGACTGGAGACATTTTTGATTGTCACACCTGGGAGTTGGTGCTACTGACATCCGGTAGGTAGAGGCCAAGGATGCTGCTGAACATCCTATATTGCACAGGACAGCGCCCCCCTACCCCCCAGCAAAGAATTGTCTAGCCCAATATGTTAACAGTACAGAAATTGAGAAATTTTGGTCTAGGCTAGGAGTTCTTAACCTTTCCACCCTCCCCCCTCCAAATACTGCCTTTCTGAAGAGTCTTTCAGACAATTTTTTCCTAAACACAGCTTCCCAATGAAGTATTTTAATACTATAGATACATTGATTATTTGCTTATGCACTCTGTATGTCTGTGCTTTATATACAGGAAGGGTAAGTTTCTTAAGTCGTGAAGAATCCATTTTTGACCGCTTGGAGGCCATATAACCACCATTGAGGATGTAGGGTGGGGGTACTAACCCAGGAAACACACTGTTTATGTGTGCACATTTTAGCACTAATGGCACCACATTGTATAAAGAGTTCTGCAACATGGCAGATCGTTTGCAAGTCACAGATCGTTTTTCTTTTGGTTCTGCACACTATTCCATTTTACGGCTGACATTATAGTCAACCATTCCCCTACTTAAGAACATGTAGCCATTTCCAAGTTTTCCCTTCTGAATATGAGCAATGCTGCAAACATATTGTTTTTTAAATTAAACTATTTATTTTGAGATCATCGTAGATTCACATGCATTTGTAAGAAACAATACAGGGAGACATCACGTACCCTTTACCCAGTTCCCCCAGTGGTAACATCTTGCAAAATTACAGTACGGTATCAGAACCAGGATGTTGACATTGATACAGTCGAGATACAGAACATTCCATCACTGCCAGGTCCCTCATGTTGCCCTTTTATGGCTACACCCACTTTCTTGCTACCCCCACCCTACCTTAAGCCTCTGCAATCACGAAACTGTTCCCCATTTATAACATTTCGCATTCCAAAGCTGTGACATAAATGGGAGCATACAGCATGAAATCTCTTGAGATTGACCTTTTGCACGCAACAAAATTCTCCGGAGACTCATCAGTGTGTCTGTAGTCGGTTCCTTTTTTATTGCTGGTAGTTTTGCATGGAATGCATGGACTATAGCTTAACCCATCACCTATGGAAGGATGTCTGGATTGTTTTCAAGTTTTGACTCTTATGAACAACGCTGCTATAAACATTCATGGGCAGGTTTTTGTGCAAATGTACGTTTTCATTTCTCCAGAGTCAATGCCTTGGAGTGTGATGGCTGAGTCATATGGTAGCTGTACGTTTCGTTTATTAAAAGGAATCGCCAAACCGTTTTCCAGAGTGGCTGAGCCATCTTAGGCCGCCACAGCCGTGAATGAGTGGTCCAATTTGCTTTGCATCCTCATTCGCGTTTGGCATTGCCACCGTTTTTATGTTAGCTCTTCTGATAGGTGTCTAGTGATACCTCGTTGTGGGTTTAATTTGTATTTCCCTGACGGCTAATATTGAACGTTGCTTCATGTGCTTGTTGGCCACCTGTATGTCTTTTTTGGTGAAACGTCTCTTCATGTCTTTTGCCTGTTTTCCAATTGGATTGTTTATTATTTTACTGGCAAGTTCTGAGAGGTGTTTGTTTGTTTGTTAGTTTTTGGTTAGGTTTACTGAGGTAAAATTTACATATAATAAAAGTTCTCTTTTTAGGCATACAGTTCTTTGAATTTTGACAAATGCAAACAGTCATGTGACCACCACTACCACAATCACTATGCAAAACAGTTCCATCGCCCCCCAAAATTCCCTCAATCCCTTTCGTAGTTAACCCCACTCCCAGCAACCACTGATCCATTTTCTACCCATATAGTTTGTCCTTGCCTTTTCCAGGAATTCATATAATTGGAATCACAGAGTATGCAACCTTTTGAGTCTGCTTTCTTTCACTTAGCATAATGAATTTGAGTTCTAAAAATACACACACACATGAATGTATATATAAACTATATCCTAGTGTGTGTATATATATATATATATACACAAGATACTAGTCTTTTGTTGGATATACGTGGTTTGCCATATTTTCTCCTAGTCTGTACTTGTCTTTTCATTCTATTAACAGGGTCTTTCATAGAGAAAAAGCTTAAAACGTTTAATGAGACCCAATTTATCAAAGTTTGCTTTTATAGATTGTACTTTGGCGTTAAATCTAAGAATTCCTGGCTAACTCCAGACCTTGAGGTTTTCTTCTATGTTTTTTTCCAAACAGTGTTATAGTTTCACATTTAATATTTAAGTCCATGATCTTTCTTTCTCTCTTTGTCCCTTCCTTCCTTCCTTCCCTCCCTCCCTCCTTTGTTCCTTCCTTCCTTCCCTTCCTCCTTCCCTCCCTCCTTCCTTCCCTCCCTCCCTCCTTTGTTCCTTCCTTCCTTCCCTCCCTCCCTCCTTTGTTCCTTCCTTCCTTCCCTCCCTCCCTCCTTTGTTCCTTCCTTCCTTCCCTCCCTCCCTCCCTCCCTCCTTCCTTCCTTCCCTCCCTCCTTCCTTCTTTCCTTCCTTCCCTCCCTCCCTCCTTCCTTCCTTCCCTCCACCCTTCCTACCTTCCTTCCCTCCTTTCCTCCTTTGTTCCTTCCTTCCTTCCCTCCTTTCCTCCTTCCTTCCTTCCCTCCCTCCTTCCTTTCCTCCTCCTTCCTTCCTTCCTTCCTTCCTTCCTTCCTTCCTTCCCTCCTTTGTTCCTTCCTTCCTTTCCTCCTTCCTTCCTTCCCTCCCTCCTTCCTTTCCTCCTCCTTCCTTCCTTCCTTCCCTCTCTCTCTCTCTCTCTCTCTCTCTCTCTCTCACTCTCTCTCTCTCTCTCTTTCTCTCTCTCTTTCTTTGCCTCTGGATGTTCAGTTGCTTCAGCACCGCATGTTGAAGTCCATTGATTGCTTTTGCACCTTGTCAAAAATCAGTTGGGTGTATTTGTGTGGGTCTATTTCTGACTCCTCTACTCTGCTCCACAGATCTACGTGTCTATTCCCCCCACCAATCCCACACAGTCTTGATTACTGTAGCTTTATAATAATTCTTGAAATCAAGTAAGACCTATTCCTCCCACTTTCTTCTTCTCTTTTTAAAAATTGCATTGTCTATGGGGCGCCTGGGTGGCTGAGTCAGTTGAGTGCCCTACTCTTGATGTTGACTCAGGTCATGATCCCAGGATTGTGGGATCAATCCCTGCTCATGCTGTCTCTCTAAAACAAACAATAAAGTAAAATTGCATTATCTATTCTAGTTCTTCTGCCTTTCCATATAAAATTCAGAATAATCTTGTCTATATTTGCAAAAAGCATTGCTTGGATTTTGATAGTAATTGTGTTAAATCTATGTATTAATTTGGGCGACAAATTGGCCTCTTTACTATGCTGAATCTTCCAATCCATGAAGAGAGCATGTCTTTCCATTTATTTAAGTCATCTTTGATTCTGTCATCAATCTTTTGTAATTTTCAGGATGCAAATCCCATACATGGTTGTTAGATTTATACCTAAGTATTTCTTTTTTTTTCTTTTAGTGCTTTTACTTGGTATTGTATTTTCAGGTTCACCAGCCACATGTGCATAGTTAATATATAAATAAATATATAAAACTAAAATTAATACATAATTTATTTAGTATATAATTAGTAATATATAATATATATTATATATCATGTAATATAATATATAATTATATGATATTATATAATTTATTATTAATATATAATTAATATATAAAACTAAAATTAATATATAAAACTAAATTTTGCATGTTCATGTTCATTTGGTATATCCTATGATCTTGCTGAACTCACGTATTAGGTCTAGGGTATTTTGTTTTGTTTTTGTAGGTTACTTGGAATTTTTTTTACATATGCAATCATATCATCTATAAATACTGACAGTCTTTTTTATTCCCTTGTGGTCTGTATGCCTTTTATTTCCTTTTTTGTTTCTTTATCGCACTGGCTAGAACTTCCAACACTAGGTTGAAGAAGACTGATGAGGTCAGACATCCTTGTTTTTTTCCCTGATCTTAGAGGAAAGCATTCAGTGGCCTTTTGCCATCAATTATTATGTTAGCTGTAAATTTTGTGTAGATGCTTTTATCAAGTTGAGGATATTTCCCACTTCTATTTTTCTGGGAGTTTCAATCACAAATGGCCGTTGAATTTTCTTAAATACCTTTTGGGGGGGGCATCAATTAACATAACATGTATTTTTCTTCAATCTATTATTACAGTGGGTTTCATTGACTGTTTTTCAAATGTTAGACTAACGTTTCATGGCATTTAATTCTTTTCATATATTGCAAATTCTACTTGCTAATATTTTATCAAAAATTTTTATGTCTATATTCACGAGATATACTAGTCTGTAAATTTTTTTTTGTACTGTCTTTATCTGATTTTGGTATCAGGATAATACTTTATAAAACAAATTGTGAAGTCTTTATATGTTTCTTTTCTATTTTCTGGAGGAGATTTTGTAGGATTGGTGTTAATTCTTTAAACATTTGGTAGAGTTCTCCAGTGAAGCCATCTGGGCCTGGAGATTTATTTTTTGGAAGCTTCAAAATTATGAATTAAACGTCCTTGTGACTAATTATGAATTAAATAGCCCTAGTTTTAGGGCTATTCAAATGTTCTATTTCATATTAGTGAGTTGGGGGCAGTTTGTGTTTTTCAAGGAGTTGATCCATTTAAAAAAAAATTTTTTGTTTAACGTTTATTTATTTTTGAGACAGAGAGAGACAGAGCATGAACGGGGGAGGGTCAGAGAGAGAGGGAGACACAGAATCTGAAACAGGCTCCAGGCTCTGAGCCATCAGCCCAGAGCCTGACGCGGGGCTCGAACTCACAGACCGTGAGATCATGACCTGAGCCGAAGTCGGACGCTTAACCGACTGAGCCACCCAGGCGCCCCATGATCCATTTTATGTAAGATATCAAATTTATGTGTGGAGAGTTGTTGTAGTATTCTCTTATTATCCTTTTATCCTATTATCTCTTATTATCCTATTATCTGAAGGATCTGTGGTATCCCTAGTTTCATTCCTGATATTAGAAATTTGCGTCTTCTTTCATTTTTCTCTGTTAATGTAGCCAGAGTTTTGTCAATTTTATTGATCTTTTCAAGGGAACTGTTGTTTCATTGAATTTTATTTATTGTCTTACTGTTTTCAATTTCATTGATTTATGCTTTTTTCCTTATTATTTCCTTGCTTTGGGTTTATATTTGCTTTCCTGTTTCTAAATACTTGAAGGGCGAGCTTCAATGATTGATTTAAGACTTTTCTTCTTTCCTGGTGTATGCATTTAGTGCTATAAATTTCTCTCTGCCTCAGTTGTGCTCCCAAATTTGATATATTCTATTTCCAATTTCACTCAGCTCAGTGCAATTTTTGATATGAGATGAGACCATCTCTTTGACCCATGGATTATTTAGAAGCATGCTGCTTAGTTTCCAAATGTTGAGATTTTTTCCTGTTATCTTTTTGTTACTGCTTTCTATTTTTACTTCATTATGTTTGGACAGCATACTCTTTATGATTTCAGTTGTCTAAAATCTGTTGGCTTTTTTTTTAATGGCCCAGGATATGGTATATGTAGTGTTCTGTGGGCACTTGAATATGTATTCTGCAGTCATTGAGTAGAGCGTTCTATAAATGTTCATTAGATCTTGCTCATTGTTGGTGATGTTCTTTAATATTCTTGCTGCTTTTCTGTCTAATTGTTCCATAAGTTATTGAGAGGGTATGTTAAAGTCTCCAAGTATAATTGCAGATTTAGGGGCACCTGGGTGGCTTAGTCAGTTCAGTGTGTGACTCTTGATTTCAGCTCAGGTCATAATCCCAGGGTCATAGGATAGAGACATGCACTTAGCGTGGAACCTGCTTGAGATTCTCTCTCTCTTCCTCTGCTCTCTCCCCAACTTGTGCGCACGATCTCTCTCTCTAAAATAAAAACTAGGGGTGCCTGGATGGCTCAGTCAGTTAAGCTTTGGCCAGGTCATGATTTCACGGTTTGTGAGTTTGAGCCCCATGTCGGGCTCTGTGCTGACAGCTCAGAGCCTGGAGCCTGCTTCAGATTCTGTGTCTCCCTCTTTCTTTGCCCCTCCCTTGCTCACGCCCTGTCTGTCTGTCTGTCTCTCTCTCTCTGTCAAAAATAAATAAACATTAAAAAATTAAAATAATAAAATAAAAATTATTAATACGTTTGGATTTGGGATGCCTGGGTGGCTCAGTCAGCTAAGCATCTGACTCTTGATTTCGGCTCAATGCATGAGCTCATGGGCGTGAGGTTGTTCTTAAACCCCACACTGGGCTCTGTGTGGGCACAGAGCCTGCTTAAGATTCTCTCTCTCTCTCTCTCTCTCTCTCTCTCTCTCTCTCTCTCTCCTTCTGCTCCTTCCCTGTTCGTGAGCATGTGCGCTCTTTCCCCCGATAAAATGAAATTTAAAAAAATAATTGTTATTTATATATTTTTTGCCCTTCAATTCCATTGTGTTTTGCTTTATATATTTTGTAGTTGTGTTTTTTGGTATATACACAAAAAGCCTTCTTCTTGGTGGACTTACTCTTTTATCATTATAGGATATCCTTCTCTGTCTCATAATTTTTTTCATTCTGAAGTCACTTTGGTATTACTATCACCACTCTTGCTTAACTTAGAAAACTCGACAAAAGAAAAAAATATATATTGTATTTACCCATAATTTTGCTTACCCTGCTATTCCTTCCTGATGTTTCAAGATTTCTTCTTCTTCTTTTTTTTTTTTTAACGTTTATTTATTTTTGAGACAGAGACAGAGCATGAACGGGGGAGGGGCAGAGAGAGAGGGAGACACAGAATCTGAAACAGGCTCCAGGCTCTGAGCCTTCAGCACAGAGCCCGACGCGGGGCTTGAACTCACGAGCCGCGAGATCATGACCTGAGCCGAAGTCGGACGCTCAACCGACTGAGCCACCCAGGCTCCCCTCAAGATTTCTTCTATCATTTCCTAACTGTTTAGGGAACTACCTTTAGCCATTCTTTTTTTTTTTTTTTTTTTTTTTTTTTTTTTTTTTTAACGTTTTTATCTTTGAGACAGAGAGAGACAGAGCATGAACAGGGGAGGGGCAGAGAGAGAGAGGGAGACACAGAATCTGAAACAGGCTCCAGGCTCTGAGCTGTCAGCACGGAGCCCGATGCGGGGCTCAAACTCACCAACTGTGAGATCAGGACCTAAGCCGAAGTCGGATGCTTAACCGACTGAGCCACCCAGGCGCCCCTAGCCATTCTTTTAAGGTAGCTTTGCTGGTGGCAATTTCCCTTAGTTTTCCTTTATCTGAGAATGTCTTGATTTCCCTTTCCTTCTTGAAGAACATTTTGGATGTATATGGTTTTCTCCCTCCAGCACTGTTGTGCCTTTTCTTTCTTATACTGTCATTAAAACTGCTTTCCTCTATGGGTAAAGTGCTATCTCTGATTTCACTCCTGTGTCTTGTTTGGGGTTTGGTCGGCTTCTTGAAATTGCAGGTTTACGTTTCTTGCCAAGTTTGCCAAGTTTTTACCCATTATTTCTTCTAGTCCTTTTCCAGCTCTGCCCTCTTTTTCTTCTCTTTCTGGGACTCTGATGATGTAAATGTTCAGTCTTTGTTTATAGTTCCATATGTCCCTGAGGTTCCGTTAGTTATTTTTCAATCTATTTTCTCTCTGTTGTTCAGCCTGGGTAATTTATATTCTATTTTCAAGTTCTCTGACTCTTCTGTATTTTAAATTCTGTTGACCCATTCACTGAGTTTTAAATTTCAGTTATTGTATTTTTTTGATTCTCAAATTTCCATCTGATTGGTTTTTTATACTTTTAATCGCTTTGCTAAGGCTTTTAATTTCCTTGCTCAACTTTCTATTTTTTCATTTACTTCAAGCATGTTCACGATTGCTTGTTGAAACATTTTTAAGATAGCTGCTTTAAAATCCTTGTCATACGATTTCAACATCTATGTCATGTTAGTGTTGGCACCTGTTGATGACTTTCCTTTTTCAAGTTTAGATCATCCTGCTTTTTAGTATGATGAATAATTTGACTGAAACTTAGAAGTTTTGGGTATCATGGCATGAGACGCCACATGTTGTTTAAACCCTTTATTTTAGCGGACTTCTTCTGAAGATTCTCTGGCAAGGGAAGTGGGTGCTGCCTTGTTATTGTCAGATGGGAGTAGAAGTCCAGATTCCCTATCCAACCTCCTCTGATACCCAAGGTGGAGGGAACTCCCCATTACCGCTAGGTGTGTAGGGGTTTCTGGGTCCCGATGTGGTCTACACTGACACCTCCACTGACCCATGGGGCAGACAAGGGGTTCATAAATGCTTCCTGCGTGGTCTTCTCTGACATCCCCTGGGGTTGATGGTTGGAGGATTGGACACCTTCTTCTCAACTGGTGAGGACGGAGCTCTAGGTTCCCCACTTGGTCTTTGCTGGTATGGGTGGGGTAGGACTACAGTGTTTATGGAATAGACTGGTTATTGTCTAAAAGTTCTCTGTCTTTCTAGGTTGCCCATTTCCTGATCCTTTAGCTAGAAAAAGCAAGCTTTTGTTGGACCTTTTTTGGTTTTGGTTTAGTGGAGTTTGTAACTTCAAGGCTATGAAGCTAAAAGAAAACCCCAGAACTCACCACTCTGTTGCTCCTTGAGTCTTGAGGTCTCTCACCAGTCTTCTTTCTTCTCTCCACCTTTCAGAATCTTTTAATGTAATATATGTAAATATATATTTAATGTAATGTTTCATGCATCCAGAGAAAAGTACACATACTCCCATCTTCCTGGAGCTGGAAATCCTCTTTTATTGATTTATTGATTTATTGATTCGTGTTTTTTAAGTTTATTTATTTGGAGAAAGAGAGAGAGAGAGGAGGAGGAGGGGCAGAAAGAGGGAGAGAGAGAATCCCAAGCAGGCTCCGTGCTGTTAGCGCAGGGCCCGACGCGGGGCTCCAACTCACAAACTGCGAGATCATGACCTGAGCCGAAGTCGAACGCTTAACCGACTGAGCCACCCAAGTGTCCCTTATTGATTTATTTTTTAACATTCCTCCTTGTGCAGACCTGAGGATGAATTTCTAGGGTAAATAATGAACGGCGAAATTTCTGTGTCATAGGCTATGTGTATCTGTATGTGTGTGCACGTGCATGTGAGTGAGGGAGGGGAAGACAGAGAGGGAGACAGGGGATCTGAAGCTGGCTCTGTGCTGTCAGCACAGAGCCCAGTGTGGGGATCGACCTTACCAACCGTGAGGTCATGACCTGAGCTTCACCGACTGAGCCACCCAGGCACCCCTAGGCTCTGTGTATTTTTAAGTTTTTTTTTTTTTTTAATTTTTTTTTCCACCGTTTATTTATTTTTGGGACAGAGAGAGACAGAGCATGAACGGGGGTGGGGCAGAGAGAGAGGGAGACACAGAATCGGAAACAAGCTCCAGGCTCTGAGCCATCAGCCCAGAGCCTGACGCGGGGCTCGAACTCACGGACCGCGAGATCGTGACCTGGCTGAAGTCGGACGCTTAACCGACTGCGCCACCCAGGCGCCCCTGTATTTTTAAGTTTTGAATTAGCCTCCAAGATGCCAATTTTTACTCCCACTAGCAGGGTGTGTGTCCTTCTCCCTCCCCATACTTGTGCATATGTACCATTCAAAATGGTACTTAAAAAATTTTACTAACTTGGGTGAAAAAATAACATTTCATCGTTTAATGCTGCAATTGCTCTGATTACTAGTGAGGGCAAGTATTCTTTACATGGAATTATTGACTTGATTACATGGATTTTACATTATAAAGAGGAAGAGAGACAAAAAACAAGCAAACAAATTAATCAGGTATTTTTATTCTTTATTTATTAAAAAAATTTTTTTAATGTTTTTATTTATTTTTGAGAGAGAGACACAGAAACAGAGCATGATTGGGGAGGGGCAGAGAGAGAGAGAGAGAGAGAGAGAGAGACAGAATCTGAAGCAGGCTTCAGGCTCCGAGCTGTCAGTGCAGAGCCTGATGCGGGGCTCGAACCCACGAGCTGCGAGATCATGACCTGAGCTGAAGTCGGACGCTCAACCGACTGAGCCACTCAGGCGCCCCAACCAGGTAATTTTAAAGAATGGTAAATATTATGAAGAAAATCAAACAAAGTAGTGGGTAAAAGTATAGGGGGCTCATCAAAGGAAAAAATACAACCATGAGAGGTAGTAACACATCAGTTTTTTGGGTGGCGCCAGGGTTGCCCAAGGGGGAGATGTCCCTCATAGCAGGAGTCTGTTCAGGGGCTAATGGAGAGGGGGCCACATCCAGAAGTGGGGGAGTAGGGGGCCGGAGATGGTGCTTACATGTCTAGGTGGTGTCACTGAGCAGCCCAGAAGGGAGTCTTTAGGTCTGAACTCTGGAGAGCAGTAGCAACTTGGGGTCTTATAACCACAGTTCTCTTATCAATGGCCAGCAAATGCTGCATGTAGTTTTGTGGGGTATGCAAAGCAGGCAGGTCCTAAGTGACGGAAAGTCTGCTTGTTTGGACTATTTAAATTGTTTGGTTTTTTTTTTAACGTTTTATTTATTTTTGAGACAGGGATAGACAGAGCATGAACAGGAGAGGGTCAGAGAGAGGGAGACACAGAATCTGAAACAGGCTCCAGGCTCTGAGCGGTCAGCACAGAGCCCGACGCGGGGCTCGAACTCACGGAACGCGAGATCATGACCTGAGCCGAAGTCGGCCGCTCAACCGACTGAGCCACCCAGGCGCCCCTTGTTTGGACTATTTAAAATTTGAGTTTGACGCTGGCAGGCTTTTGGGCTAATGAGTCTCAACCTGCTGTGAAGAAATGACCTGGAGGCCAATAGACAGGGGCATCTTTGGGTCATTTAGATAACAAAGAACTATGGGGGTTGGGGAGAGGACTGCTTTAGATGGAGCAGTCAGGGAGGGCTTCTCTGAAGAGGTGACGTTCGAGCTGACACCCGAGGAATGATGAGGGGGCAGGTGTGGGAAGGTACAAAGGCTTCGGAAGTAGGCAAAGCTTAGCATGTGTGTTCAAGAGACAGAACGAGGCCAGAGGGGCTGGAGCTGAGTAAACAGAGCAGGGACTGCGGTTGGAGAGATGAGGTGGGGGCAGGGGCCAGATGCTGCTGCCATGCCAGAAAAAAAGGGTGGATTTCTATTCTAAGCTCAGTACAAAGCCATTGGAGGATTTTGATTAATATTTTAAATATTCCGGTTTATATTTGGCAAAACTCAGGCTGTCATGTGGAGGGCGGAGGAGTGGGGGGCAAGGAAAACAGGGAGACCAATGGGGAAGCTCTAGGGAAGAGAAAATGGCGGTCCGAATTGGGAGGTCGTGTGGAAGTGGAGAGAAGTGGGCAGATGGCGGAGGCGGAATGGAGCTAGCTAGCATCCTTGGCGATGGATGGGATGGGAGACGTGAGGAATGGAGACAATTAAGGATGGCCCAGGGGGGTGGGGTTCCATTTCTTGAGATGGAGAAGACCAGGAGAGGAGTGAGTTCGGAGGAGATTAAGAATTGCCCGTGGGAGTCTCATCCGCTCTGTGGGGCCGAGGTCAGAGGGCCAGATGATCCTGTACTGGGCCGTCTGCTCTGGAGATGACCTACTCCCGTTTGTAGATTTAATGGGGGCCTTTTCACTACGTGCAGAAGACTCCAGGGGACTCTGTGTAGCCAACCAAGAAAATGAGAAACCAGACTTTAAACCGTCATTTAATCAAGGAGCAAAAATAAATTCTTAATTAGCCTCCGCTGACTGCATATCAATTACAGTTCTATTTAAACAGCTTTTTCCTGATTGCAGGGTGGTGGCGGGTGGGTGGGGGAGAGAGAGAGAGAGAATGAGAAGTGGACGTGCCATGCGCGGTGGGGGGACATTCCCTCGTCTTGGTCTCCTTGCAAGTCCATCACTGTAGGTGCCGTCATCCTCACCTTACAGACGGAGAAGCTGAGTCTGACGAGGTGAAATGACTTGTCCAGGGTCTCACAGCTTATAAGCAGCAAAACCACGATCAGACTGTGGCTCTTTGGACTCCAGCGCCTCCTGCATTATTCTGCCACTCCTCTCATGTGACCGAAAGTAGATAGTTCTTCCTTTTCCTTCCAGGGACTTAAATTAAAATCCACACCTGACAGACCAGAAGGTGTCAGCCGTTAGGGAAGCAGCCTCCCCACGGGTTTAAGGCAAAGGCCATACCTTCTCAGGCTTTGCCAAGGCCTCTGAGAGGTCCCGCCTTTGGCATCGGCGGTGCCGACCGGTCACCACAGAGATGCTCCAGGTCCCGGCTCCGGTAGAACTCACGGTTTCCATACCGCGCTCAGTTCTCCCAGCTCTTCACTCACACATCTTTGCCTTCCCACCCTGCCTCAGCCTTCCTGCAAGTCAGGGAGCCGAAAGTTGCCACCTTGTTTGAGACGCGGGAGGAGAAAAAACACAGGCACAAAGCTCAGACGATTATCTCCATCAATTATCCTGAAACACTTCTTCTCACCCCCCAGCCGGGGCTGAGGCTCTCCCAGGTTCTGGGGCGTAGCGTGTTGAAACATGTCAGAACAGCCCACACTGATAGCAAGCCAGGGGGTTTGTTTTCCTTTTGAACGTTTTATTATGGAAATTTCAAACTTCTGCAGAAGTAGAGAAATAGTATAATAAACCCTCATGTGTCCATCATCCCTGTTTCGACAGCTCCCAGCCAATTCTGTTTAATCTATACCTCCACCTACTCTCTCCCTTCCATATCATCTTGAAGCGAATCCCAGGCATCGTATCACTTCATCCATAAATATTTCAGTTTGTGTCTTTAAGAAGGAAGGAGAGAAAGAGTTTTAAATGGAGAAAAACATCCCAACTGAAAACCGATGCTTATTTGAAAATGGGAGACTGTGACTCTACGGTGAGGGGCGAGAGATTCCAAGCTCTTCCTGGCCCGGCCACAGTGCATGTCAATCAAATCCTGTCCCTCACTGCTTCCCTTTCCTCATAGCAAATGCAAATGGGGGTCCTCACTTCAGAGATGAGAAAACTGAGGCCCAGAGAGAAACAGGATTTGTCCAAGGTTGTATCAGGTTTTATAATACATGGGCTAGCTGGAGACACGTGGGTCACTTGTGCAGGTTAATACACCGGGTCCTTTCAAGTCAGTATTTTCTAAATATTTGGTCAATGTTTATTTAGAGGTGAGGCTGCGTACTGCAGGGGGAGAATGGAGAGAACAGAGTCTTGTGACAGCCTCAACCAGTCCCCCATTCTTGCAATTCCGCGCTGGTCCCAACTTGCACAACCCGCAGAACCAAACCCTGAAGTTAACCTGCCCACTCTCCTTTGAGGCCAGTTCAGCAACCAATCTGTTGTTACTCGGTTTCCCCTCGGTGGTGGTCGGGGGGGGGGAGGGGGAAACCGTCTCACTTTTAACCCAGGCTGCTTCTTCAGTGATTCCTCTCAACCCCACCGGGTTCCTTCACTGAGATGAGTTGGGGTGAACCAACCAGGACTCTTTCAAGTGGCACTGAGGAAACTCAACTACCTCAGCAAAAAGGGATGCGAGTCCCAAAGATTCTCTCCTCCAGGAGTGGCTGGATCCAGGGGAAATCTGTACTCCCCTTCTTGGCCTTGCTTAGCCGGACGTCAGCTACCTTCTCAAGCAGGCGCTGCCCCCGTGGTGCAAGACAGTGGTCAAGTTCTGGCCTGTATTGTCTCCTTTTATGAGCCCAGCAGGAGAGATTCTCTTTCCTGACTCTCATTGGCTCGCTTTGGGTCACGTGCCATGCCTGAGCCAATCATCATGGCCCGGAGTTGAGATACACCGGTTGGATTAGAGGCAGGTTATCTGGGGTGGGTCAGCATCTTCCGGTCCCCGGTGGAGTGAGACTAGAGGGGTTTTGGCTCCCCGGGGGAGAATCAGTAGACTGTTACTGAAAACGGGAATGGGTGATGAACTGGCAAGCAACAGATTTCCACTGTCCAGTTATATTTCCTGGGATATTTAGGCGTCCCTTAGTTGTGCTCTGGCTTTGGCAATCGCCAGCTGTTTGTCCCTGATTGCAGCAGTGTTCGTGTCAGAGGGCGTGATTTAGAACCCGAGGCTCCCGGCTCTCAGCCCGGGCTCTTCATGTCATTTCCGTCCCACGCTCTGTGGTGCGTTCAGTGGACCAACTGCCCTGTGCCTGCATCCCTGGGGCAGACCTGCCTCCCATCTTGGCCAAAAGCAACTCCCTGCCTCCTAGCCTGAGGATCAGGAGCCGTTTCCTACGGGATCAGCCATCCTGTTTGCCTATGATCTCGAGCAGGCTCTTCGTGTTTCTGAGCCTCAGTTTCATAGTCTGGAGCATCTGTAAAATGGAGCTAATGTTGATGCTGATCTTCCAGGGCTGTGAGAGGCTGAACTGAGCCTGTGACTTGTAAAATGATTATCACAATGGAAATAATAATACGATTACCATTGATTGCCCCCTGCTTCTTCCTCTGAGGAAGTATCCTTTTTTTTTTTTTTTTTTTTTTTCTCAATCCCCCTTCTCCTCCATTCCTCCCAGGGGAGCAGCGACTTGCTCAGGGCTTTGATGGAGATGAGTGTTGATGGCTTGGAAGCTTTCAGAGCCGCCCACTCTTCCTCCTCCCATCCTGCTGAGCTGACAATTTCGCATGACATCAATTCCTCTGACAGCCGTGTAAACAGATGGTGGTCCCTGCTGCCCGGGGTGCTGGGGAGCGATACCATGGTAACCTGCTAAACCGTGACAGGTGCCAGGACGGTGGGAAATCCAGGACCTTCAGACAGGCACACACATGGCTCAGGCAGCAGGGCCTGAGTTGTGGGTTTATCTCAGACACCGTGGGCCAAGCCTGGGCTGGTGTGGCAGCAAGGCCGTAGGCTTGAGTATGGACTCTACTCCTTCTTAGGTGTGTGACCGTGACTGAATTTCTTCCTCTCTTCTGGCCGATGGTGGGTAATTAGCCCCACCCCAGAGTAGCAAGGATATGGGCCTGGAAGTGCCTTGCTCCAGGATGGGGCGTTGCTGGTGCCCAATAAATGTTTGTTGAATGAATAAACAAATGAATGAAAGGGACCTATAGGATCAACTCCCTGGAAGCTGGCTGGAGACAGGGCCCTTGCAGGTCCTGGTTGGAAAGGGTGCCAATGGGATCTGAGAGTGCAAGACGCTGGGATGGCAGCTTCCAGGCACCACCCCTGCACCTTCTCCGAATAGTTGGGACCTAATGATTTGCGAGTGGTGGGGTCTCCATTCCCAATCCCCGCCCCTCCCCCCTCCCAGAGCAGGGAGAGTCAATTAGCACTCCCAGCTGGGAAACTGGTGAGTGGACTTGTGGAATCATAGCTTTCACTAACTCTGCCTGCTTGCCTCAGTTTCCCCAACTGTCCTCTCATCCATGCTGGACTTGGAGCTCTGGTTTAAGCTGTGGTCTATTCCAAGTTCAGAACGGGACAGTGACTTGACTAAGGCCATCCAGCTATCCATACAAACCAACTGGGGAAGGGGCAGCCTCCAGCTTCTGCAGTCAGGCCCTTTTGCTGGAAGGGTCCTCCCCAGCTTTCCATCAGCTTCGTGAAAGCTGCTCTTTCACATGGCTGTCCCAGACCATCCCTACTCCTTCTTCTTTCTCATTGTCCTCCTCTTATTCCACATGCCTTGTGGCTGGGTCTGCCCCCTGCTGAAACGGGAGTACTTCAAAAAAACAAGAAGGCTTGGTCTGCCACTCACTGGCTCTGACCTCGGGCAAGTGACTTCACCTTTACAAGTCAATTTCTTCATACAGCAAAGGGGAACGTTGATTTGGATGGATTAAATGAGATAATATCTGCAAAAAAAAAAAAAGTGCATAAAAGAGTGCCTGGCACATAGCAAGCTTTCAGTAAATAGTGATTTTTGGTATTATGCAGAGGAGGTCCTCATCCTTTATGGGAAGATTGCCTTCCACAAATGGGATTGACTTCAGGCAAGATTCAGAGTGGAAAAAGCACTGAAAGGTGTGGGAGGCAGCTGGATATGGGTCAAGGTGTATGGCCCTGGATGAGCCACTTGCCTTCTCTAAGCATCTGGAAAATGGGGCTAATGAGCCCCAGCGGCAGAGCTGTTGAGGTTGGATGGGCACAGGTTGGGTGGGCATCTGGAGCAGGGTCTTGGTACATGCTAACTTGGTGTCGGTTGTAATAAGCTCTCTTGGAATAAGGATTATTTCAATGCCCCTGAGTGCCAAAACCACCAAAGGCAAGGATGGCTCACACTGCATTCCTGGAAGGTGGCGGTTTGACTTCAGCTTGCATACCTCTAGTGATGGGAAACTCATTCTTGTTGAGTTGGAAGCTCTGCTAGAAGCTCATCTTCTGTGGAGTCCAAACTTGCCTCTGTGTAGACTTCCTCTCTGGAGTCTCCAGTTCTGCCCTCAGGGCCGCCAGGACCAGCTTCCCCTCGGCTTTCTCGCTTGGCAACCTGCTCCTCTGAGCCAAGGAGAACCGGAATGAAGGAGATGGCCCAAGCAGCGTCCCCACCCCCTGTCTCCCAAAGAGCTTTCTGACCTTGTTGGCCAGGCTGGAAGGTTTAAGAGCTGGCAGGCAAGCATGAGAGATTGTCCTTGGGTAGGCTAAGTGGGCCATCTGTCCTGGCTGAGTCCCAGGGCGGACCCACGGTGGAGGACCAAAATATGGCTGGGGCCCAGCATGGAGACCAGAGCGTGAGCTGTCACAGTCTCACAGGCCCAGGTGTGGGTCCAGCTCCCCTGATTATGGCTGGGTGGGGGGCATGACACCAATTTTTGCAACGAAGCGTTCTTCTAAGAATTAAATGATCAGAGATATTTTAATATCTCACATGGTTCTTGGAATCCCCTAATAATCATCTTTTTTGGAACCTGTAATCAGTGAAAGGGTTAATGTGTTCCAGAGAGAAGCTTCAAGTGAGCCAAGCTTTTAAACATTCATTATTACTCTTTTAGCTTCAGAGTTGTTGTTTTTTTTTTTTAATTATTTTATGCTTCTTTCAAAATTCATCAGTTTAGGGCAAGTTGGCTGTCTTCATAACAGCACTAAGAAAATGTTGATAAGGTTCTTCTAATAACAGATACTTCTCTGGCAGGGAGGCAGCAACAAAACCATTTCTGGAGCATTCTGTCTTCCCTTTTGGCCTTCCAGTGAGGTCAGCACCTCTAGACCTTCTTCCATGGCTGTATTAGCCACCCTGATGTCTTATGGCTCCCGCCTTCCCTATAGGAGACAGAGCTACTGAAAGGGCTGCGAAGACCCCTAAGAAAGAAGGAAGAAGGCTGTAAACCCACCCTACCTGTGTCCCAGGTTTGGATACTGTTTAGATGCTCAGACTATTTACTTTCCCCACTTTTGTCCTCATTTCTATTATACATTATTAAACTCACAGGCATCACAGGAACAGAGACAGGGGGACACATGGATGGAAGAGGATAGGACTCCCAATCCTTTCTCTTCATTCTGGTCCTGAACAAGCTAGGGAATCCTGAACTTGGAAGAGAACCGAGAGGCTGTTCAGCTGAGCTGGCTGCCCGGGAGAGGGACGCTGTGGTTTGACTGTTTGTGTCTACCCTAACTTCATACGTGGAAATCCTAATCCCCAAGGTGATGGTATTGGAAGGCGGGGCCTTTGGGAAGTGGTTCAGTCATGAGGGCATAGCTGTCATAACTAGGAGTAGTGCTCTTCCAAAAGAGACCCCAGAGAGTTCCTCATCCTCTTCTGCCATGTGAGAACACAACAAGAACACTGCAACCCAGAAGAGGGCCCTCACTGGACCATGCTGGCTTCCTGCTCTTGGACTTCCAGCCTTCAGAACTGTGAGAAACAAATGTTTGTTGTTTATAAGCCACCCAGCCTGTGGTATTTGGTTACAGCAACCTGGGTGGACTAAGACAAAGGATCACTGCCAGAGAGGCTCCTGGAGGGGGTATGGTCAGCCAGGGCCTCCTGACCACTGCCTCATTTCCTTGCAAAAGGGATCAGGAAGATAGGAAAGATCACAGGCAAAGGTGAAGAAATGAGCGCTCGAGTCTTGCCTGCACTGCCCACTGGCTACAGGACTTTGGACAAGGGGCTTCCCCTCTCTGGACCTCCATTTCCACACATGTCAAATCGCAGGGTTGGACTAATTGATCCAACCTCAGGTTAGGTTGGACTAATCTAGAAGTCATTGTTATTTGCGTGCTTTGCATGGACTGGATTCTGCAGTAAGTGTATCACATAAATGATTTGTTTTTATTTTCCCACCAAATCTAAGTTTCTTTGGAGAATCCAACTGTCAATAAAGATCATATTAAATCTTAGGCCTATTGTGTATCTGAAAGTTGTTCTAGGCACACTTTTGTATATTTGCAGACATCAGCCTCTTGATAGAGAACAAGGAATTTCCAATTAGATACGCTATCAGTTAGGATTAGGTGTTGCTGTGTGTAATGGAAATCCCAAAAGTAACAGGGGCTTAAACACACAAAGATTTACTTTATTGCATAAATGTAGTGCAGTGCTGGTATGCGTGCTCCAGGAACTCATTAAGAACCCAGGCTCCTTCCATGTTTATGCTCTGCTGCACACATCTTCTGTCCTCAAGGTCACCACATGGCCCAAGAGGACTCCAGGAGCTCCAACCATCACAACTCCACTGGAAGCTCAAGGAAGAGGATGAGAGGAAAGGCTGAAAGGGCTGTACTTTGGCTGAGTCAATTCCCTTTAGGCAGTCTTCCTGGAATGCTTACAGTTTGCTTCCACTTGCACATCATTGGCCAGAACTCAGTCATGTGGTTACACCTACCTGCAAGGGGAGGATGGGAAATGTAGTCTTTTACCTGAGCACATTGCTACCCTGAATAAAATCTAGGTTTTGTTTGCAAGGAAGAATGGGGGAAGGAATACTGGTTGGCCAGTGGGAGTCCCTGTTGCAGATGCTTATGCGCAAAAGACTGTACGTATAATCACAAATCAGGCAGACCATTTTGCAGATGTATTAATGTAGCTATTTAACATAAAATACCAATGTCTGTATTAGTTAGGTTTCTTTTGATTGCAAGTGACAGAAGCCACATCTCAAACCGGCTTAAACAATAAGGACATTTATAACCCCACACATTTCACTTACAGAGATAGGGTTAGCTTCAGGGCTGGTTGATTCAGCAGCTCAACAAATATCACCAAACCCGGGGGCTGTCCATCTATCATTTGTCTTTTATTAGTGTTGGCTTTATCAGAGGCAACTGACTACAGTGGTTCCAAGAATTACATCCAGACTCAATAATACCCAGGCAAATACAAGGGACTATTATTTCCGGCGGCTCTCTCTTAGAAGCTACAAAATGTCCAGAAAAGTCTCTCATGCCTCAGTGGCCAGCATTTGTTTATAATCTACTCCTGGACAAACCATTGGCAAGGAGGAAGGGCGACTGGGCCACTGCTGGAGCTGGGATCAACTTCCATGAAGCTCATGGCTACCTGGGGGGGATAGTAGATACCTGAATAAAATTGGGGTTCTGTGAGTAGGGGACAAAGAGGAAGCATGCTGGTTGATAAGTGCTATCTCCATTTTGCAGCAAGGGGATTGAGGCTCAGAGAGGTGAAATAATCTGTTCAAGGTTAAACAGCCAGTGAGCAGCAGAGATAAAGCCTGAGCCAGGGAAAGTCATCCCAAATTTAACATGCTTGGCATCATGCTCTGCAACCAGAGAAGGGAGGGGTTTCAGAAGTCATCTGTATCAGTGCTTCCCAAACTTTAGCCATTTGGCCCCCACTTTTGTGATTTTCCCCATATTTATTTACACCTGCATGATGATATACTCAATATTTTTTTTTTAATTTTTTTTTTCAACGTTTATTTATTTTTGGGACAGAGAGAGACAGAGCATGAACGGGGGAGGGGCAGAGAGAGAGGGAGACACAGAATCGGAAACAGGCTCCAGGCTCTGAGCCATCAGCCCAGAGCCCGACGCGGGGCTCGAACTCCCGGACCGCGAGATCGTGACCTGGCTGAAGTCGGACGCTTAACCGACTGCGCCACCCAGGCGCCCCTCAATATTTTTTTTAATTTAACTAATATCGCCTTTATAATTTTTCTGAAAATACACTCATGATTTTTCCATCAACAGTTGCAGGACAAAAGCACTGACATAAATGAGAAACCAGTCTTGCTTGACAGAAATAGAAGATCAATCATCAAAAGGAATACAATGAAAACAACTCTCTTATCCTTTCTAGAGGGATACCATTACCTGACAAATTCCTGAATTCAAAGGGTGCTCTGTCCCTGTTAAGAGTAAATGACCAGGAGTGAGGAAAGCATTAAAGACTTACCAGCACCAAGCTGAAGCTCCCTTCTTGATGAAATAACGACTTAAAGAGAAGAGGGGAAAACAGCAATCCTTTCTCATGATGCAGTTCAATGCCGCGTAAGGCTCCTGAACTCATCCCACACACCATTCTTTGAGAAATCTTAACTTACATCAAAGCCCGAATGGTTTGTGACTGCCACATTACACATAACAACAAAATCTCAGAGCGTGTAACAGCAACACGCATTCATCCCAGAGATCTGTGGTTCAGTTGCCACTCAGCTGTTCTAGGTGAGAATTGGCTAGGTGACCCTTCTGTCTATCGGCAACAGGGTTGGCAGACTTTTTCCGTAAAAAGTCAGGGAGTGAAGAATGTTTTAGGCTTTGTGGATCCCACAGTCGCTGTTGCAGTGACTCAATGCTATCGTTGTGGTGTGACAGCAGCTCAGGCAAGATGTAAGGGTACAAGCAGGGCTGCGTTTCGTAAAACTTGGTGAATACCGAAATTGTAATTTCAGTAATTTTCACATGTCACGGAATAGGGTTCTTTGGATTTTTTTTCAACCAGTAACAAATGTAAAAACATTCTTAGCTCTAGGGCCAAACAAAAAACAAGTGATTGACCAGATCTGACCTGAGGAGCCCAGTTTGGTCATGCCAGTCTCCAACAACAACTGTCACTGCCCCTGCCAGGACTGGCTTCCGAGACGTGGGACCTGTGAAACTGCATGTGGTCCTGCGCAGGCATAGAAGGATGCGCTTGGTTGAATGCTCTGTTACAACCATCTTGAAATGATTCATAATTTTTGAATAAGGGACCCTGCATTTTCATTTTGCAGTGGAACCTACAAGTTATGTAGCCAGTCCCGGTGTCTTCTCATTCGAAGTGTGGAGACATGGAGAATCACACCCCCCAACAGTGGTCTCATGGGAACATGTTCTCCTTATGGTGATGGCAAGAGTGCTAGGAGCTGGGTGGAAGCATCTAGGTCTTTGAAGGCCTAGGCCTGAAACAGGCGGATTGTCACTTCTCACCTCCTGTTGGCTGAAGCAAGTCACCCGACTGAGCCCAAAGTCAAGAAAATGGGACACATTTTAATGTGAGGGGGACTCTAGTGTCCCCCTCTTTTAATGAGAGGGACTCTAATGTCACGTGACAAAGGGCTTGGAAACAGGAAGAGGTGATGACTTGGTGCCAATAAGGCCATCTATCACCAACTCCCTGAGAGTGTGTTAATCATTCTGGCCGTTTGCATACCACTAGCGTCAAATAACTCATTATCTGGTCCTCTTGTCTATCAGCTTTAATAGTCCTTTGATCCATCAGCCGAGGCAGAGGCAAGGACAGAAGACTTTTGTGGAGTTAGATTTCAGGGGGGAACAATACAGGAATAGTCTTTCTTCCCCCTCTATGGGATCAGAGCGACTGACAGCACAGTCAGTCCGTGACAGCTGAAGCCAGGGGCTAGAACTAGTTGGCATTTTGAATGTACAAGCCAGCGTGCCAATCTCCTCCTAAAGATTCAGCCAGCTAGCTCCCTTTCCTGGAAGCGTCCTCTTGGGCCCTCAGTGCCTTAGATAGCACCTTTGTGCCGAAAAACTGGAGAAGAAAAATGTCTGGCTCGCATTCTACTTGGTGGCTTCTTTCTAGGTTTTAAACACATAGGAATAAACAGAGTGGGTCTGCAAACATCCATCTGACTATATCATTCCTCAGCTTAAAGTCCTCTCCCGGCGCCCTCAGCCCAGCTTGGCTTCACATCACGGCTCTTTGTGACGTGGCCACAGCTGCCTACACAACTTCATTTCCTGCCACAGTCTACTCGCCATAAGCATCTAGACACACAGCACATCTGCCACCTCTAGGCCTTCGCACCCACTGTCACAATCTGGGAGGTCACCGGTGTGATAAGCCATCTCAAAGACTTTTAAACAAGGAGAGGAAAATTGTTGGCTCATGTAATGGAATATCCAGCGGTGGAGGGAGCTTGAGGCATGCAGAGGTACTTAAGTCATGCTGTTTAGAATATGCTTTCCTCTGTGTTGACTCCATTCTCAGGCAGACACTCCCCTCATGATGATCAGGGGTAGTAACTTCAGGAGGAAGGAAGAGTCTCTTGGGGCACCTGGGTGGTTCAGTCGGTTAAGCGTCCGACTTCGGCCCAGGTCATGACCATATGGCTCGTGAGTTCGAACCCTATGTTGGACTCTTGGCTGTTGGCACAGAGCCCGTTTCAGATCCTCTCTTCCCCCTGCTCTCTCTGCCCTTTCCCCGCTCATGTGCTTCCTCTCTCTCTCTCTCTCAAAAAAAAAAAAAAAAAAAAAAAAAAAAAGAAGTTAAAAAAAAAAAGAGTCTTTTCTAGATATTCCAGCAAAGGTCCCAGGGCTGACTCCCGTTGGCCGATTGGGGTCACGTGGCCAGCATTAAACCAATGGTTGTGGGGGCTGGGGTGTACCGATTGGCCAGGACTGGACCATAAGCCCATTCCTGCATCTGGGAGAGTGGCATTAGCTCCACCTAAACCACGGGGACCAAGAGTGGGGATTTCCCAGGGGAAAGTCAGGAGGTGGTTACCAAATGAAGTGTTGAACAGAGGCGGGGAAGCCAAGGCAACAGACGTCCCCACCCTCTGGTTCCTTTGCCTGAAATGCTTCCCTCCTCTCTGCCTGGCAGACTCAAACTAATCTTTCTGGCTCCACCTCCAGTGTCATTCTTCCTGTAGACCCCTCACCCCACCCTAGAGTAAGCCCCCCCTTTCTCTGTGCTTCCTTCCCTCCCATCATTCAGTGCTAGGCTGCCAGGGGTCTCTTGGGGCCACCCGCTTCTGGAAAATGTCGATGAACTTTGCCAAACTCCCCCATTTCAGAGCCCGTGCCAGTTCACACCTTCCCTGATTTCCACATGCCCTTGGCTTTCCTCCTTGTGACACTCAGCTTCCACATCTGTGTGCACCGCCTCAGGTTGGCTACAGGTGTGCACATCTTGATACCCTCCCCATCTCAACAACAACAACAACAACAACAACAACAACATCTCATTACCTTTGTGACTTTGTAAGTTTCATAGCTTGACTGAGACCTGAGGGTGACAGAGGAATCCCATGGCTCCCCAACTAGCCCCGCCCCTTCTAAGAACACCCTTCTCCCCAGGGTGGCTCCCCCACTGGGCACAACCTTGACTCTTCCTATCCCCCCTGCAAGACACTGACCTGCCAGTCTGGTCTGCAGCGACCCTCCCCCGCTTCCTTGCTCCCCACTCTTCCCGATTCTGCTGAATATTTGACGTCACGGCAACTCCAGAGTCTGTTTAATCTCTCCCCTCTCAGCAGCATCTGAGCTCCTTGAGGGCAGGGCTGTGTTCAGGTCATTTCTGCCCCTCAGGTGCCTAAGACAGGGCATGGCACCGAGTAGGGGCTCAGTGGAGGCTAAATCCAAAACTACGTTCAACAAAAGGCTGCATTTAAAAAAAAAATCAGCAAGGATTTCTTTGGCCTCTGCGGGAAGCGCAGAGAGTGTGGGTGAGTGATGATTTCAGCAGAAATGCCACAGGACGCACGGGTTCTCCATTATTTATGGGACTAAGGAGGCATGTTCCCAGAGCGCTGCGATCTATTCTGAAGATGTCTGGGCAGAATGTGAGTGACTTTGTTCCCTAGAGTCCCTGCAACCCTACTCTGCAGCTACCAGACAGGGGGGCTTTCACCTTCTTCTTGCAGCAATAAAGAAGTGTCTGGGGACTCAGTGCTGCTCCTGCCTTGTTGTTGTTGCCCAATGTGCGGGCAAGGATGGCGAGATGAGAGCAGGACAGCCTCTGGGAACAGAGGGGTCTGGGTTCAAGTCTTGCTCTGCCCTGGATCACTGTATGTTTCTGCCTCGCTGGGCTGCAGTGTTCTCATCTGTGCTATGGAGGCCAGGGCTACGTCCCTGCCAGGGGCCTGGGTGCATTCAGCGAAGCAGTAACCTGTAGGCTTACAGCCTGACGCTGCGTGCTCACAGCAGGCTCTCATTCAATGGCGGTCCCAGCTAAACTAGGTCCAGCTTGACCCTGTGTGGCTCTGAGTTCCTGAAGTCTCCCATCAGGTGGAGTTTGTGGATGGATTTTTTAAAAAGATTTATGAAGCATTTGCTTTCCATTAGAACCGGTGGGTAGAGAGGCTGTGTAATTATTTGCAAGGGATTTCTTATTTATAGAAGGAAAAGTTGAAGGATTTCTAGACGAGGCTATCAGCGCTTTTCTCAAGAGCAGAGGGAGTATGTAAGTTCCGAGCACAGGGGAGTTGTGCTGGTCCTGGAGACACAGGGTGTTCTGTCTTAGGGCATGTGCAGACTCTACAATCAGATGGACTTGAATTTTCCCCTTGTACTTGGTGACCCAGAAGTGGTTGGGGAGGGAGGTAGCCTCGTCTTCATTGGTGCTGGCCCTGATTTTCACAATGGATTTCCACTTCTGGAAGCCTTCTATGATGTTCCGATGGTGACCACCAGTGACTGTGATCACAGCGCTATCCTAGGGTCTGGTATTCCTCAGGTGCTTAATAAATGCTTCCTGAGTGAATTATTTGATGAGCAGATAGCCCTGGACTCGGGGTGAGATGAAGCTCGGTGCCAATTTTATGTGGCCTTGGCTGAGTGTCTATTTCCTCTGAACACCAATCTCTGCATTTGTGAAAGTGGGTATAAAACCACTACTTAGGCTGGGTTTTTGAGGATGGAATGGATCAGGTCAGGAGAAGCACCTAGCACATAGTTAGCACTCAATCCGTGATGGTTTCTCCCTCTGAGTGCCCAGATGCCTTCTTCAGAATTTCAGCAGTCTCCATTCCCCTCCCCCCCCACCTTTATTCTTTCCTAAATAAATAATTCTCTCTTTAAGTACTGCCTTCTAGATAAATAAAACTCTCTTATTTAATTTGATTGTTTTCCTGCTTGTTTAATTACTACCATTAAGACGTTAATGCTTTCTTGTATTTTTGTTTTTCATGGCAAATGTGATATTTTAGCTCCACTTGGGGTTGTTTTATTTGTCAAGTTTCTGCTGTTGCGAGTATCAGAAGCCGGATTCAAAGGGGGACTTGAGAAAAGAGGGGCACTTACTGGTTTTTGTAATTAAATCTCCCAAGGGGTTGCTTTAGCCAGAACAAGGCTGCCCGCAGACGATCAGATGGTGTACCAGGATACAATGTCCAGTTCTTGGCTCTGCTCTCCTGTGCCACGCTTACTCTGGGGCAGCCTTGGCCTCTGTCCTTTCCTCCCAACGGCATCGTTGAAAGACCTCTCCCATGGGGCGCCAGGGTGGCGCAGTCAGTTAAGCGTCCGACTTCAGCCAGGTCATGATCTCGCGGTCCGGGAGTTCAAGCCCCGCGTCGGGCTCTGGGCTGATGGCTCGGAGCCTGGAGCCTGTTTCCGATTCTGTGTCTCCCTCTCTCTCTGCCCCTCCCCCGTTCATGCTCTGTCTCTCTCTGTCCCAAAAATAAATAAAAAACGTTGAAAAAAAAATTTAAAAAAAAAAAAAAAAAGGAAGACCTCTCCCTTCCCACTAGAGACACCAAGACCCTTGGGACTTGGGTCCAAACACTGCACCGGGGGGACTAGCCAGCCCTGCTGGGCTCCATGCCTGGAGCTGGGGGTGGGGATTTGGTCCCATCCAAATCTCCTGGGCTGAGAGAGGCAACGGGTGGGTCCCACACGAAAACCAGGGTGGATTCTGCTATCTGAGGCAGGGGACACCGGGAAGGATTATTATCATTTCTGTTTTACAGGTGAAGAAACAACCAATGCCCACCACTGTTCTATTAGCAGCAAATTCAACCCCCTCTAATAAGCTTATTTCCTCTGAGAATTCGGATCTGGGTATCTCAGAGTCAACCTCAAAGACCCTTGTGGGACCACGTTGTTTGGGTCAACTTCTAGGTATGTCCAGGGCCACATCTGGAGCCTGGTGGCAGAGGTACTGGCGTGGAGAGCCAAAGAAGGTTGAGGTTGGCCTTCGTCATGGCCCCTTGTCAAGCCACCCCCCCCCCCCCCCGCCCCTTGATGATCTTGTGCAGGTCCGCATCCTGGACCTTCATTTCTTCATCTGTGAAATGGAAACAAACAACGCCATCCTCCCAGAGATGTTTGGGGGATTCTCTGAGGTGATGAGCACTTAGTAAGCGCTCAGTGAATGCAGAGCTGGCGGTGAACCTGTGCCACCTTAGGCGAGTCCCTCAGCTGTTAGAGCCTGAGCATCCTTGTCTGCAAACTGGATGATGATAATCTCCCATCCTGGGCTGGGCATGCAGGAGGCACTTAGTAAGAGGTCGGAGACTGAGATTCTGCAGCCTATAAATTCCTACCAGGCACCAGGCATTTTCACCAACGTGATCTTGCTGTTACTAAGTCCCCTGCTATTTAGATGAGGAAACGGAGGCTCAGAGAGGCAGACTTACTCTTCACACGGCTGAGGGGCAGACCAGGCTTTAACCCATGTCCTTACCACTGTTCCAGCTGCTTCCCTGAGGAACTGGGGGGCTGCTTCCATATGTAGCACTCAGCCCTCAGGGCCTGGCTAAGAAGTCACCTCTCCTGTGTCTCCCCAGGGCTCCCCAGTCTGGGTGAGCACTCTCCTTGGTTTTCCCCAGCTCCCTAGGTCCCCATCACAGCTCTTCCTCCCTGGCAGTGCTACTGTCTGTGTGTCTGTCTGCCTCCACTGGACCAGGGACCAGGCCCGATATGCTGGCCCCCGGTGTGCTGCTGGGAGTGACAATGGAGTCCCTAAGTTTGGACACAATGGCATGGTGGAAAAAGGGCTTCTGGCCTCACCCACAGTTCTCCCTGCTGGACCTTGAGAGGAGTCGAGAGCTTCCCTGAGCCTCAGTCTCCTCCTCCCTTCTAGCTGTGTGGTGGTCAGGATAGAAGAAGTGCGACAGCAGCTGACATTATTTGAGGACTTACTCATTTCATTCATTTCTGCTGACAATCCTTTAAGGCAGAGACAAGGATCATGCACGTCTTACAGGTAAGAAATAGACTGAGAGACGAGAACTGATTTGCCCAGGGTTGCACAGCCGGAGCCTACAGCATGCACAGTGGGGACTCATAAGTGGTGTCTATAATAACAATAAGGGTTCGTGGAATAAGGGGATGGGGGCTCTCTTGACCCCCCTGCCGCTGTGCCATCATGGGCCTCGTGGCCCTTGTTACATACCGAGCTTGGCCAGGCTGTGTACCCACGCAGCTTGCTGGGCTGCGCTGGCTGGGGAGGAGAGCCTGGCTCATACACACCAGGTCTGGGAGTAGCTTCTGGAAGGTGGGTGGTTTGCGGCAGAACAGAGGCCTCGCCTAGCCTCCCTGAGAAGCATCGTCAAGTCTGATGCTCTGATCTGGAAAACGCACTGCACCCCTGCAGCACCCCACATTTTCATTGCACCTTCCTCTCAGCAGCGACATCTTCCTTCTGTGGGAAGAGCTGTAGCAGCCACACGTGTTCTCTTCAGAGGCAGCCTCGATGGTGCTACAATGTTTACAGTGCGTGTTCCCATCGAGGAGGGGCTGAGAGAGGTGTGGCATGAGGTGGCACGGGACCCCATGTCAGAGACTCCCCAGGAAAACAGCTAGAGATACTTGGAATATAAGGGAGAGGTCTGTGGAAATGTGGGTATCAATGGTAGGGGACCCAAGAGACTGTTCTCCTGCACAGCCAGTGAGTGTTGGGGCTGAGGCCAGCACTGGAAAGTTGGGGGGTCAAGGCCAGAGGGAGAGGTACTCTGTCAGCTTTCCCAGAGGGCTGGAGAGAAGTAAGTTTAGAGGGCAGACCTGGATCCACCGTCCAGCAAGAGAATGATTTGCCAGAGAAGTGGTGAGCTTCCTGTGTCTGGAGGTATTCAAGTTTTAGCATTTTGAGCTCCTAAAGGGAGATTTTTTATGGGGTAAAAAAAAAGTAGCCCAAATATCTTAGAGTTCAGCTGAGGAGGAGTCAGTCCTATAGGAGAGAAGTGTGAAGAAAGCCTTCAAAGATCATAAAGTTTGTTGATGGATGGCAGTGGTCCTCAACCCTGGCTGTGCATCAGATCAGAATCCGAGAATCAGATCAGAATCAGAGGTATGGAAGGATTAGGGCACCGGGATCTTCAAGGAGGCTTCCTGATTCTCTGTGTCCGGGGGAAATGACTGATGATCTGACTGCTGCTCTGTTGGGGATGGCCTTGGCCTTGTAGAGAAGACCTCAGGGTGAGAAGCTCTGAGCTGGCTTTTGGGGCCCTGTCAAGGACAGGGCGCTGCAAACCTTGGCGAAGGACCAATAAAGCTTTTCTTTCCCTGTTCTCGAGGATGGCAGCTGTTGACTCTCCTGTAGCTTAGCATCTGGTCCTTCCAGATTGGTGGAAGGTCATGTCCCAGCAGATGTAAGTGACCAGAGGGCAGACAGGCAGCTCATCCCAAAGGCTGAAAGGACAAGGAAGGTCAAGGGGGCAGTGGGAAGGCACTTGGCTGAGGCGGCCAACTGGAGAGCTTGGAATCCTATGGGGAGCATTCTAGGTAGGGGCAGGTGAGCTGGGAGTGTGGAGAATCAGGGATGGCTTCCTTGGAGAGGTGGGGTGAAACAGTCTTGAAGGATGGGGAAGCCTGGGGAAAGGGAGAGGGACATTGCAGGCGGTCCCTAAGCCTGAGGCTAGTGCCGGAGACTGGATTTATCAGTACCTATTTGGTTGCAACTTCTAGAAATGGAATGGAACCCAAATAGATTTTTTTTTTCGTTCATGTAATTGAGAAGTCCAGAGTTGGCTTCAGGCATAGCCAGATCCATATTCTCAAACAATGTCATCATCTCTTTCCATTACTCAAATCTGCTTTCCCCATGTGTGTATTGCCTCAGGGGGATTCTCCCAAAGATAGCCACCATAGCACTTCTTCCCCGATAGCTCTGTAATAAGTTCCAAGAACAGTCATTGCCCTGGCTTGGGCCGTGCCTAGCCCCGAACCTGGCAATGGACGGCTCTGGTGGGCTTCGACAGGGTCATGGCCCAAACCCTGGGTTAACAATGTGCAGAAGTATTTCCACAAGGAAATGAAGTTAAGAGCCTTGAGACAAGGGGACAATCCTGGATTATCCAGGAGGGTTCCATAGAATCACAAGTATCCTTACGCGTGAGAGGGAAGCGGGAGAGGCAGAGGAGGGGCTGTGAGGGCAGAAGTAGAGATTGGAGGGATGCAGTTGCCGGCTGGGGGCCATGAGCCAAGGGATGCAGGTGGCCTCTAGCAGTTGGAAAAGCAAGTAAACAGATTCCCCTCTGGAGTTTTCCTGAGACCCATCTTGGACTTCTGACCTCTAGACTGGTCAGTGATATATCTGTGACGTTGTAAGCCAGTAAATTTGTGGTCATTTGTTACAGCGGCCAGAGGAAACGAATACACCCCTTAGTACTTGACATCTCACGTTCTGGATATCTTGCTCTGCACTGGCCTCCCTCCATCACCAAGAGAGAGTCATCTCCCAGGGGCTCACTGCTGAAGGAGGGCTGGGGTTCGGGTCTGTTCCTCTCAACCAGCCCCGCCCCACCTGGCAGGTTGCCCCAGGCTCAGATTGGCCACTGCCTGGGACTTACTCTGAACCCTTCCTCCTCCATCAGGACAGTGCCTACAGCTGACTGGCCTCAGTGTAAACATCACCCGCCCCCCAAGAAGTCTTCCATGTACAACTTCAACACCTTAAAACCCCCCTGCCTTGCACACTCTTCATCAGCTCGAACCACACTGGGGTGGAATTGTACGGTTCTGGTCTCTCCATTAGGCTGTGAGCTCACTGAGGACACGCATCAGTGTCTGATTCATCAGTCACTGCCTCCCCTCACAGGGCCTGCGCATAGTAGGTGCTCAGTAAACATGTGTTGAATGAATGAATGACCATATGTGCGCCACTAGGCATGAGGGGTGGGTCAGAGAAAACCCCTCCCAAACATGGAGCTGGACTTGACTCCTGGCCGTTTCCCCCAAAACCCATTTTCTCTTCTTCCTGGTTCTTGCCTCCCTTGTAAGTTAGATGTGGCCATGTGCTGAGTACTGAGTCCTGGCTGGTTGGAGGTGAGGTTTTTGAAGTATGTCCTTCTCATTGTCTCCCCTTCCCAAGGCTGGCAAGAGAGGCGGACAAAACTACAAATGGCGAAGCCTCTCCCTGATCCTGATGAAGAGGAAACCCCCAATGACTAGGAATACAGGCTCAGGTCTGTCGTATGAAGAAGCAACCAATTCAGACGTGTCGAGCCCTTATTCAGTTTGGAGCTACATTTCCGCAGCTTGTATTACTCAAATTAATACAGAAATTGGTACCTTGAAGTGAAGGTGTTGCCATAACAACATATGTGGCATGGTCTGGGATTGGGCAGTGGGTGGGGAGGACGCAGCACTCACAGGCGGGAAAGCTGGGGACCCCTGGTACGCAGTTGAGAACATCTAATGAATCGTTGCCCGAAATGGAAGAGGAAAAGAGCCTGACAGCTAGAGTGCATTTGTTCCTTTTTGCTGCCCACAGCAAGATACTACCAGAAAGCCACATGCTCAGGCAACAACTGTCCCGGCTGCAGGCTGAAATGAGACAGAACTCGGAAACGTAGGGCCCCTCTGGATGGGTTGGGTT
This sequence comes from Felis catus, assembly GCF_018350175.1. Classification (NCBI taxonomy): domain Eukaryota; kingdom Metazoa; phylum Chordata; class Mammalia; order Carnivora; family Felidae; genus Felis; species Felis catus. Next base: position 174,195,600 of record NC_058368.1, read on the forward strand.
TTCCTGACTTGGACTATTGCTCGAGCAAGAAATAGACTCCTACTGGGTGCGAGTGTTCCCAGGCCTCTGGGGCTATTTCTGCAGCAGCTGGCATGACCCTAACTACACAGGTAGCCTCGGTAAGTACCGCCCTTAGGTGTAGACAGGGGCCCAGACACACACTTTGGCTGAGTCTCTGATGGCAGGAATGGGTGCGTGGACCGCCCCTCCCCGCCGCCCAGGATGGCTCACGCAGGACTCTGTGGCATGGGTCTGCAAGCAGAGGGCTGGACCCAGGTGGCTACGGGATTCCCAATGAGCCAGTCTGCAAAATGCAGGGAGACATAAAGGGCTCTGTTACCCCCAGATAAAAAGAAAAGGGCTTTTGCCACTGAAAAGTAAAATTAGTTCCCGGGTTCTACAATGTACAAAGTTCTCCCACATGTGTTGCCTCATGTGATGCACCAAACCTATGAGGAAGGTGTTACTTTTTTCAGAGGAAGACACTGAAACTTCAGGATTAATGACTTGCTTAGGGTCACACAGCTAATGAGCAAAAGAGCTAATTCAAGGTCAGCTTCCCATCTCTAGAAGTTTGCTGTTTAATGACTGAGAGAAGGGACCTCTTTATTACTGGGGTCTGGTGAGTGTGTGTGTGTGTGTGTGTGTGGTCAATGACCGTGGGGTCTTTGCGTCTCTGTAGGCCTCAGGGACCCACGTACTTGAATTCTGCTGAACAGAGGGACTATGGAGGACAGGGAAGCTTGCCCAGAACAATCTTCACTGATGATACAACTGAGGCCCAGAGAAGCCGGGCAAGCTGAGATGAGCTCCCAGGACTTGTATCTGAACTGAAGGCTTCTCTCTGTCACTCACTCACTCTGCCCTGCCCTCCAAGGGTCTTGCCTCCTTGGCCGGCTCTCTCACACTCTGAAGGAGGAACCTCAGTCTCACCTGCTCCACCCACACACGGCCACCTTCCCATGCTCTGTGCTGCAAGGCTGGGCTCTGGGAACTGCAGGGGAGTTCCGGGGACTGGAGTCCCAGCCTGGACTTGCTGTATTGGATTGGGTCACGGACCTGATGGCCATTGGCCATCCAGCGTCCCTGCCCCCTTCACTGGGGGATTTGCCCTTCGTGCACTGTGGGTGGGGCTGTCCTGGGGCTATCCAGCCAGGTGGCTATGTTCTCCAGACCAGGCCAATGAAAGGCATGGCCTTTCTCCAGGAGTTTTGAATCATAGGAAGAGACTATTAGAGATCATTCATTGCAGTGGTGGCAACCTGGCAGAGAGGAGTGTCCCCCACCGCCCCCCCCCCGACCCCTGAGCGGCTCTGACATTTGCTGAGCTCAGTCCTCTGGCTTTCGTTTCATTTGGGGAGCTACCTGACATCCTTCCAGTAGATGAAGTTCCCTCACGTCAGGGTTTAGGGCTTGCAGCCAAGTACTGTTGATGATGCTGACAGAAACCCAAGTGGATAGTAGGAAAGGAAGTGTTCTCTAAAGCCTTCCTTAGAGCAACACAGTGTGCATTAATTGAGCACCGACTGTGTGTTAGCCCTTGTGCTGGGCACTGGGGTTCCAGAGAGGTTCTGATCTCCTTCACAGCCTGGAGGAGCTCACGGTTCGTGGCAGGGGAAGGAGACAGCAGAGGGACAGAAACCAGTGTCGGCACGCCGCTCGGCCGTGTCTCCCACGTAATAAACTCCCAGCTGCTAATTCAATTGGCACCCAGGAGGGTTTGCTCCTGCTTCCTCTCATTTCCCTTAAAAAAATCAATAAGCTGCTCATAATGTCTTTAATAAAGACTAAATCAGAGCATTTATAACCTTATTATAGGGTTGGCATTTTCAACATCTTCCCCCGCAGCTGAAGTCCAGTTCATGTGGCATCATCTGGGAATCAGACAGTGGACCGAGACAATGGCTTATGATGAATTAACCAATAACCAACCTGAATTTGGCAGTTTACCATTTTCAGAGACTCCCACGGGCATCACATCAACCCTGCAGGTTAGAAGACTCGCTCAGAGATGGAAAGGAGCCTGCCAACATTCACACAGCTAGGATGGAAATGGTAGAGCTGGGGTTTGATCCTGGATCCGCCTGACTCCTCGGCCCTGGCTTTCTGCTGTAAAGAGTGCGGATGAATAGCTGGAGCTCTGGGAGCCGCAGGATGGTGGGGCTGGGTGGAGATCCTTTCGGCAAGCAGAAGGCTTAGGGAAGGGCAATTACTTGCAAGGTGCTGTTAGATAAGCATCCATGTTCCCACACTGCCCCCTGGTGGACTCCTTGAGCCTGGCCTCCGGGCTGTTGGAGGGTTTAGCTGGGAGTTTCAGGCTGATTGCGTCTGTGAGGGGGTTTGGGGAGACCTTCCTGGTGGAATAGCTCTGCTTTTGCACAGCTGAACGTTGAAGCCTTCCAGAAGAGATAAGAGATGTTCATGTATTTACTTGATTGTGGGAAAAGTGTTCATTCATTGATTCAACCTATCTCCAGAGACACCTGCATGCCCGGGCCAAACAAAATGCTGACGATTTGGCACTCCCCTTGCCGGCAGGGAGGCCCCAGCCTCATGGAAGGGTCAGGCCCACAGGTAGATACTTATGACGCAGGGTGATGTGGGCACTGTGAAGCCATGCCTAGGGCATCCTGGGAACCCTAACCTGGGCAGGAATGGGGAGTGGTGGGAGGGGCCAGGGAAAGGCTGGTCAAAGAAGGTAACAGGTCAGGTGAGTGTGCTGGGTAGCTGAGGTCAGAAGGGTACAGAGGAAGCAGCAAGCGGCCGTGTGGCCAATGGCCCAAAGCTTCAGGGACCCTCACTTTCAGGGCTCTGACTTCATCATTTTGCATTCATCATTTTGTGTTCTTTTCCTTCAGGACCCACCCCAAGTTGTGTGAGCTTCAGGGGCTCCACCTTATCTGGTTTTGCCAAAGGAGGAGCCAAAGCAGGGGTACCCCAGGGTCGTGGAGCAGGCAGACCAGGCCAGGCAGGCCAGAGCCCTGGGGAGCTTGGGGCAGCAGGGGAGCAGAGGAGGGATGAAATGATAGAGGCAGAGAGCGGCAGGTTGGCTCAACTAAGAAATTCAGCTCTGTCCTGAGGGCAATAGGGTCCTATTAAAAGGTGCTCAGCGGGAGAGTGGCCAGGCTCCCCCTGAGTTAGAAAGGTTTTGACAGAATAGCGAGTTCTCCCACCGCGACCCCCAGACCCTGGCAGAGGGACGCCAGCCATGGTTCCTGGGCTTTGGCAGAGCTGGCCCTGGCCCTCCAGCAGTGCTGTTCTCCCCAGCGACAGGCGAGGAGTCTCTGGGCCAGGAGGAGGTGCCCGCCTAGAGCCCACCAGCAGTCCCCCTTCCAGAACGCACACCTTGGGGAGCTGGGACCTAACCCCAGGATCTGTGTAGGCCTCGCCCCGGCTCCAGGCTCCAGAGGGTGGATGACGGTGTGTGCCTGGCTAGGTCCAAGGACAGCTGTTTGGGGGGTGTGGAGTGGGAGTTGGAGGGTGCCTGATGGAGGGTGGCAGGCAGCTGGAGCTGCTGCAGAGTAGGGGAGGACACTGCCTCAGTGGTCTCTCTTCGTTGCCTTCATTTCCTCCGCGGAGATACATGAGCACCTGCTGGGTGCTGGGGGCTGAGCTCACCAGGCCAGACCCAGCTGGTTTCCTGGGCCAGATGTGCTGCGCAGGCTGGGATGCAGCTGGCGGGAGGTGCCAGGAATGGGAACTGCAGGTAGGTAGTAGAATCCAGAGGCTGGCAGCTGCACGCAGGCGTGAGTGTGTTCTTCGAGGAGCCAGGCTGAGGACCAACACTGGGTCAGACAGGGGAGACAGTGGTATGCCAATGCGTGCCTGGTATAGTGACACGTGGGGGAGGGAAGGGCAAGGGAGAGGACTAAGACCCAGATGCCAGTGCGAGGAGTCCTCAGTTCATATTTCTTGGCTCTTGGTATGTAGCACAGGAGTAGGTCAAGTGGCTTAAGAGTCCAGGGCTGGAGCAAAGATGCGAGGGGAGAGACCACTGTTGGGCCTGGGGAGCCTTATCTGGGGGTTGGGGGGGGGGGCAGATGGTGGCCTCTCTCTGGCAATCTGGTCTCTGGGACATGGTCCTGTTCTCTCCAGAATAAGATTCCCACCATGTCTGCAGCCCCAGGAGGCAGCAGGAGGCTCCCCAAAGGCGGGGAGGAGGCGCTTGTCTGGCCCAGCCTGGTAATTAGACCCTTCAATTGCAATTACTTTTGCAATTAGCTCAGCTGGTAATTGGAACTGGAGGTGGTAATTTCTGTCCTTCACAGAAGCTCCCTCTGAACTGAGCTTTGCTCATCTGTCCAGGGTGCAGGGTAGTGCTCTGGGGAACACTGGGCTCTTGGGTGGGAGCAACGTGCACACAACCCAGGGCTTGGCTCAGAGTGAAGCATTTGGCTTCTGCCAGACCCCTGGGATGGGAATTCTGGCCACACCAGGTGCGGGCTCGGTGCTCTGCCCTTGAACGTGGGCTGGCCTAGTGACTTGCTTCTTCTAACTAGTAGAATATGACAGAGGCAAGGGGCGTCACTTCCACGATAGGTGAGAAAAGATTGTGTCTTCTCGTTTGCTAACAGACTCTCTTTCCTGCCTCAGGTTTGCACGCTTTGAGGGAGTCAGCCGCCATGTGGGGGAGGCCTGGGCAGGAAGGAACAGAATGCTGCCAACAACCAGTGAGTGAGTCTGACAGCCAGTCCTTCCACAGTTGAGCCTTTGGATGAGACCTTGGGCTGATGCACTTTGATCACCGCCTCTCGAGAGACTGTGAAACAGAAATGCCAGCTAAGCCGATCCCAGGTTCCTGACCCTGGAAACTGTGAGATAATAAGTGGGGGTTGTTTTAAGCTGCTGAATTTTGGTCTAAGTTCTTATGCAGCAATAGGTAACTAGTACATGAACAAACTATTAAATTAAATATATTCTGTCCTTTGACCTTGACAAAGTATATTTTCAAACTACCTGAAAGGTCAGGTTCAAGTCTAGACTCTTTGGACTCCTTGGAGTTCTGCGCCAGAGCATGGTGGGAAGGGGAGAGCTGGAGTTGTGGCATGAGGCCATCCCACTTCTCTTCACACACATCCATCTCATACACCCCGGGTCTTGTACACGCCCAAGAGTTAAAACTCCGTATACCAACCCCTCCCCGCCAACAAATAACCACGTCTGGATCCAGCCATGCCCACACCATTGGCATGGTCTACCTCAAGGCGTTGGATCTAAGGGAAAGGCTCCTGCAGGCCCTAGAATTGGGCTTTAGCAGTGTTTGGCCAAGGAAATCCAGGGTCTCGAGTGTGGTTTCGAACGGGGGGAGGGTTGAGCTCCTGTTGGGCACATCCTATGAGGTACAGCTGGAGGTCCAGGGCAGAATTGTCTAAAGCTCAGGAACCAGAGCAGGGGCCCTTCTTGCCCGGGTTTGGGGGTGGTCCTGGGAGGGCCCCTTGTTCCAACCTTCGCAGACGGAGTGAGGTACCCCCAGGGATATGGCAGCACAAAAACAACGCTGGAGAGACAGGAAGGGATGGGGGAGATTAAATAATACCAGTTCAGGGTTTGTCAGGGCCCACTCTGTGCCGACCAAGCACTTGCCAGGCCCTGCCATCCAAGGATTTGAAGGACACAGCCTCTGCCTTCCCAGTTAGTAGGGGAGGACACACCTCAAAACAGACTCAGTCCTTCTCCCCAGGCATACAGATTCTTGAAAACCTATACACAGGAGAAATTCTGGTTCGACAGGCCTTCACTCAATTAGAATGGGTTGAGTACCTCTTACATGCCAGGAGCTGGGTATTAAACAGGAAGAGATTTATTAGCACAGGGGTTGTTAGGAAGCTCCTAGATCCTTGGCAGAACCAGATGCCCTCTGAAGCTCGTTCTGCCCATCAGCCTGGTGCTGCCTGAGACCACCGCTTTCTGCCTGGAGTGGATTTTTATTTTTTTTTATTTTTATTTTTATTTAAAAGAATTTTTTTTAACGTTATTTATTTTCAAGACAGAGCATGAACGGGGGAGGGGCAGAGAGAGAGGGAGACACAGAATCGGAAGCAGGCTCCGAGCCATCAGCCCAGAGCCCGACGCGGGGCTCGAACTCCCGGGCCGTGAGATCGTGACCTGAGCTGAAGTCGGACGCTTAACCGACTGAGCCACCCAGGCGCCCCCTGGAGTGGATTTTTAAATTGAAGGTGCTTGCTGCTTTTGATCAGGAAATCCCGTCACATGTCTGCACCCGAAGGGCAAAGAAGGCTGGGAAATGCAGATGTTTGCATTGGACACCGGGCAGGAGGAATTCACAACAGAGGAAACCCTGAACACGTGGGAGGGTGCTCACAGGTTTGGGCAGCCATGATTGACAGCTGCCTGCATTGCAACAGGAGCATGGAATGATAAGGAAGGACAAGTCGCATGGGAGCAAACCCAGCAGCGTTAACTCACCAACGCACAACAGCAAAGCCTTTACGCTTCCTCCTACTAACACGCCACTTGTCTTTGGAGACTACTGGTTTGAGGAAGAAGAATGGATCTGATCTCACCAAATAAAGGATTTTCAATTCCTTCCAATTCTTTTGCAAGTCCCAGCCTATTTCAATTTTGGGTAAATGTTTAAACAACCCCACGAATGAATGCGCGCTTTGGCTATTGTTGCAATTTATAACCTCCAGCTCAGGACTCCCTCCCACTTCTCACTGGGCTGGTATTCTCCCCCTATCTAGCTTTTGCCAGCATTATTGCCAAAAGAAAAAAGGTTGATTCCAGAATATAAAAAAAATAAATAAATAAGACTGCAAAATCAAAACCAATCAATGTTTATATTTAAACATATTCTACAAGCAGTAATATTATGCCAGCTGGTGAACTGCAGTTGAATTCAACACTAACAGAGTCATTTAAGGTGGGGTGTGAAAACATTTTAATGCATTGATAAGATATGGAGTCAATCCTCCCAGATTAGCATATCTGTACCGGAAGGACCTTCATCAAACATCAAACTACAGGATTTTTTTCAAACTTGGAACCTTAACCATCTTCATTTGGTGACATGTAAAACAGTTATCTACCTTAAAATTGTGGAGCTTTTGAAGCAAATATTTACTAGGTACCAAGTAGGTGCTGGGCCCTTTGATATATTATCTCATTCCACCCTGATTTGGTCCTTACACTAATGGTCACTTCCATTTTACAGATGGGGAAACCAAAGTACAAATGAACGAAGAACAGGCCCTAACGCTTCCTTAGAACTTGAACTGGAACCAGAATTCAGATGTTAGGGTTCTGAGGTCAAGAGAGGAGTGAGGGTCCTTCTCAGTAAAAGTCTCAAAACCTTGAGATCCAGTATGCATATTTGCTTTCTCCTCTTACCTTGGGTCAAAATATAACCCAACACTGTTTGTCAACAATGACATGGTGGGCCTGACCACAATTTCAGAGACGTGAGGACAGGAGCCTAAGCCCCACGCTGCGGCCACATGAGTGATTTTGATCTGGTTCAGAGTTTCTTGTGCTTGAAATAGGTAGTAATGCTATTTATAACCCCATTGTCCATGGTGGCTCAAAATCGCTATTTCTAGATTACCGAAATCAAAATTGGGAGAGTTAAAAAGATCATTTGGACAGGGAGATATGAATCCCTATTGAGAACTCTTCTTTGCCCCAAGGGGTTACCATGGATACAAACTGGTGAATTGATTGCTCAAAAAACAGCTCAAAACCAGAACATTCTCCGTATTTCTTGGTGTCATGTCCTCACAGCCTGCAGCCAGGAGTCGAAGAAACCAAAGTGGTTGGACGGCTGTTGCCACCAGGTAGTAGAAGAAGACTTCTATTAGTATGCTTTCCCATGAACTTTGGTGGATTGTGCAGAAGAGGAGATGGGTCTCTTGTTGCCCAGATCAATAGCTGACTTGTATCAAGGCCCTGGCCCACCACAGTGGTCCTACAGCATGACAGAGGACCACAGAGGCACAGTGCGTTGGTGATATACGGCAGGAATTTTGCCCACACTCTCCCACCACATCCTAGGGAGCCCAGATGGGCTTGTCAAGTGTATCTGGGCTTCTGTAGAGTTGACCCCATCAGAAGTAGGGCAGGTGGGACAGGCTACCAATCCAAGAGAACGTCCCCAGGTACATAACTATTTTTTATTTCCATTTTACACTTGGTGAAACTGACACACAGACCATGCCTTCCACTTTGTCTTGAGGGATTCCTAACATCAGAAATTGTGACCACTGAGGGGCGCCTGGGTGGCTCAGTCGGTTGAGCGTCCGACTTCGGCTCAGGCCATGATCTCACGGCTTGTGAGTTCGAGCCCCGCGTCGGGCTCTGGGCTGATGGCCCAGAGCCTGGAGCCTGCTTCCGATTCTGTGTCTCCCTCTCTCTCTGCCCCTAACCCACTGGCATTCTGTCTCTGTCTCTTTCAAAAATAAACAAACATTAAAAAAAAATAAAAAAAAAAAAGAAATTGTGACCACTGAGAATATACCATATTAAAAATAATTTTTAGGGGCGCCTGGGTGGCGCAGTCGGTTAAGCGTCCGGCTTCAGCCAGGTCACGATCTCGCAGGGTCTGTGAGTTCGAGCCCCGCGTCGGGCTCTGGGCTGATGGCTCAGAGCCTGGAGCCTGTTTCCGATTCTGTGTCTCCCTCTCTCTCTGACCCTCCCCCGTTCATGCTCTGTCTCTCTCTGTCCCAAAAATAAATAAACGTTGAAAAAAAAATTAAAAAAAAATAATTTTTATATAATCATGAGTTGAGCCGAAGCTATGGTTGACAAGCTATGGTAGACATCTAAAATGTATTTTGTAGCTATTTAGCTGAGCATCATTCATTTTTTAAGTTTACATTTTCTTATATTTTGGAAGCTCTGACTTGTTCTTTTGGTTCCCAAATCTCTCTGTAGGGTCTCAGAACAGCATGTGGTTCTAGTGTCTAATGGATGGAATAACCCTGCCAGCAGGGGGCACCCCTGCCCATTGCAGTGGTTAGAAAAACAAGATTTTTGTCAAAGCAGAATTTTCAAAAGATTAAAAACACAACTCATGCGAATGTATAGTCAACACGTAACAGAGTTTCATTGAACCCATTCGGGGGCGGCGGGGGGGGGGGCGGCGAGGAACAAGCAAGGTGGTAAAGTTAGCACAAAGAAGTATCTGAGAGACAACTCTACCTGGAAAGGAAGAACCTTGAAATAAGACTGCCAAGACACAAAACCGGTCAGTGTCCTACAGCACAATAAACCATAACCTCTGGCATTATCTTTTCTACGGAAGAGAAGTTACTTGCATTTCTACCGGGCCACAGGAAAATCATTTGCAACGATCAATCTTGTACAAATTAACATGTGGCTGCAGACTCTGGTCCCTGATCAATAATAAGTAGTCAGCAAAGGGACCCTTCCCCTAGAGAATCATCTAATACTGGCCACGCCTGCTAGCCACGCTCCAATATGACACTCGGAGGACACACCATCACCTCGAGCCCTATTTCCATGCTTTGGATACATTTTCTTAAGAATAGAAAAGATGTTCTCTGGGGCGAGTCCTGGCTGGGCTCAGGGCTGGATGTCGATGCATGGGTACCTGGGCAGGTAAATAGTTCGGCACCCCCTCCAGATCTATGTCTCTCAGTCTCTGTTCTACCCTTACTCAGTAGAACCAAGGGAAAAATGATTTTTCCGTAAGAACAACCAGATACAGAAAGAAAGTCACTCATTCACGTCTATGGTCCCAGCGAGTCAGTTCTGAAAATACTCAGCAAAACATTTCTCATTTTTTGGTGGTTATTATTCCTTCCTTAGGTTGCCTTTGGGAGTATCCAAATCCAATAACTAGTGGGGAGCATAGTAAAGAGTTTTAATTTTATATAAGACTTTTTTTTGTGTGTGAGCAACAGGAATGACTGGGTTTTAGAATTTCGTTGGGTGTCACTGTGGATGCCAAGCTTGCTCTGACCGCACACGTACACGCAAATTGTATGGAACGGGCAAGTGCATAGGGACTAAAAAGAGACCGGTGGTTGTCAAGGTGTCGGGGAGAGACCGCCAATGAAGTTTCTTTTGGGGATGGCGAAAATGTCCTGGATTCAGACAGTGGTGACGGTTGCACAACTTAGTGGATGTGCAAAAAGTGCTGCATGGTATACTTTGGCCATTGTGGGCGAATACCGTCTTTCACACCACCTATGTGACTTGGGCAGGCTGGCTTCCTCCCTGGGGACCCGGAGGAAGGTAAGACTTGGTAGCGCTCATGGAAAGCCTGGGGTGAGCCCAAGGAAAGCTTTGGGAATTTCTTCTAGTGAAATGTCCTGTCCTGCGCTCACCGGAGGTAGGGCATCTCTAGGGGGAATATTCTAACTTCTAGGGGATGGGAGAAGCCAAGGCATGATAGAAAAGACAGGTGGGATGGTGGGGCTGTAGGGAGACAGGCCTCTCCCCCCCCCCCCCCAGGGTCATTGGTGGGAGCTTGGATGATCTGTGCCTCTCTGAAGGGCTATTGGGCCACACGTAGAGTCCATTTCCAGAATTAGGAGGTATGTTAAACACACATGCACGCCTCCCCCCACCCCATACCACCACCACCACCACCAAAACTCACTTGCATATGTGCACAAGGAAATGTTGTCAGACGATCAGCGTGGTATTGTTTAAACAGCTAAAAATTAGAAATGACTCAAATGTTCATGGCTAGGGGGACACCACAGAACACCCTCTGGTAGTTAGCAACAATGAAGGAGCTCTTTATGGGCTAATGTGGTTGACCCTTGGAGACACATTGCTGAATTCAGCTCCTACGGCGGAGTATGGCGTTTATGTTAAAGCAAACAAAACTGAACCAAACACCATGCAGCAGACTGGGTAGCAGAGGTTGCATCAGGGAGAATTGCTAGGGGGAAGGAGGGAGAAGGGTGGTCAAAGGGACTCTGGGTTTCTCTGGAATGTTACAATTTTGAAGACAAGCGGGTCTGGGTTGGAGCCTCAGCTGTGTCACTTACTTGGGTTTTTAACTGCTCACTTTGTGTCCCTCTTCAGGCCCCAGCTGGTGGGGATGTGAATCTCTACCTGGCAGGGCTGACTGGTGGAAGAAATGAGCTGGCGTCTGCGGAGGGGCTGACATAGTGTCTGGGCACAAGAAGGGACTCATAAATGTCAGCTGAAAGATGATAGGGTCGTCTGGGAGCCACACAGAGCCTGCAGGTCCCTCTGGGACACTGTTTCCTCGGGAATCCTGCCAGGACCACTGGGCACATGAGAGCCCCGGTAATGCCCCAGCAATGAGGGCTGTGGTCCAGCCAGGCTTGCACAGCGGCATCTCAGGGCATGAGAGGCACGTTGTGCTGTGTGACCCTGAGCGGGGAGGTTGGGGATGTGGCACGGACACCTGCAGTGACCTCCAAAACTAACAGATTATGAACCCTTTAGAGCTACCAGCTGGGTGAAAGGAAGCTTCTCCCAGCCACTCTTCAGACTGTTAGTGACCACGGAAGGCTCCTGAAATGTCCCTGGAAAGCTTGGAATTCTGGGAGGTATGTGTCCTTGGCCATTATTTCCTGCTTGGGTGGCCTGGAAAGAGCTCTCTCAGATGGACAGCGGAGATGGTAAATTCTCCCTCAAAGCTCCAGCTGCAGTCGGGTCAGCAAAGGTGAACCGCTGGCTATGCAGCCGAGATGGGATTCCAAACGGATTCCCACAGTCTCGGCTCTGAGCGCTCCCTCCTCCCACCCACCGCGCTTCTCACCTGCGTTTAAGCACAGCCTGGCCCACGTGCCCCAGGAGCGCATCCCTTCAGAAGGTCACGGCTGCCGCGGCCATGTCCTCCCCACACTCCGCTCTCTGCACCTTCCACCAGGCCTTGGTCATCCCGGCACTGGCCCCCGTGTCCCACTCCTTCCATGGTTCCTTGGTGATTTTAGGTTCAAGCCAGTCTCCCTGGAGGGCGGGGAAGGTCTGTTCCTTTGGGCTCCCAGCATGGAGTCTATGGCCTGCAGGAGAGCCTGTGATAGATCCTCGTAAAACGCTACAGTCCGTCCTCACTGGCAGGGGCTGCTCCCTCAGCTCGAGCCTGACCTTTCCATAACACACACGGCATCGTTTTAGCCTCTCTTGATGAAGACCCTTCCAAGCCATGCCATGACTCCTGTGCCCAGTGCAGCCGCCTTGGGGGGCCTCCCCGCGGTCAGCCCTTCCAGATGCCCTGATCTCCTCTTCCTCCCGCCGCCCCCCACCTCTTTGCCTAGTTAGCAATAATGGTTTAGCTTCTCTCCAGCTCCCTGTTGGTGGAACCTAAGCTGGTTGGAATAGGATGCCGGAAATTGCGATTCCCAGGCTTCCAGCCCTGGCCGGTTGCCTATGCGGTGCCCCACTATTCGTCACACCCACTAGTACAGTTCGGGGGACACGTCCCTGTCATCTTCTTCCATCTACACAAACTGCTTAACACCATCTATTGGCTCCATTTGCCACTCTCATCTTTCCCAATCCCCCTTAGCACATCTTGGTCTTTTCTCCCCTGAGGAAACCCACATAACAACCCATTCTGAGCCAATCACTTCCCGTGAGCTTTGGCTGAGCTGACGCGGAATCCCTTCCCTGCCTCCGGGGACATTCGACAAGGCGCGCGCCTCTGGGCCTTCTCTGCAAGGCCCCACGGTCAGGATTCCACAGCCTCCTCCGGCTTCTTCCCTTCCCTCCCAGGGGACACTGCTCACCCCTGTCCTCAAACGGTGACCTCGACTCTGGTCAGCTCCCCCTTTCACTTTCCAAACCCTCTCATCGGTGCCTTTGGGACTCACTCCTGGCACAAACTCCGTGAACTTCTTCTTGACCTGGTGGTCCCTTGCCTGTGCCTACTCTACTGCAGAATTCCTTGACGGACACGTTTTCCATTTAAAAAAAATTTTTTTTTCAACGTTTGTTTATTTTTGGGACAGAGAGAGACAGAGCATGAACGGGGGAGGGGCAGAGAGAGAGGGAGACACAGAATCGGAAACAGGCTCCAGGCTCCGAGCCATCAGCCCAGAGCCCGACGCGGGGCTCGAACTCACGGACCGCGAGATAGTGACCTGGCTGAAGCCGGACGCCCAACCGACTGCGCCACCCAGGCGCCCCTCGTTTTCCATTTTAAAGATCTCCTCTTCTCCTACTTCACAAAGGCGTCTCGGAAGCTGGCAATTTCAGAAATACTCCCTTCTATAAACCCTTATCGAGAGCCTACCACGTACCTCGCTCACAGGGCAAGCGAGACAAAGGCCTGATCCGACCAGCCTGTCCTTCATTGCCAGCATGGTGTCCTATGATGAAACCTTGTTCCCTGAGGACTCTTTTACTTTTTAAGGTAGCTTCCAAGTTGGCCTTTACCGCAGTGTTTTCTCATAACTCTTTTTCTAAATCAAGACACGCCGTACGATGAAGTCTGGGGAGTATTCCTCACCAGGAAGTGAAAAAATAAAACCGCAAGGCAGCATCTGTTTCGATAGCTTTATTGGAACATGGTCGCAACACAGAACACGGATCTGGGGACCCACCGCAGACACTCCTCCTCTAGACAGCATGTGCCCCACTTCTGCAGCCAGCAGAGGCTCTAGGAAGCCTCCAGAAGGGTGGCGGCAGCTCAGAGACAGACCCGAAGGAGGCCCCTGCAGTGGCAGGTGGCGTGTGGGCACGATGGGTTGGAGCCCTGACCAGCTGAGACCGTGATCAGCCAGACCAGTCTTATGCCTCCAACTACTTGGCCATGACTTAGAGACCCACCTGCCTTAGACCCCCAAGAAAACTTGAGGAAGGGATTCTGGGGCTTCCAGATGGAATCCAGGCAAGAAATTGAGCATCTCTGAGGGCCACTGGGGCAAATCATGCCTTCAAGTATGCTGGCAGATAAACCACTTAAAGCCCCTGCTATGTGCCAAACGCTCTTCTAGGGGCTAGACATACAAAGGTCCAAAGAAATAGGCAGGGCCCATGACCTCCTGCGTGGGGGAGACGGACAGAGAACCACACAGATGACTGTAAATTACAAACAATCAATGGCTTCTGAGGACCGTTCTGGGGTATGTGGGGGAGGCCTGACCTAATAGGGTGGGTCAAGGAAGACTTCCTCAAGAAGTGATATTTCAGCTGAGATCTCATGGTCTCACGTCATGGAAACAGCCTTGTGCATGGCCTAGTAGCTGCAAAGAGCAATAAAATAAACAAACAAAAGAGAGAAGCCAGTGGGGTTGGGGTGAAGCGACAGAGGGGACCATGGCAGGAGGAGGCTGGAGGGACAGGTCAGGGCTGACCATGCAGGGCTGGTGGGCCATGAGAAAGACGGTTTCTTGCATGCGCGACGTGACCATATTAGTGTTTTGCACAGCCTGTTGTGGCTGTTGGGTGGGGAGGCAGGCTGGAGGAAGGCCAGCAGGGAACATGGAGAGCTGTCAGGAAGCTGTCTCGGCAGTGGGGCCGAGTGGGGACAGGGCAGGTGCAGAGAATCAAGCAGAAGGTGGGGACATGTGGAACTAGGGCTCAAGAAAACTGAGCAAGAGGAGCTAGAAAGGGAGGTGCCAAGGCTGACCTCCTTGGCCGGTGGCTCGGGCTCTAAAGCCAGTGGGAGACGTCTGTCTGAGACCGGGAACCCGGAGAGGAGCAGGTGCAGCGAAAAGGTCTAGAGTGTGGTTGTGGACACGCTAAAAGCGAGGTGCCTTTGAAACACCCAGGCTGGAGGTCGTGGCTGGAAAGCCACAGTCGTGGCTGGAAAGCTCCCAGAGGAAGCTTGGGGTCCAGGTACAAATCTGTGAGTCATTTCCTCACAGGGAAGCCTCCTGGTAACTTCGGTTAAGAGGGCGCAGACGAGGTCACAGAGGGAGAGAAATCGCAGTGAGAAGAGAAAGCCCTTGGGACAGGCACACCGGACAGCCGGGGAGAGGACAGTGAGTCGCAAGAGGGCTGAGAAGGCATAGGTGTGCAGGGAGGGGGACACCACGAGGGGGTCTTGGAACCAAGGAAGGAGTGGGCTCAGGGAGGGGCAGTGGTTAGCAGTGAGGGTCCACGCACACCCTCATTTCTCCAGGCTGTCATCACCCTCACTGCCTTGGGTCTCATCAACAACCCTGTAAATAGGCCATCTTACCCCCTTGGACAGAGGAGTCAAGAGATGGCCAGAAAGATCGCTACTGACGCACCCAAGGTTACGTATCCAGCAGAGGGCGCTGTGGGGCCAACTCCCCCCACCCGGCAAGGCCACCTCTCCCTCTAGGACTCCGGCGCACTAACCACCACCGCCCACCCGGGACCTGCTCCGAATGTTCGAATGCTCGCTCCGCTCCACACCACTTCTTGATGAAAAGCACCAGAGAGGGTTAGTACTGCAGCATGAAGGGATCCCCTAGGCTCCGGCTCTGAGCCTCGCTAAGAGGCAGGTAGGCTGAGTCAAGGAAATACCTTGATCTCTCTCCTGAGAAGCAGTGCAAGGTCATGGCAAGAGCCTGGGCTTGAAGCCGGGCTTTTTACCCATGCTCCCACTTGCTAATTCTCTGCACAGCTATTTTTTCGAGTGCCTCCTATGAGCCGGGAACACATACTAGCTGAGTACCCTGAGGCAGGCCCCGGTCTTCTCTGAGCCGCAGTTTCTACTCTGTCAAGTAGGTTGGTGATTCTTACCACATGTTATAAGGATTATGTGAACTCATGTAGATGAAGTACCCCGCACACAGAAGGTGCTCATTAAAGGCTAATTTCCTTCCTTTCCTTTCTCTTCTCTTCCCTTCCCTCTCCTTTCCTCTCCTTCATCCTACAGAACCCATGAGGGAGTGAGAGACTAACTCTTTATGGCAACGCCGTCTGCTGTGCTCAGAGGGCCTGCGCGTTCCTGCACGTACAAATCCATGCACACACCTGTGCACGCACCTCCAACGTCCAGCCATCTCTGCTCGTGACTCAGGGCCAGCACCAACGTGAGCTCTGAACCCATGGGATTCAGCGGACCCAGACCCAGGAGAGTTCTGAGCACCTGCTGAGAATGCCCGGCACAGGACAGGCCGCACCACACTAGACCCAAGGACCCCGGCACCCCGCTGTGTGCTCTGGGACTCCCTAGACTCGGGCTAGGGCGCATCTTCGGTGGCTCTGGGGGCTTCTGGGTCCTTAATGGCTCCAGGAGTCAAATCTTGGTGACCAGAAGCAGTATCTTCTGTGTCCTGGGCTGGGTCTAGACAGCCTCGGAGGGCAGAGTCCTCACCGCTTCCTGGGGTGGTGTCCTCAGTGGCTCCTCGGACAGTGGCTCGCCTGGCTGCTCCTCTGAGGGGCCTCTCACGTGTCTCTGGAGGAACCTAAGCCCCCACAGACTCTTGCAGCAGCTTAGAAGGTTGCTGGAGCACACAGTGCAGGATAGCGCTGGCTTCCTGAGGAGACACAAGCACAGGTCAGGGCTGAGGTGACCATGGAGCAAGGCCAGTGGGCCCAGGACCTAGCCTCTGGCCTTTGCTTCCTCTAAGCTGGCCTTGGGAAGGGTGGGGTGGGATGGGGTGGGAGCCCTTCCTTTGCCACCAGGGCTGCCCACGTGCAGCCGGGACTTCCCTCAACCCACAAAGGAGAGCATCCAGGAGACGTGCTTTCCGATCTCAAGTCTGCTTCTAACATCCTCTGTGTGCCCCTGAACTCCTCTGAACCCCAAACGGAGGAAAAAATAACCACCTTTCCAATTCTTGGCAGGATTAAGTGTTACACAATATGTACGAAGGTATCCCACACATTGTCTAGCTCACAATAGGAGCCCAGGTAATGTGTGCTGTTTCTGACTCTAGATGAAATGATTCCCGAACAATCTACAGCACTCCTTGCAGGAGTTCGGGGGAAGGCTGGGAGAAGAAGACACACAGATTTATTCAGCCTTGACTTAAAATCAGTTGCGAACACATCTGTCCATTGGAAAGTGTGCTCCCTAAAGGCAAGGCACTTGCCCCGACAATTATGGCTGGCATATAGTAGTTCCTCCGTTAATCTCTGTTGAGTCAATCTGATCAAAGAATAGATCGCTGAAGACTGAGTTAGCCCAAAGCTTGGTAGGAAAGTTTTTTTTTTTTTAATTTTTTTTTTCAACGTTTATTTATTTTTGGGACAGAGAGAGACAGAGCATGAACGGGGGAGGGGCAGAGAGAGAGGGAGACACAGAATCGGAAACAGGCTCCAGGCTCTGAGCCATCAGCCCAGAGCCCGACGCGGGGCTCGAACTCACGGACCGCGAGATCGTGACCTGGCTGAAGTCGGACGCTTAACCGACTGCGCCACCCAGGCGCCCCGGTAGGAAAGTTTTTAACAAAGCATTTGGCATACACTTTGAGGAATAAGAGGATTTCCCTCACTTCTGGGCATACACATTTCCTTGGCCCCGTTGCCGGCTACAGTGTGGATGGCCGACCTGCTTTTCTCTTTAGCTACTTTCAGGGAGTCAGAATTCCCTCATCACTTTTATTTCAAGCTTCATGAAGTCAGAGGGAAAGGCTCAGCGTGGCGCCCCTGTTTTCAGTGCCTGGAGACCTACCCAACACCTGCAGATCTCCCTTTATGACCGAGAACAGGTGGCAGGCTGGAGCTTTGGTCAGGCGATTGGGTCTGGTCAAACTTTGATCAGACCTTGTTTTGTGTCATTGTATCTATGTTCACGAGTTCTTTGTGTTTTCCACAAGTGATAGTACATTTCCGTTTATGGTGACAATATCAAGTTTCCTCGTAAATAAATTTCAGCGCAAAGTGTGTTATCATGCAGGTGGGAGAAGACTATGGGCTGGACTGGATGGGGAAGGGAATGCGCAAGCAGCTGCGGTTTGGGGAGTGCGGTTCCTCGTCCCCGACACATTCCAGCTCACCCTCAGTGCAAACACAGGAGAAGCTAAGTATTGCATGGTGACCTTAGAGACTCTGTCTGGGGTCTCTGTAGCTCCAGGGCAGGACAAAATAGCTCTGTCTAAAGCCATCAATGCCTCCTACTTCCTGGCTTCCCTGCCTAGGCTGGAGTGGTAACTTTCCTTGTCGGTTTCAAGCTGGGAGCCACGCATTGCTTGAGACCCGCTGCAGTTCCTCAGGGTGTCCTGTGAAACTCACACGGGGCCTCAGCTCCTGCCATCATCTGTTAAGGTAATCTGGCTGCCAGAGGAATCAAACTCCCTTCTACATAAAGAGAGCAAAGAGCACCGAGCTCGCCTTTAGAATCTGTTAGATGGGGGTTGTGGGTTTGGATGCCTGGCTTTGTAAGACACAGATGACAGTGGCCGCCGACCCCCTAGCTTTCCTAGGTGTGTAGGTACGCTCCAGCTTAGCCACTGCTAGAGTCCTCGAGTGGCCCAAACTCTCTCTGTAGGTCTGGCCAGCCCTTCTCTCCCCAGAACACCTGCCCTCGCCTGGACCTCAAGGTCATACCCCTGGCACCTCCGAGGCTCCAGTCCTCCATGCCAGCCAGTGTACATATTTGACCAAGCAGGCAGGTATCTACCCTTGGATTAACATTCCAGACGCAGCTCTGATAAACTGATTTTCACTGAAATTATCAAAGAAAAGCTAGCTGTGGCTAGGAAAGAACTACCTCCCTTCAAACGAGCTTCCACATCACTTAAAATAATATTATTATGGAAATATCACATGATCCTGGTAAAAAATTCAGGCCGGAGAGACGAGCAAAACAAAGAAAATAAACATCTCAAATAACTCCTCTACTCAGCCATACCTTTTTGTTACCTGTCCATTCTGTCATTAAATATTTTTAAATGAAATACGTTATACACCCAAAGAGACTACATAAAAAAACAAAAATGCATCATTTAAAGAATATAAAAGAATACGAAAATGGATACCAGTATAACCACCTCTCAGGTTACGAAACAGAATTTACCAGGAACTGACTTGTTTCAGCAAATACTTATGTATCCCTAAAAAACATATTGCAGTGTTCTGCCTGCATTTTACTTTTTGGGTCGGGTGGGGGTGGGGGGGAGGCTGTAAATTACAGCTTTTTTCTTTTCATGAAATAATAATTAATTCAGCAGTATTGTCATTTTCCAAACGGGGACAATCCAGATTTAGCTCCCACAAGGCTGTTCACAGATGATAATCATCTTGAAATAAAACTTGAGTGGACAAATGTGATTTATCTGCCCCACATGCCTTCCTTTGGGAACCATCCACTCCCCACGGCATGTGGTCCGGGTGGGAGTGCAATCACTGGGCCCCATCCCCTAGGGGATGCCTTTGGATTAAGCTATCCACGTGGCAACAGTGACTGCTTGAGAGGTGAGTCCATAACTCAAACTGGGAGAAAGAGAGTCCTTTCCACGACTACTGTATCTTTCTTATGAGGCAGAGAAGCTGGGAGCATGTGAAACAAAGGTAAGTCAAGGGCTATCCAACTGAATTACTATCGCTTGCAACCGAAACACTTTTGTCTAATACAACAACACAGAGCATTAGTTGAGGTAGACTATTTCCAATAATAATATGGTCAGCAAAACAACCTTCTACAACATTTTATAACTAAACACAACCAACCTTCTAGACTTTATGATCACAGCAGTGCTCTAAACCCTTTATGGCTGTAAACAAAACAACTTTTACGATATTTTGGAACCGCAAACGTAAGTTTCACATGCCTGGAAAGACCTTCCACCTATTTGACGTTTTGAGTGCATTTAAAAGGCTCGAAAAAAATACTGGCTTGTTTATCGCTTAATACACAGTTGCAGATACTAAAATTTTGGTTATTTAATGCATGTAGTGGTTTTGAGCATACACAATCTCTCAGTATACATCTCAATCATTATCACTTAGGTAAGAAGCATAAACTTATGTAGTAACTATAATTTACTCTGGACTAAAACATGCCACTGCTTGTAAAAAAAAAACAGAAAAAAAACAAAGATTGAAACTACAAATCGAAAGTATTTAAAATTTAGTATTTCCCTTTTATATAAATGAAATCATGTCTTATGATTGTTTTTCTGTAGCTACCTTTTGTTGTTACTGTTTAATGCCATATTTTTTTTCAGTTAATTGAAACTGTGTTGATGCATGTCCCTGCAGTTCATTGCCACTGTTGTAAAGTAGTCCATTACATTGTACTCCAATTTATTTGTCCATTCACCTGTCGATGCACATCTGAGTTGTTTCCTTTTTTTTTTTTTTTGTCATGTCCTTCTCATACTTGCTTTTGAATTTATACTATAATGGCCTCATCAAATGAATAGGAGAGTTTCCCTTTTTCTCTCCTCTGATAGAGTCTGTGCAGAATTGGAATGATTTGTTCTTGGAGTACTTGGCAGAACTCCTTTGCAAAACCAAGTACTACTGGTGTTTCGTTCATTTTATTTATTTTTAATGGTTACAGGACCATTCCAGTTTTCTCTTTCATTCCAAGTCAGTTCTGGGAAGTTCTATTTTGCTAGAAAAAATTCCCTAGGGGCGCCTGGGTGGCGCAGTCGGTTAAGCGTCCGACTTCAGCCAGGTCACGATCTCGCGGTCCGTGAGTTCGAGCCCCGCGTCAGGCTCTGGGCTGATGGCTCGGAGCCTGGAGCCTGTTTCTGATTCTGTGTCTCCCTCTCTCTCTGCCCCTCCCCCGTTCATGCTCTGTCTCTCTCTGTCCCCAAAATAAATAAACGTTAAAAAAAAATTAAAAAAAAATTCCCTATATCTGAGTTTTCTGTTGTTTAGGGCATAGAATGGATTACAGCACTCTTATTATCTTTCTTAATCTCTGTAACATCTAAAATTTCTAAAGTAATACCCTCCATACTTATTGCTTATTTATGATGTTTGTGATTAATCTTTGTAGTTCTGTAAATTTTACTTTACGTATTTTTGAAGCTAGTTTATTGGGTATGTACAAGTTGAGAATTACTATCATTCCAGTAAATAGAATCTTTTTCAAAATATGGTGACCATATTTATCTTTAGTAATATATTTTGCTTAAAATTCACTTTGTCTGATATTAATATAGCTACCCAGATTTCTTTTGGTTAGTATTTGCCTAGCATATTGTATTTTTCTTTCCTTATACTTTCAACATTTCTGTTTCCTTAAGTCTATTTCTTGCAAAAAAACATTTGTTTAGGTTAAAAAAAAAAACAAATCGGACAGCCTTTATTTTTCTTAAGTGGTCAGTTTATTCCATCTACACGTATCATGATTACTGATATACCTTGACTGATTTCTTCAATGTGATTTTGTGTTTTATATTTGCCCCACCTCTAACCTTTCCTGTGTTTTCTCGCTTTGCTTTAAATTTTTTTTTTAACGTTTATTTATTTTTGAGACAGAGAGAGACAGAGCATGAACGGGGGAGGGGCAGAGAGGGAGGGAGACACAGAATCGGAAGCAGGCTCCAGGCTCCGAGCCATCAGCCCAGAGCCCGACGCGGGGCTCGAACTCACGGACCGCGAGATCGTGACCTGGCTGAAGTCGGACGCTTAACCGACCGAGCCACCCAGGCGCCCCTCTCGCTTTGCTTTAAATTGCCTTTTCTCCCCTCATTCTCTTGCTTTCTTATCTTGTGGAATCTCTAGCCTCTTATAAAATAATTTTAAGATGCATATTTAACATAATAAAGGCTAGTGGCGTGGAGCCCTCCTCCGCTCCTTAGTTTGCCATCCATGCCAGCTGTAAGTTGGGATGAGACATTCAGCTAAATTTCAATATTGTGTAGACGGTACTATGTTACAGAGTCCAGAGAGACTGGTAGGGTTAGTATTTCCTGACCCCCTCCATAGTCCCATGGCCCGTCCCGCCCTGAGCCCTAACCCTTGAAGCTAGGGTGTAAATGGGGTTCTTGAGGGCACGTAACGCAGTGTCCACACAGTAAGTACCTATGGTAAGCAGTTGTCGTTTTCACCTTTTCCTATCATCGAGTCCCCTTCTCTTTGGGATCCAGCCTTCCTCACTCTTTGCCCACGTGAGGGAGGGGGTTGACCTCTTACTCTTCGCCCTGGCTCCAGGCCTGGGTGCAGAGGTAGACACGTGCCCCCACCCCCAGCCCCCAGCCAACGAAACATAGGCCTGTAACTTTTTGGTTGCAAAAGTTGGAACCATAGGAAAGGACACATTTCCCACTGGACCTGCCAAGGTGGTAAGATGTGACCTCGGAGCTGCTGGCGGGACCCCAGGGAGACTCTGACCGAGGCTGAAGTTAACACAGGGTGGAACTGAGTTGAAAGGGGGAGAAGGATAAATTTCTGACGACGTTTGTGCATTTGGATCCAGCCATCCTTGAAGCTACTCTTGTTCTCCACAGTTTTATGAGCCGGTTCCCCACCTCCACCAATCCCAGCCTCTTTTAACTGGGATTCTGCTGCTGGTGGTCAACAGTGTCCTAGTAATATTCCTAGAATCTGAATTTGAATTTGAATCTGAATCCCCTCTTTTCATACGGAGGGTGTTATAATATATTCAGCCACCCACAGTCTGGATCTCATTTCAGTGCCACGCTCTGTAGAGGAAGCCTTGCCCAGGTCCTCCCCGAACCTGGGTTTTCTCATCTGTGAAATAAGTTGATAAGAGCAACCTCACAGGACATACAGTTAATGACTGTCAGTGCGCTTTTCTATAACCTTCTATTGCTTATAGTACAAATTATCACACAGAACCACCACGTGCACACATCCCCCTGCTATTACTTCTACCTGTGTCTTTGCACACGTCCCGTTGCTTGAAATGCCTTTCTCTTCTTGCCGTTCAACTTCTACTTCTGTTTCAAGGTTCTGTTCAGGCATCACCTCCTGTGGGAAGCTGTCTCCGAGGCTTCCCGGGATCGCCGAAATCTGCCCCAGCTCCTGGAGCCCCTCTGCTGAGGCCCTGACCTCCTTGGGTTAACTATCAGTTTCCCTGTCTATTTCCCAGACTAAAGCCAGGCACCGGACCTCTCGTCTGCATCCCAGTGTCCAAGTTTATCGTAGGCGTTCAGCCATGTGTGTGAAAAGGAAAAACCCAATAAATGTCAGTTTCGATAGTGATTCTCCCATGTTCCGACTTCCCCAATTCACAGATTGGCAGAAACAGAAGCACTTCCCCCGCCACTCTGGCAGTGCCTCTGCTGTGTGAGGTAGCCCATGCCGGCTTTATTTCCATATCTACCTCCCTGTGGCTAGCCTGGAAGAGCCTCGTGGGCAGGAACGTCGGGAAGGGCAGCGAGGGACGCCGGCCGTTTCAGCCAGCACCTCTGAGGCTAGCCATGTGCCGGAGAAAGTGTGGGATTTGGGACGAGGAGTCCTGAGTGTGGTTTGAGACCTCCTCATTCTCCTGCCGTTGGGTCGCAGTCAACTCCATGCCTTCTCCTGGGGACAATTCCAGCGAAAGGGCTGGGAGAGGGAGGCCCCCCCTTCCCCCTCCCTTGTCTCCCGCAGCGGGCCCAGCCATTGGCTGCTTTGTACCTTAGGGTCACCGAGAACCAGCGGTCGGGGGACTGTGTGTTGAGGGTCTGGGCTCACGTCTGAACCCAGGTCCTTGCTCTCCGGTTCCCAACAACACGGCAGAACCAACCACTGCCCGTGTCAGTTTCACCTACATCCTGGGAACTGGGTCACCGGAAGTCTTTTCTCTTCTATGAGGAAATGCAAGTGGAGATTAGAAAGGGGAAGAGGCTCTCTCACATCCTCAGAGCCAGCCACAACCCACCAGGGGTCTCTCCCCTGCCTCAAGCTTCTGTCATAATGAGGGGTGACCCCCCCCCCTCCAGGCCAGACCTAATTTCGGGTTGCTCTGAAGTAAGCTATGAGGTGGCAATCTGGGGACACCACGATGCCCAGACACCAATCAGAGCATTATCTTCCTATACCTGTGTTCCGGCCACAAATTGATAGTGCCTGATAGGCCGAAATGACCGAACTTCAGGCCTCTCTGCTCATGAAAGAAACTAATTTTTCACGCCCTTCTCATAATTTTCTGGAAGCAAACACGGAGAATTTGCCTACACCAGCATCTGCTTTGAAGGGACGGTGGAGAGGTCTTTCTGTCCTTCAGCAGCCAATGCCAACAGCAAACTGGACAGAGGCTTCCTGCAGGAGCTTCGGTCACACGCTCAGTTCACCTTCATGCCAGACAAGGTGAGAGGCTTCCCGGAACTCCCTGGGACTCAGTTGATATAAAGAGGTAACAGTCATAAACCATTGGGCCCTTTAAATTTTCTCCCCATGACAAGGGAAATAGGTGGTGACGGTCCAAAAGCTTTAGGCTCCTAAAAGGGGTCTTGATTAGGGACCTCACAGGACATGCATCCCTGAGTGCTGGAGCGTCACAGCCTGGGACGGCTCTGGGAACTCAATGACGGAGGGGTTGGCTGCGACTCTAGCAGTCCCCGAGGGGCCGGCCACAGAGCAAGTATAGTGAGTTGTACTGGCGAGTGAATAAGTGATTCACAAGAACTAGCATTTACTCAGTGCTCATGCGCTAGGTCCTGACTGGGCGGTTTTGCATCCTTTTTCCACTTAACCACTGGCACTATGAGGCAAGCACCGGTGTCCCATTTCACAGACCAGAAAACTGAGGCTCTGGGCATCTCAGCGATGCCCCTAGGACACCCCATAGCAAAACTCAAATATGAAACAACGGTCGTTGTCTCCCACCTGCACCCCCTTCCCACTGGGGCACGCTCCTTCTGGAAGACCAGACTGAATGAATTTGATAGAACCAGCTAGTATGAGAGATGTGGAGACGGTTAAGGGCGGGGCCGCTGGTCTCAAGTGACTCACGGGTGAGGGTTGGTGTGTGGACACACATAGCCGTGTGGGTGTGTGAGCGCGTGCCAGGGCCTGTGTCCGGGCGGGTATGGGCAAGACTGTGCGGCACAGAACCATTCCTGGCTCCGGGCCTCAGGGGAAGCGACGTGGAGCAGGTGGCATCTGAGCTGGGCCTGGGGCGATGGGTGGGAACTGAAAGGGGATGTGGGGAGGGGGGGAGGTCTCTTTGGGCAGAGGAGGCAGCCTGAGCTGAGGGCTGTGTTCTGACAGCAGGGGTGCCTAGTTCATCCGGAGAAGGAGGAGCCCGGGGATGTAGCTGGGGAGGAGACGGCACGGGATCCTATAGCCAGGACATGATGGGCGCGGTGGGAGGGTCTGCATGGGACCTGGCAGGTGCTGGAAGCTGCAGGATGTGGGGGGGGGGGGGTCAGGAGCCCACCGATGGACAGTCTCAGCTCGTGGCCTGCCCTGGCCCTTCTCCATGATTTTACAACTATGTGGGTCAGTGAGATGGCACCCGAGTGAGTGCCGGGCATGGGGAAGGAGCGTGACCCCTTTGTCCCGTGTGCCCACCACGGGGAGGGCAGAGGCTGCAGGGCGTGGGGCTGCGCAGTGTTCAGGGGTGTTCTCTCTAAGACTCTCGGTCACCAGTCATGTTGAGCATTTACCGTGTGCCTGGCCTGCCAGGTGGGCACCACCCACATCTTTGCAGATGAGGGGAGCAGCCCTTCATGGAATTAAGTGACCTGACCAAGGCCACACAGCGTGTGGGTGGAGGAATGGGGTTCTTGCCATGTCTGCTTGGTCCAAAGCCTGTGCTCTGAGCCCTGAGAGAAAGCAAGTGATAGCCGCCATCCCCGGAGCGACCCACCCCCCCACTCTGGCTCTCAGCATTTATAAGTATGAGCTCATTTAATCCACACACCAACCCCATGGGGTAAGTGCTATTACTCTCCCCGTCGATGGAGGAGAAAACTAAGGCACAGAGAGGTTAGGAAACCTGCCCGAGGTCACACAGCCAGTAAGTGGAGCTGGGTGTTACAGCATGCTGGGCTTGTTGCTTGAAAAACCGAAGGCGTGGGGGGCCCTAGTTCCACTCAACCCCTCCTGTGCCTCCACGTTATCCACGTCCTGCGGCTGTACTCGGACCGCCGAATAATAAAGTGCTCATGGGTTGGGCACTTAACCCTGAACTCTCCAGCACCTACATGACACATAGGATATAGTCGTTAACTTCTTATCTCTGACAGACGAGGAAGTCTGGGCCCCGAGAACTTTAGTCAGTTGCTCAGCGACTCCCAGCAAGCAAGTGGCAGAGCCTTGAGGGAGCCCAGTGTGGCCCGGCTGTAAAGCTGGAGATGCCCTGCCCACTCTGCCCCCTTCCAATACACAACGTGGCTCTCGGGGAGGCCGCGCATCCTCCGTCGATCTGGGTCACGCTCCGTTCCACCCTGGTCCCAGCCTTGTGCTTCCCCCGCCCTGTTGCTCAAACCCTCCAGTAACCCCCACGAAACCGGCATGGTTGCCCAAGCCTCTCCTTGAGACTACAGAACGTTTTGTAAAACTGAAGAAGGTTCCAGAGCCCCTGCCCTCTTGCACCAGTGGGTGCTTATGTCGGAAGAACCCAGGGCCCCCGAGTCAATTATCAAAGTCATTTCCTATCACTCGTTCTGCCCTACTTTTGTGAGGCAGGCGAAGTGGCATGCCCATTTTGCAGATGGGGGGACTGAGGCTCAGGCAGGCCTGGCATTTGCCCAAGGTCAGGTGTGGTCAGGTGCTGCATCGTGGACCGAGCTCCCTGCATCACCATGCTGGTCTCTTCGGTTTGAGACTTGTTTGCTCTGAATGGCTCAGGACCTGGACGTGTGACAGGGCCTCCTCTCTCTGACGGCTCCTTCCCGGCCCTTTCAAAGACTCTTCTCCCCTCTTCCCTGTCCCCTCCGCCCCCTCTGGCCCCTTCTCCTTGCATCTATGTCCTGCCCTGGCCAGCCCCCGCCTTACAGCCCTTCCAAGATGCTTCCCTTATGTGGCTTTGAGGAAGTGATACCTTCAGATGTGGCTGGCGGCAGGGAGGCCAACAGCCTGTCTAAAAAACAACCGTGCAAAGTGTAACAAAAGGCTTAAAATCTCCCTCCCCTTCTACCAGTAATGCTCTTCCCAGAAATTCAGTTTCTAGGGAAATAATCTGAGAGACACAAAATATCCTCTGCGTGGAGATGTTCATCACAGGGTTGCTTATAATAGAAAAAAAAAAAAAAGTGGACACAACAGCAAAGTACGTAGGGAAACATTTCAGTCAGTGACGAGGCTCTTCATGCACCCCTCCCCCCGCAAGCAAACTGCCATGGGCCGGTGTCCACTGAGAGATACCCCCACATGCCAGGCACTGTTCTTAGGCCTTCATATTTATTCTCTCCTTTAATCCTGACGATTTTTTTTAAGTTGGGACTTAAAACGCCCCCATTTGCAGACAAACAAACTGAGGCAAGGAGAGGCTAGGTAAACTGCCCAAGGTCAGAAGCTTCCGGGCACCCCGACTCCACCAGACTCAACCACTCCCAGAGCCGTGGCGGTGACTGATGACCATCACCAGGAGTTAGTTGTTGAGGGCAGGCCAACGTGCCAGGCGCTTCTCCCTCTTGCTAGTCCCCATTGCCATTGCTGCCCCCCACCATCCAGGCCGGCGAGGGCACAGATGATTCCTTAGGCCCCAGACAGAAACAGCAGTGAGAAAGTCTTAGGGTGTTTGGCGTTCAAGAGCCCATGAGAGCAGTCCCCCACCACCCAGAGAGGAGGGACCAGCTGGGGGCTGGGCCAGGAGCCTAGAGTTAGGTGGGAGAGTAGGCCCTGCCCCTGCCGCCCTCCCTCGGGGTCACTGGGGTGACTGGAGGCAAGGTGGGGGTCACTGAAGGACGAGTGTGGGGGTCTGAACGCATAGGGGCTTGTGCCCTACTCCCAGCTGGAAGCCAGGACAAGGGAGGGATCCCTTGCACCCCAATTCCTCTGCTCCCATGGGGGGTGCAGGGGGTCCCCCAGATCTCCTGGACCTACGGTGAGCCCCAGCACATGACTGGGCTTTGAGGCCTGCCTGCTGGGAGAGGTCCAGGGGGCTGGGAACCTGCAGCAGAGGCCAAAGCCCCTGAGAGAATGTGGTTGGTCTTCGGCAGTGCCAGATAGAGCCCAGGAGTAGGTCAGCGGTGTCCCCGGGCCCGACCATGGCGCAAACACCATGGAGGGAACCTGGCAGGACAGGTCCATCGCGGTCCAGAGGGTGCTGTGGGGGTCAGACAGCCTGGGGAACTTCGCTTACCCTGGTGGGAAGGAGATGGTTGGGGGCGGGGGAGGAGAGTGGAGACGATCTCGTATTGAGTTGGTTCAACTTCCGAAGTCACCACGTTTACAGCTGGAAGTGACTGAGCTCTCAGACCTGGAAAGCATGCGTTTCTCCAGCTTCCACGAAATGGTCCACGGGCACCCAGAGCGGAATGCAGCAAAGAATCTTACAGCTGGGCGGGCACAGGGCACTAACAGCCCTGTTCCTTTCTCCAGCCTGGGACAGAGGTGCTGTAAGGACCAGCCTCACTTTTCAGATGGGGACAGAGTCCTAGAGAGGGGAGGACTTGCTCAAGATCAACTAGCCAGCACCACGGGGAGATCAGCCCTCAGAGCTCTCTCAGCAGACCACGGCACTACACGGCATCGCGTTGCCCACGAGCGCACCCCTCTCCCCACGCTGTCCCTTTGCCCAGAATGGCACCTCTGCTCCTCAGCTTAGAAAATTCCAACTGTCCTTCAGGAGTCAGCTGAGACGTTCTGAGACATCACCTCCCTCTGGGCCCTTGGTAAAGGAAGAGTGGACGAATGAATCAGTAAGACTTAGCAGCCCCCAAAACAGGAGACATGTGGCTGAGGAACTCAAAGTGTGTCACCTCTTGTTGCCAGGATATTAAAGCCACGTTGGCTCAGGAAAAGCCTGAAGGGAGGAGACAGCCATGATTTCAGGGATTGCATAAGACGGCAACAGAAATGGGGTTTCTCTTTGACTTTCCATTTGAATGTTCCCTTGCAACAGTGATTAAGTATTTATAGATACTGTGTTTCCGAAATCAGTGTGGAAGTTCCCTGAATCCTCTGGGCATTGGGACTGCCTTGCCGCCCATCCCAAATGTCCATCCCTGGGTCACAATGGCACGTGTTCAGTCCTGGAATGAGGAAGACCGGAGTCTCATCCACGGGCCTGTGATGCCCAAGCCTGTGACCCTCCCTCCACCCTGCAACCTCCTGCACAATCCGTACAGAGAAGCGGACCCACCGAGGCTTTGTAGAACCACTTTTTGCTACTTTTTGCCAGTTGGGACAAGCTCCCCTGTCCCCTCCTTTCTACCTCTGGGCAGAGAGTAAGTGGTCCACAAACCCCAGGAGAGACTCAGGGGCTGTGGACACCCTGAAATGCACAGTGGGTCTCAGGCATTACCCTACTCCTGTCCCCCAACGCTGCCACACACAGCCCCTACGGGTTTAATGAACACCCAAAAGCTGAGAGGCCTGTGACCCACTGCTGTTTCTGTAGGAGCAGTGGCAGCTGGCAGAAATCTTAGCTCTCTTTAACAGATGAGGAAACTGGGGCTCAGAGAGGGATGCGATCTTCTCACGGCCACACAGCCAGTCAGTGGCAGAGGCGCTGAGACATCCAGATCCCCCACCTGCCAGGCTGGGGTTCTTTCGGCAAGCCCCGCCGTGCACCTGGTCTGCACCCCTACCTGCACTCACAGCTTGGGTCGTGACAAGGACACATTTTCCTGAATTTGCCTCCGTAACTCAGAAGGATGCATTAGTATGAAAAACATGTTCTTCGCTGCCCTTGCCAGAAGATTCTTGACACAAACACCCTGGGGGGTTGGCATAAAATCTCTCCCTTGTTAAGCATTTATATATAATGAGGGTGGAAGTGGTCCCTTGAGACTGATCCAAGCCCCCCCATTTTCGGAGGAGAGATATGAGGCTCAGGGGTCAGGGCCTGATTTGAACAATTCAGTGGCACAGCTGCGATACGAATCCACAAAGCCTTGAACTTTCCAGCTGCTCCTTTGTAGAGGGGTGAAAGAGAGGAAGGAAGGAAGGAAGGAAGGAAGGAAGGAAGGAAGGAAGGAAGGAAGAAGGCAGGCAGGCTACCACTTACTAAGCATCTACTCTACGCTAGGTGCTTTGTATAAATTGATGCTGAGCCTTATTGCTATCCCCACAGGGAGACATCTTCATCCCTGTTGTGCAGATGAGCAAGCCGAAGCTCAGAGAGAGCAGGCCATGGGCCCGGGGTCACAGAGCCCAGCAAGTGCTGGGGCTGGAACTGACACCCATTTCTTTCCCCTACACCAAGGGCTGGCAGCAGGCCAAATCCAGCCTACCAACCTATTTTTGTTGAAATGGTGGTGGTGGTGGTGATAGGGGGGAATCAATAGAAGAATAACATTTCAGGACTCATGAAAATGATATGGAATTCGAATTTCCACGTCCATCATAAAGTTTTATTGGAACACAGCCATCCCCATTCATTTACGTATTGTCTGTGGCTGCTTTCACATCGAAAGAGCAGAGTTGAGTAGTGGCGACAAAGAACATACGGGTTGCAAAGCCCAAACTATCTACTATCTGGCTCTTTGCAGATAAGATTTGCTGACTCCTGCCTGATGCCATGCAATTTCCCAGGGAGCCTGGAAAGTCCGCAGAGCTTCCCTTGTCCCTGCGCAAGGGCGTCAGGGCTGAAACCCAGGCCTCCTCCTGTTTGCCAAGCTGTATGCTCTGGGGCTGGATCCCCTGGAGAGGGGACCTTCACTCATTTGTTCACCTGGAGTGTTCACCCTCTTCTTATGGGGAGAAAGCTACTAGCAGTGGCCCCAAATGCACAGTTCCCCCTTCCCGCCTCATCACAGCCCCTGGGAAGGCAGCCCCAAAGCATGTCCCATCAGATCTGCTGCAGAAGGAGTGGATAGCGAAGGTGGGGAACAAGCAGGGGCAGGGGTCTGCATGAAGCCAGAGGGAGGGAGGGGGGATGGCCTGGGCACGAGCTGGGGCTTCTAGCTGGCTTCAAAGGCACAATTCCCAGGGAGAGAAATGAGGAGTTGTCTACCTTTCAAGTGACTCCTGGGAAGTCACTATTTATTCTCCTTGACTTTTAAGGCTGTAAAAGGCTTCCCACCCACCCACCCCCCTCTCTCTCTGCTCTTCTTCCCCTAACTTCCTCTCTGGGGGTAGAAAGGAATCTCATTCCCCCAATGCTCAGAAGAGACAGAAGATGCAAAGGATTAATTTCTTGCTGTAGCCTGTCTGCTCTCCTGCAGCTGTGCTGAAGCATGAGCACTGCAGGCCTGGGAACGGGTGTTCTGGGCAGGTGGCAGGGACAAGGGGAGTCTAGGGGTCCATGATACAGCCTCATGCCTGGAGCTCCCCAAACAAGGGCTATAAATAGCCAAAAGCTTCCATAAAGCCCAAGCGCTTTAGTGAATGGGACCATGGATGCAGGAGGGGTAGAAGGAAGAAACAGAGGGAAGAAAAGAAAACACAAAACAGAAAGGAAGAAAGGAAGGAAGGAAGAAAAGGCAGACAGAAGGGACCTGGAAGACATCATGCTACATGAAAAAGCAGGGCACGACAGACCACATATTGTATGAAATGTCCAGAATAGGCAAATCCGTAGAGATAGAAAACAGATTAGTGGTTTCTTGGCTGGGGGCCGGTAGGGGATTGGGATCGGGAGGTGATCGCAAAAGGCTACAGGGTTTCATTCGGGGGGTGATGAAAATGTTCTATGATTGGTTGTGGTGATGCGGCACAGCTCCGTGAATATACTAAAAACCAGTGAATTGTATACTGAAGTGGCTGAATTGCGCAGTATGTGAAGTATGCCTCAATAAAACTGTTACGGGAAAGGAATAAAGATGGAAGTTGGTGTCCAAGATGGCGGCGTAGGAAGACCCTGAAATCGCCTTCTCCCATGGACACACCAAGTCTACGGCTGCACATGGAACAATTCCTGCTGACAAAGGATGGAAATGTAGCGGCACATTTCTGTCCGCAACAAGGCATAGAAGGGCCACATCAAGACAAGAGAGACAGAGATGCAGTCTCACCAAAAACCTCAACCCCGGCGGGATAATTCACAATACGGGAAGATCTCATGGGTCTGGACTCTCTCTCTGAGGAGAGAGGGGTTTGTGCTACACATTGGGCACCCCAACCTGTTGCACTTGCACTGAAGAGATGAGGCCCCCAAGCATCTGGCTTTGGAAACCAGTGGGCCTTATGTCCAGGAAACCTGGGGTCTGTGGAGACGAGATACTCCTTTGAGGGACTTATGGCTCATGCACGGACTCGCTCATCAGGGGACCAGCAGAAAGGCAGCAGTTTAAGAGGTGACTGGATTGTACGTGCAGGAGATGCATTTGCGAACCTAGATTTTTTTTTGGGGGGGGGGCAGAGGGAGAGGGAGAGAGAATCCCAAGCAGGCTCCGCGCTGTCAATGCAGAGCTCGACGCAGTGCTCGATCCCAGGAACAGTGAGATCATGACCTGAGCTGAAATCAAGAGTTAGATGCTTAATCGATGGAGCCACCCAGGCATGCTGCAGCCACCCAGGCGGGCTGCATTTTGCTAATCTTACAGTATTCGCCAGAGAGGGCAGAGGTCAGTTAGGACTCTGGGGATGGAGGTGCTGGTGAGCGCCATTTTTGCATTTTCCCTCTACCTTGCTAGCACAGCTAGGTAGGCCCCAGCCTCAACACTCTCTGACAGCCTCACTAAAGCTGGTGGGCAAGTGCAATCCACATGGGGGATACCCCTCGATCACCCGCCCCTTGTGGCCAGAGGTGCTTGTGTTTCCGGGCCCCGTGGGACCCAGACAGTTCTGGGAAGGCTACTATACCCAGGGCACTGCACAGACAGCAGACTGAAACATAAGTCCCACCTGCTTCTGAAAAAAGCCCATCTACTTGTCCTAGAGCTTTAACCCGAGGGACAGGCTTCAGGTTTGCCAGACATCTAGAGGCTACCGAGGCACTCTCAGGGAATGTAGGCAAGGAGAAAGCCTTCCTCGGCATCTCTTAGAAAAGAGCTTACACACTTGCCTGGAGCCCTGATTTTTGCAACAGTTGCCCAGAGGACACCTCCAGATTTCGTGGTCTGGAGGCCAGCAAGGTTTACAATTACAGTCCCACAGGACTATATATATTCGCATACTTAAAAAGCTGCTGCTTAAGGATCTGGCTTCCAATCAGCCTGAAATTAGGTGCTGCCTATGATTACTCCCTTTGGAACACTGGCAGGTCTGGGCATACCTTCAACAACAGAGGCCTATCAAGAATAAATCAGGATGGGGCCCCTGCGTGGCTCAGTCGGTTAAGCGTCTGACTTCAGCTCAGGTCATGAGCTCACGGTTTGTGCTGGCAGCTTCAGATTCTGTGTCTCCCTCTTTCTCTACCCCACCCCCACTCACGCTCCTCTGTCTCTCTCTTTCAAAAGTAAAATTAACATAAAAAAATTAAAAAAAAAAGAATAAATCAGGCTACTCAGACAATCACAAAGGGACAAGTAAGAGCTGGGGCAAGGTTGAATGATAAGGTTCATTTCCTGTATAAGGCCACTCTTTCAAGACTGGGGGAGGTAGCTGTTTTGACTAATACATGGAAACAAACACAGAGAGGCAAGCAAAATGAGGAAACAGAGGGATATGCTCCAAATCAAAGAACAAGACACAAAATGTCAGAAAAAGATCTTGATGAAACAGAGACAATCATCTACCTGTTAAAGAATGCAAAGTAATGCTCATGAAGATTCTTAGGAGAAGGATTGAAGTGAGAACTTCAATGAAGAGACAGAAAATACAAGAAAGTGCCAAACAGAAGTGACAGAGCTGAAGAATACAATAATGGAACTGAAAAATACACTAGAGGGGTTCAAGAGCAGACCAGATGAAGCAGAAGAACAGATCAGTGACTTGGAAGACAGAGCAGGAGAACTCACCAAGAGAGAAAAAGAATTTTAAAAAGCGAAGATAGTTTCAGAGACTTATGGGAGAACATGAAGCAGGGTCACATTTGCTTTATAGGGGTCCCAGAAGGAAAAGAGAGAAAGGGGCAGAAAATTTGTGTGAAGAAATAATGGCTGAAAACTTCTCTAACCTGGGAGCAGAAACAAACATCGAGGAAGCTTGGAGAGCTCTGGATAAGATGAAACCAAAGAGAATCACATGAAGACGCATTATAATTGAAATGCCAAAACTTAAAAAGAGAATCTCCAAAGTAGCAAGAGAAGACAACTTCCTGCATACAAGAGAATTCCCATAAGATCATAAGCTGATTTCTTGGCAGAAACTTTGCAGGCCAGAAGGGAGTGGCATGATATATTCAAATTGCTGAAAGGAAAAAACTTCCAGCCAAGAATACTCTACTCATCAAGGTTATCGTTCAGAATTGAAGGAGAGATCATGAGTTTTCCAGACAAGCAGAAGTTAAAGGAGTTCATCACCGGTGGCCTTACATGAAATATTAAAGGGACTTCTTTCAGCTGTAAAGAAAAGGCACGAACTAATAACAAGAAAATACATGAAAGTAAAAATATGACTAGTAAAGGTAGCGGATTAACCATGCATAAAGCTAGTATAAAGGTTAAAAGATAAAAGTAGTAAAATTAACTAAAACTATAATAATTAGTTAAGTGATATACAAAATAAAAGAATGGAAATATGACGTGAAAATCATAAAACATGGGGGAGGGATATAGAGTTTTTAGAATGCATTCAAGTTCAAGTTGCTATCAGCTCAAATGAGACATCTGTATACACTGTTCTATGTGAACCTCATGGTAACCATGCGGCAAAAACCTACAGCAAAACATAATGAGAAAGGAATCTAAACCTAACACTAAAGAAAGGCATAAAACCACAAAGGAAGAGAGCGAAAGAAGAAGAACAAAAACAGTGAGGAACTATGAAACATCCAGAAAACAACTGACAAAATGGCCGTACGCACATACTTCCCAATCAGTGTCAACTATATTCTGCCTACAAGAGACTTACTTCAGATCGAAGGACACACACACACACACATACACACACACTGAAAGGGAAGGGGTGAAAAAAGATATTCCATGGAAATGGAAATGAAAAGAAAGCTGGTTTAGCCCTACCTATATCAGACAAAATAGACTTTAAAACAAAGACTGATAAAAGACAAAAAAAGGGCACTATGTAATGATAAAGGGGTCAACACAACAAGATGGCAACACTTATAAATACGTATGTGCCAGCAGAGGAGCACCTAAATATAGAAAGCCAATACTAACAGAGAAACTGACAGCAATACAATGATTGTAGGGGACGTTAAAACTCCACTTTCAAAAATGGATAGATCATTGAGACAAAAAAATCAACAGAGAAACATTGGCCTTAAATGACACATTAGGCCAGATGGACTGAAAAGATATATACAGAATATTCCATCCCCAAACAGCAGAATACACATCCTCTTCAAACACGTACGGAACATTCTCCAGGGCACATTACATGTTAGGCCACAAAACAAGTCTCAATAAATTTGAGAAGACTGAAATCATATCAGGCATCTTCTCTGACCACAACGGTATGGAACTAGGAATTAATTACAAAAGGAAAACTGGAAAAATCACAAATACATGGAGATTAAAAAAGATATTACTGAACAACCAATGGGTCAAGGAAGAAATCAAAGGGAAAATACAAAAAAAAAAAAAACCTTGAGATAAAGGAAAATGGAATGACAACAATCCAAAATTGATGGGATACAGCAAAAGCAGTTCTAAGAGGGAAGTTCATAGGGATACAGGCCTACCTCAAGAAATAAGAAAAATCCCAAATAAATAATCAAACTTTACACCTAAAGAAACTAGAAAAAGAAGAACCAATGAAGCCCTAAGTTAGTAGAAGTAAAGAAATAATAAAGGTCAGAGCAGAAATAAATGAAACAGAGACCAAAAAAAGAAAAAAAAAAAAAAGAAAAGACCCATGAAACTAAGATATGGTTCTTTGAAAAAGAAACAAAATTGACAAACCTTTAGCCAGACTCATCCTAAGAAAAAGGGAGAAGGCTCAAATAAGTGAAATAAAAAATGAAAGAAGAAAAGTTATAACTGATAGCATAGAAATATAAAGGATTATAAGAGACTGACAAGAACAATTATACATTAACAAATGGACAAATTGGAAGAAATGGATACATTCCTAGAAACATGCAATCTTCTAAAACTGAATCATGAAGAAATAGAAAACTGGAATAGACCGATTACCAATTGTTAAAGAGACTGAATTAGTAATCAAAATTCCCCCCTCCCACTCCCTCCGAAAAATCCTAACAAACAAAAGTCCAAAACCACACAGCTTCACTGGTGAATTCTACCAAACATTTAAAGATTTAATACTTACCCTTCTCAAACTCTTCCAAAAAATTGAAGAGGCGGGAATACTTCCAAACTCATGTTAGGGCCAGCATTACCCTGATCCAAAATCAGACATGGACACCATAGAGAAAAAGAAAATTACAGGCCAATATCCCTGATAAACGTTGATGCAAAAATCCTCAACAAAATATTAGCATGTCAAATTCAACAATACATTAAAAGAACCACATACCATGATCAAGTGGGATTTATTCCAAGGATGCAACCATGCAAGCATGGTTCATCTCAAATTAATCAATGTGATACACTACTTTCACAAAAAAGTGTATAAAAATCATATGATCATCTCTGGGGTGCCTGGGTGGCTTAGTTGGTTAAGCACCTGACTCTTAATTTTGGCTCAGGTCATGATCTCACGGTTTGTGGGTTGAAGTCCTGCATTGGGCTCTGCACTGACAGCATGGAACTTGCTTGGGATTCTCGCTCTCCCTCTCTCTCTGCCCCTCCCCTGCTCATGCATGTTCTCTTCTCCCTTTCTCTCTCTCAAAATAAATAAATAAACATTAAAAAAATTCATGATTGGGGCACCTGGGTGGCTTAATCAGTTAAACGTTCGACTTCAGCTGAGGTCATGATCTCGTGGTTTGTGAGTTCGAGCCCCGCGTCAGGCTCTGTGCTGACAGCGTGGAGCCTGGAGCCTGCTTTGGATTCTGTGTCTCCCTCTCTTTTTTCCCCTTTCCCACCCCTGCTCACTCTCTCTCTCTCTCTCTTTCAAAAATAAATAAATATTAAAATTTTTTTTTAAATCATGATCATCTCAATAGATGCAGAAGCATTTGCCAAAATTCAATATCCATTTATGATACAAGAAAACTCTCAAGAAAGTGGGTATACAAGGAACATACTTCAATATATTAAAGGCCACATATGACAAACCCACAGCTTACGTCATACTCAACAGTGAAAAGCTGAAAGCTTTTCCTCTAAGATCAAGAACAAGACAAGGATGTCCCCTCTTGCCATTTTTATTCAACACCATATTGGAAGTCGTAGCCACAGCAGTTAGACAAGAAAAAGAAATTAAAAGCACCCAAATTGGAAAGGAAGAAGTAAAACTGTTGCTACTTGCTGATGACATGATACGATATCCAGAAAACCCTAAAGACTGCACCAAAAAACTGTTATAAATGAATTCAGCAAAGTTGCAGGATACAAAATCAACATACAGAAATCTGTTGCATTTCTCTACAGTAATAATGAACTATCAGAAAGAGAAATTAAGAAAACAGTGTCTTTAACAACTGAATCAAAAAGAATAAAATACCTAGGAATAAATTTAACTAAGGTGGGGAAAGACCTGTACACTGAAAACTATAAAATACTGACCAGAGAAATTGAAGACACAAATAAATGTCAAGACATTCCATGCTCATGGACTGAGAGAAGTGACATTGCTAAAATGTCCATACTGTCCAAAGCAAGATTCGATGCAATCCATATCAGAATTCTGATGGCTTTTTTCACAGAACTAGAACAAATAATTCTAAAATGTGTATGGAACCATGAAAGACTTTCTCCAGCCAAAGCAATCTTGAGAAAGAAAAACAAAGCTGGAGGTATCACACTCGGATTTCAAACCATACCGCTACACTACAGTAATCAAAACAATATGGCATTGGCGTAAAAACAGACATAGATCAACGGACCAGGATAGAGAGCCCAGAAACAAACCCACACCAACCTGTAAGCAGTGGTGGGGTGGGACTTCTACTGGGGCTCCCTAGTTCCACACCAGAAGCAGGAGAATACCCCAGCAGCTTTGCTGGGTAACAGCCAGGCACAGAGGCAGAGGTAACAAAGCAGCCAGTGGGATTCCAGTGTGCAGGGGGGCGGCCAGGCCCCTTCCTTAGGGGGGAGCTGCTCTGGGCACCTCTGCAAAAAGCACCATAAAGGCTGTTAAGAAATGCTGGAATCAGTGTGCCAAAAAAAGTTAGACTACTTTAGAACCCAAACGATAAGAGTAAACAAAGCGAGGCTCTTGGCGGGGTAAGCTACGGGAAACTTCCTTTCTGAGCAACACTCCTTAAGAAGAATGCGCGCACGGCTCCTGGAACTCTTTCACGCCAGCTGCATCCGCAGAGGCCGAACTTGGAGCAGCCGATGAAGTCAACCCCCCACTCTCTTGTGCCGCCAACCTCTGGCCAAACCCGGACATTGCCGGGGAGACATCACGGACAGCCACAGAGCAGCAGGCTGTCGGGAACCGTGGGCTCCCACCCCTCTCGGAAGCTCCCTTTCTGTGCCCTCGGTGCGAGTTACCTCACCTCTCTGGGCTCCCATGTAACACGGCCAGGGGGAAGGGCTGGGTTACCGTTAGGGGTGTCTTCCCTCTCCAACACCTGATTCAGAGCCTGTGGTTGGCTTCTGCTGTGAGGCCCGCCCCTGACACCACTATTTGGAGGGAGGCCCGTTGTGACATCCAAGTTAGAAAAGGGAACCAGGAATTTCTGCCTCCCACTAGTTCCTGCAACTTCCCTCTTTGAGTCTTGGTTTCCTGATCTCTGAAGTGAGGGCAGCATTATGCACCTCTTAGAGTTCTTGGGATACCAGAACTAGATATTCACGCATTCATGCATTCATGCATTCGTTCATCCAACAAATATTACTGTGCCCATCCTATTAGGGATACAACAGTGAACAACACAGACACGGTCCTGCCCTTGGGGAGCATGCTGTCCGGGGGTGCAGACATTAAACACACAGAAGGCCATCAAGAGGAATAAGATAGTCTGGACTGAGGCAAGGGTGCGTGGGGTACACGGCCTGAGAGGTCAGGATGAGACCTTTGTATTTTATTCCAAGAGCATCAGGAGTGGAAATCTGCTCTCTGGCTGCGGAGGGAGGGAGAGCAGATGGGGAGGGGGGCCTGAGCGGACAGCTGACCAGGGGCCTCGGAGAAGAAAGCACCTTGCCCTCCTCGCCTTCCTTTGCATCTCTTCTCCCAGGGTCTTTCTTGAGCTCTGACTCCAGCCTGCAGGTGCTCTGTCGGAATGAGGAAGCGCCACACCCAAGCGAGACTGTTGATACTCCAGGTGCCCATGAATATTATCTCCCTGCCCTCGGAGATTACCCAGAGCAAATGAGCATGGAGAAAAAGGACCCAAGAGCCCTGGGAAGGGGCCCAAAGAACTCTGTCTACTCCTAGCTCCTCCAGTATTTGCACTGGACCTCAGATAGGTCACTGGCTTCCCGGTGTCCTTGTTTCCTCATCCGGGATCTATGGGACTAGCACTGAATCCAGGCTAAATTTAAGTCCAGGTAGCATTTACTGTGCAAAGACCCCAAGCTTTGGGGTCAGACAAGCTTGGGCTGGAATCCTAGATTCCACGTTTGAGGCTGTGTGGCCTGACGCTGGCTACTTGGCTTCTGGAAGCCTGCGGCTGGCTGAGGGCCCACACTTTGAGAACCACTGCCCTAGAATAACACCCCTCAGGGAGGAGGACCTGTGATTCGCTCATGGCTATGCCTCAAGCAGGGCTGGCGTATAGCAATTCCTTGCTGTGTGCCTGGGGAGTCGGGGCGCTGAGAGGTTTGTTTTGGCAATGGCAGAAGTGGGTCGAGGGTGGGTGTGGGCCGTGGGATGTTGGCAAGAAACAGGAAGCGGGTAGAGCTTCTAATGCCAGGTGAGGAGCTGGGCCTTGTGGTAGCTGAACATGGTCCCCAGAGATGTCCACATCCTCATCGCTGGAACCTGAGCACGTTACCTTGTGTGGCAAAAAAGAACTTCGCAGGTGTGATTAAGTCAAGGAATTCGGGACAGAGAGATTATCCTGGATTATCCTGGTGGACTCTAAATATAGTCACAAGAGCCCTTATAAGAGAGAGGCAGGAGATCTGGCTATATATGGGAGAAGGGGATATGACAAAGGAGACAAGAGGGACAAGTGATGGGAGAGAGGGGTCATGAGCCAAGGAGAGGAGCTGGAAAAGGCTTTGAAGTGGATTCTCCTCTGACGTCTCCAGGAGCAACCAGCCCCATCCACACCTTGATCTCAGACCTCCCAAACTGTTAAGAGAATCACTCTGTGTTGTTTTCAGCCACCAAGTTTGAGGTTTTCTGCTACAGAAGCCCTAGGAAATGGCTGCAGACCCCTCTATCCAGGAAGAACCGTGGAGGCCACTGAGTGGGGCGGGGCAGCACATGGGGAGAGGTGAGGAGGGTGGGGTGAAGGCAACCAATCAGGGGCAGGAGAGGCCACAGAGAAGGGAGGACGGGCCAGCCGGGCCCCTCCCTCCTAGAGTCTCCCGTTGGCTGGCACCCTGGCTGACCGTGTCCCTCCCTGCTCCAAGGGCAGGCCCAGGTAGTCCCTTCAGAATTCTCAGCTCAGACCTCCACCCACCTCAGCAGTGATAAGGGCCTTTGGTCAGGTCAGTGCTATCGGTCATCAGGGAAGCTGGGAGCCAACCTGATGGAGGGCCACATGAGGCCCTGATACCCTGGCAGTCTCAGCGTGAAAATCAACCTTCGGCTGTTCTTGGCCTCCTGCGCCCCCCGGTCCCCACCATCGTGTGAAACCCTCCAAGCAGTTCACCACCCTCCTCTGCCAAACCCCTCTGCCCACCGTTTCCAAGGCCTGGAGAACAGAGCATGGCCACAGCCACACAGAACATGTGCTCTGAAGGCTTTGGCTCTGTGGCCACTGGGCGTGATCGGGGCAGGCACAGCCTGGCTTCAGCTTCAGAGTCCCTCTCCCAGGGTGGCTGTGAAGGTCAGAAGAAAAGATGGGCATACACAGGGCGCCCAGCACCCAGAGGACAGCCAGTGATGGGGGCTGCTATCTCTCTACTCAGAATGTGGCTCAGAATGTGGCTTTGGCGACACAGTAGCTTGCATCACTTGGGCCATTTACTTCACTTTCCCGAGCCTCACTTTTCCCATCTGTAAAGCGGAGATTAAACAAGCACCTACTTCATGGGGTTGTGGGAAAAGCAAAATGAGGTCACGAGGCCGAAAGTACCACCCTGGATGAATAAGGTCTTTCCCGTCCCCGTTTAAGGCTCAGCTCAGAGGTCTACTCCCTGGGATGGGCTCCCTGGGCCACGAGCCACCTCATCCAGGCACCCAGCACGCTGGGTTGCGATCCTTGGCAAGTGCTGCACTGAACCGCTGCCCGTCTACTCTGCAACTAGACCATGTGCGATTACAGGTGGTGAGATGGATGCTTGGGGTGGGGTGGGGTGGGGGGCTTGCTTTATGTCCCTTTGCACCCTTAGCACCCAGCACAAGGGTGAGGACAGGATGCCCACAGAATGATCACACACAGAAACAATGGCAAACGTGTAAAGCCGGCACCCAGTGGGTACCCAGTGTCAGCTCTTGTGGCTGAGTACTTACTGAATGCTGTTCCCTAAGGATTAGGGGCGAAGGTAGCCTATTAACCAGGGGATCACACGGGTAAGAGCAGTGGCTAGTGGCATGCATGACTACGCTGAATTGTGTCAATGGGCTTCTACAGTGTCTAAGCCCTTCTTCAAGGTCTACGCCCCGTGCTTTGTTCTTTGCTTCACGAGCTAAATTAGCTTTGTACTCGAGGTCGCTTTCTGAATGAGGGAATGTGGAAGGACGTGGTCAGAAGGGGTCTTACCCATCAGGGCCAGATGTGGAAGTCTTTAGATCTGCATGTTGGAGAGACATTGCTGGGTGGTTTGGGGGACGGATCTGAGACGGAGAGTCTCAAGGTTAGGAGGTTGGAGCAGGAGCAACGAGGCTTGTTCCAGAAGGCTAGCAGTGGAGGGGTGGAGAGCCCAGGATCCAGGTCTATCGTGGGACACTCCATACCTGGCTGCTGCCAGGGCCAGAGGGACCATGAGGCCCAGGGGTCCAGTTGGGCCATTTTGCTCCCACAGCACTCCCCAGGGATCAGAACCCAGAGGGTGTGGGTCTGCAGCATCCGTCCAAGCTTTTCTCAAGTCCGATGCTCAATTATTGAAAGGAGACAAACGTCCCATTGGGGTTGTAGAGCCTGTTCACATCTCTTGGCTCACTTGTGCATCGGGCAACCCTGGGAGGTGAGTAGGGCAGGCTGCATGAGGACGGACCCCACCCTCTATGCGATGAGGAAACTGAAGCCCAAGAGGGACAGGGACTTGCTCAAACCACAGCACGAGTGAGGACAAAGCTGAGACCGGGGCTATGCAGTTGACTTTCCATCCTGTTCATCGCAATAAATGCCCAAAATGTCACTTCTGCATCTCCAGTGCTCAGCACAGTTCCAGGCATGTGGTGGGAAGTTGATAAATGTTTGCAGATAAATGTATGTATGTATGTATGTATGTATGTATGTATGTATATGTGGATGGATGGATGGATGGATGGATGGATGGACGGATGGACAGGTGTATGTATGTATGTATATGTGGATGGGTAGATGGACGGATGGACAGGTGTGTGTATGTATGTATGTACAGATGGATGTATATGTGGATGGAGGGACAGATGGATGGAATGGTGAATGGGTCAGTCACACAGACCAGCATTCTGGCATGGTCTGTTGGAAGAGTAAGGAAAGCAACATCTGTTGAGCACTGCAATGTGCCAGGTGTTCTACCAGTGCCCATTCGTTCACCCCTCTCAACAGCTAGAGCTCCCCCAGACCTGTAAACACCCTCTCCGTGCAGTGGGTGAGCTTCCTCAGAGCCACTCAAGTGTTTGACGGAGTTTCCCTTAATACCCCGCATTGGCTTTGCCACCAGTGCATTTATCTACAGCTCGTTCTGATCCTGTTTTATCTTTTCAGCCTGGATACCTCTTGGAGGTGGAATCCTGGGGTGTCCTCTCTCTTGCATCTCCTGTACCCCTAACATCCAATGCTCTCCGAGCCTATTTTTTTTATAGCCTCCTAGATTTTGCTCTATTCCCTTCTCCTCTCTCATGGGCCAGTGCCACACCCCTCTTCACCGATGGCCCCTTCTCATCCCTCTTGTCCACACCTTAGAACCAGAGCTCTCTATACAAAGCACAGAATTGCCTGGGTTACCCCCACCCTTGCTTCTAATCCTCCCACCTTCCCCTTAGACCTATGGTATAAGGTCCAAGCTCCTAGCCTGACCTTCAAGGCTGTGCCTTCCCAATTTGGCCAGTCCTCTTTCTCTTCTGACCCGAGTGCCCCTAGCATAAGAGCTGGTGCATAAGAGATGCTCAACGAATGTGGACCGAGCTGGGTTTGTGGTTACTCCCCAGGTGGCAGCATCAGCGCATGGCCATTTGAAGGTGGTCCTGGAAAGCCTGGGTGAACACTTCAGATGACGAACCAAGTGGCAGAGTTGGGCTTCAAACTCAGGGCTCCTGATTGTAAGGACAACGTAGCTAGAAAAAAGGGCCCACAAGTTCTGGAGTCAGAGGGCCTCTGTCCAGGTCCCAGCTGAGTGGCCCTGGCCAGGTTCTTTGAGATTTAATGTGGTCCTTTAAAAATGAAGGTACAAGATTCTACCTCGGGGGGATTTGGGAGGACGGAACCCCACGAGGTTTGCAAAGTGCTCACGAAGCGTTCCCAGCACAGAACGTTCAACCAGCACCTGGTGAACAGCCGCCACCTAAGGGTTACCACTAGTGGGTCCCCCTCCCCATGCACTTGTCCTGCATACAAATGGCTGGGTGGTTACCTGTCTGTGGCTCCTTGAGGGGCTGTGGCCTCTGTCCCACTCCACACCTGGAGCTTCAGGGGCTTGTCTTCCTGCCGCGTGGGTTCTCGGCTTTGATTCCTGGCCAGCTGAGAGCTGCCGGACCTCAGAGTAGTGTCGTGGGCATTGTGGCTGGCAGGTCCGCAGCGGAAGAGCTGCTGGTATGCCGTGCGGAAGTCTCTGTTTAGTGTGGCGTACAGGATAGGGTTCAGGGCCGAGTTGGCATAGCCCAGCCACAAAACGACGGCTTCAAAGGCCTCGTTGATGGCATCATCCCCTCTCAGCCCACGGTAAACAAACACAGTGAAATAGGGGAACCAGCAGATAATGAAGGCTCCCATCACGGCGGCCAGCGTCACTGTGGCTTTGTGCTCCCCGATGGTAGCTGCCTTCCAAGAGCCGATATGGTGGATCCTCTTGGCCTGATCCCGGGCAATCTTGAAAATGCGGTAGTAGGTGATGCACATGACCAGCAGAGGCAAGTAGAAGGTGACCAGCCCATCCACCAAGCCATACACCAAGTTGACCTGGACTTTGCACTTGGGGATGGTGTGGTTGAAATTGCTGGTCTCATTCCTGCTGTTCCACCCCAGATGGATAG
This sequence comes from Felis catus, assembly GCF_018350175.1. NCBI lineage: Eukaryota > Metazoa > Chordata > Mammalia > Carnivora > Felidae > Felis > Felis catus. Next base: position 174,239,976 of record NC_058368.1, read on the forward strand.
ACAGAAAGGACAGGGTGATGGAAATGACCCAAATTAAGACAAGAGAGACAGCCACTCGGATTGGGGTGACCAGCACAGGGTAGCGCAGGGGGTCCGTGACAGCGCAGTACCGGTCGAGGCTGATCATGAAGAGGTTAAGGATGGAGGCCGTGCAGAGCATCACATCCAGGCTGGTATAGATATTGCAGAAGACCTTGCCGAAGCTCCACCTGCAGGATAGCTGGTAGAAGGCTGAGAAGGGCAGCACCAGGAGGCCAAGGAGCAGATCGGTGATGGCCAAAGACACAATGTAGCAGTTGGTCAGACTGCGGAGCCGGCGGTTCAGGCCCACAGCCAGGCAGACCACCACATTGCCGGCGACGGTGATGAGGATGAGGACAGCGAGGACCACGCTGACAGTGATCCTGCATGGGGGAGAGTCCAGACAAAAGGAAGAGGCTGTGCCGTTAGGTACCATCCTGGAACCTCACGGCTCCTTCCTCTGCCCACGGCCCCTGGCCGCTGCTCGTTCAGCTCCCCCGGGTGTCAGTTATGTCAATCACTGGGCTCTAGGCTTCCGGGAGAGCCAAAAGAAAATGTCCAGACATGGGGAGGCTACGATGACTGCCGCAGTCCTGCTTTTCTAGAAATAAATAGAGCCGTCTCCGAGGAGGTATTGGGCATGAACATGAATGAAGAAGAGCGAAGGAAGAGAGAAGGTTCTTGGTTCAAATTCCAGTCCTCGAATTACCCCCTGCAGAGCCAGCTTCCTCCAAGGACTGAAGCAGGTCTCCACTCTCCAGGTCTTGCATAGAGACTGAGGCACCAGAGCATGTGTCTGGAGGTGGCTTTGGTTTTATGCAGGAGAGATCACGTGGAGACGTGGCCACATCGTTCTCCATAGCTGATGGATGCTCCCACCCATGCGACGGGGGTCAAGGACTGCTGCGTCTGCCTCTTAGGACCATTGGAGAACAGGAGCTGAAAATGCAAGGGTCAAGTGTTGAACACTTTGCAATCAGACTAAGAGCGTGACTGATTCAAGGCGAATCCGTCTAGACCTCGATCTCCCGGCGAGGCTCCAGGAGGCACAGAGCCAATCTGGACACCTCTCCTTAGGAGGGACTGAGGCAATCAGGATACACAGTGGGAGGAGGAAGGGAGGCAGAGTGCAAGGGAGTGGACCACTGTGTCACCTAGTGAGATACGGCTGGAGTGGATACTTACACGGGAGAAAGAAAGAACTAAGACAGAGACTCTAGACACAAGAACAGGGACTGCATTTGCTGTTCACTGCTGGTCCCCAGTGCCTGACCCCACAGGGAGGCATTAAGCATCTAATGGATAAATGATAAAATGAATGAATAAATCAGCAAGTGTAATGAATTTACTCTGATAAAGCACGGAGAACTTGACGCTGTGGGTTTTACAAAACGTCACCACACAGTAAGCCAGGAGCTGGCAAAGTTTCTCAGGAGCAGGCCAGGTAGTCAGTATTTTCCGCCGTGCAACCCCCAAGGTCTCTGCTGCAATGACTCGACTCTGTCACTGTAGCACGAGGGCACCTACACAGACAAGGTGCAAATGAATGAGTGTGGCTGCGCTCCCAGGAGGCTTTACTATGGATGCTGAAATTGGGAATTTCACGTAATTTTCACGTGTCTCCAAACAGTGTTCCTCTTTTGATTTTTTTCTAACTCTTTTTAAAAACGATTTCCAAACTATTTAAAAATGTAAAAGCCATCCTGAGCTCACAGGTTGCACAAAACCGGGCAGAGGGCCAGATTTTGTCCGCTGTCATAGTTCGCCAGCGGCACCTGCTCTAAACGTCTCTCTAAATCTTACTTTTCTTATATAGCAGCACACGTCGTCGGTCAGCCAGCACAGAGCTCACTCAGCCTCTCCGATGGCTGCACAGCAGCCCGTGGGGTGGCTGGCCATGGTTATTCTGTTATGCCCTTATCACGAGTATTTTGGTGGTTTCCAGTTCCTTCCTCCCTCCCTCCCATCCTTCCTACCTTCCTTCCACCTGTCCCCATGCAAACCCCACTTCAACAGAATGGCTGCACACACAATACTTCCTGGTTAAATCCCAGAGACTCCCTCCTACTGGTGGCATCCTATGATCCCAACTGATGAAAACAGCTAAGGCCCTGATGATTCCCTTTCACACAAGCTGATCCTGATTTTCCAGACAGCAGCTAGCAGGCAATCTACCGCAACCTGGGAGCGTGCAGGAATCAAGCTGACGGTAGACCCCCTCTCAGAAGCAAGCTAATCGCCATGTGACAAAAATTAAGCCTCTCTCTTAGGCTCTGGCCTGGAGCGGTTTTGCAACCTGAATACGAGAAGCATCATTTAATCGTAACCACTGTGTTGGTGCAAGGATCACGGCCCCTTGGTCACCTTCTGCCACTCCAGCTGGTTCAACCACCAGGCCTTGCGAGCTGGGCCTCTGGGTATTATTTTTAGAAGATCTTTTCATTACATAAATAACACAAGCAGCATGGCTCTCACTGGTACATTTAATTAACTGTGGGGGGGATAGCAGCAAAGCTCTCTTTTTTGACCATCCCTGTCTCCACAAGCAATTTTTTTTCTGAGTCTCTGTATACCTCTTATACAGGTATAGGTATTTGTGCCCTGGGACCAATGTTTTCATTAGCGTTCGGGGTTTTCAAATCTGAATCGAAGCAGTCTCTCACATAATTCAAACCTCATCTGCCCTCCCTTCTTTCCTTCTCTTCCTTCTGTCTGTTCTTTTCAGCAAATATTTCTTTCAGAGCGTAACGTGCCAAATGCTGTCCTAGGTGCTGGGGGCACAACGACGCACAGAGCAGCGGTAGTTGCGTTTTTCAGGATGTCTCAAAGAAGAACCACTCTGCCGAGTTTCTATTTTACAGCCCGGGTCCCAGAAGTTTCCGGTGACCTCTCGTGAAGGCAGGTGAGCATCTGATGGATATGCGTTCACCTGGAGCTTAATCCATCCTGTGCCTTCTGGGTAGAGTGACTGCCCTAGAGGGCCACGGCACCACAAGATCATTATCATTATTTTCATCATCACAGCTAACATAAAAAAACAACAACACTTTCTTGAGCTTTCCTTTCAAACTTCCAAAGCAGTGACATGCTTATGGCAGTAAACCAAGTATGCTGAGGTATACAGGAAGGGTCAACGGTTCGAGCTATCGCACACCCAGACTTTCATGCCCGGAAGGTGACTGCTGCTGACGCTTTGGTATGATGGGGGCCTTCCAGTCTCTTCCCCGTGCTTCTACTTGTACACAGGCACACACACTGCACAATCCTGAGCGACCTCCTTTCCCTAATTTCTTCATTGCATAAGGATGCCCCTGTAGGTCACTTAGACCTAGTTCGTTCTTTTGAGAACCTAGGCTGTGGCAATATAGCCTCTGTCACGCTAAGATGTATAAAGGATTCTGTGCCGGGGGGGTTGCAAGAGGCAAAAAGTGGGAAACGATCAGAGTGCCCAGCAGCAGGGGATGGCTCGAGACATCACAGCACCTCCTTACTGTAGGATAGCCCTGGGCATGGTGAGATCCCATATTAAATGAAATAGCATTTCATGCTCACAATAACTCAAGAGCGAGCGAAATCACTGCTCCATTTAATGTCTGAGAGATGGAGGCTCAGAGAGGCCAAGGGATGTCACAGCCCTAGCAAGTGAACAGAGAGCCTGGATTCAAACTCAGCTCACACTCTTCGGCCTGCCTTACATGCCTGTGCTTCGATCAGACTTCAACTCATCCTTCCAGCTGGATCTCACCAAACGCTCCTGTACTTGTCCCCTAACTTTGCCATTGAGGCAACCCAGGCTTTCCCCAGATGTATTAGCCCTTCTCACACCTGCCTTTGCTGTCTCCCTCACCTGGAGCTCTGCTCTTTCCTGTATTCACTTTAACTACTCTCCTTTCAAGGCACCGCTCAAACACTCTGGAGCTTTCCTGAATGCCTGTACTTTGTACCAAGTTATACCGTTGGCACCTGCTACCTTATAGTATAATATGGCTTTGTGTTTGCCCTCCCCACAGGGCCTGGATCTTGCCCACCTCTCTCCACCCCCTCTCCACCCATCCACCCACCCACCCGTCAACCCATCCATCCATCCAACATTGTCTATTGTCCATGTAACAGGAGAGGAACAGGGTATGTGGAGTGTGTGAGTGTGTGCGTGTGTGTGTGTGTGTGTGATTTCCCCACCTTGGAAATCTACAGGTATTCACCTCAGAATTCAGTGGGTCCGGTGAGCGTCTGATGGGCCTATTTCTCCCCGCATTTTATGGCGAAAATTTTCACACGCAAAAAGTTGAGAAAACAACACAATCTTATCTAACACAGATCTTATCCAACTGTTCACGAAGACCAGATAATCATCTGTTCTACCTCTCATTCGGTGTGTGTGTGTGTGTGTGTGTGTGTGTGTGTGTGTGAAAATTAATTGAAAGTCATTAGAACAGGCTCCAGCCACTTCCTCTACTCATCTTGCACGCTGACCGCGGATGTCACAGCTGCGAGTCGCACGGCTTCCTCTCCTCATCTTTGTCTTAATAGCCTTTGAAAAGGCACCTTTGGGAGAATATTTGCTCAGGGTGGCAGTACCCTGCACTGCCCCCGGGGAGGCTTCTGACCTTTACCTGCAGTGATCACCTAGCAGATGCAGCCGTAACAAAGAGCGAGGCACTGCGGGGGCATGCTGGCCAATCAGCCTTCCAGAGCAGCCCCAGCCCAGCGTGATAAATGCACTCACTGCACTCTCTGATGTCTTGCAAACCCACCGTGCTGGGCTCTGTGCGGGAGGAGGTCTGATTGCTCTCCATTACGAGCTTTGGTTGGTCTCTAAGTTTAGATCCTTGACGTGACATTCAAGGTTCTTCGTGACCTGGTTCTGTCTTCTCTCTTTAGTCTCAGCTTCTGTCTGCCATGTGCAATTTCGTGTCCCAAGACGACACTTTGAGAAATACAGTGCGGGTGACATTGAATTCCTCCTGGTTTTGAAAGTCCCAGGCCCATCCTGACTCAGTGCCTTTGCACATGCTGTTCTCACTGCTGGGAATGTCCCTCCTCTCTTCTATTGACTGGTGAGTCCTCGGTTTTCCTTCAAGGCCTGGCCTCCTCTGCTATCTCGTCCAGAAGCCCAGAAGCATTTGTTTTGCCCCCTCAATTCTACCTCCCACTTACACCCACCTCTGGCACAGGCTTGTGCTTTCTGGGGCACACTGGGTAGAATGCTGGGTTTTCAGTGTCCCCGGAAAACTCTCCTTCTAGGGGGATCCTTGGTGATTCAGCATCACAATGTGTCTCCCCAGGAACTGAGTTGTGGTGGGTGGGATCCAGAATATCATTTCCCTCTGCATTCCTCCCACACAGCACAAAGAATACGGTCGAGGGCCACCCCACCAGCACAGTGGTAGCCCGGAGACAAACCCAAGTCTACTTCATGCCTCAACTTCCCTCTCACTGTTCCTCACAGAAGAAATGTCACTGGTTGTACATTCTGTTTGCTAACTAGAGGGATGAGGCCATCTAGAAAAGCCACTAGTCTCGAGGCTCAGGTCTCCTCCTTTCAAATTTTATCAAACTGAGTCCAGCATTTTCTTTTCTCTTTTCACTGGGAAGTAAAATGAAGTTCCTCTTTCAAGGTTTACGTATCTGAGTTCCGGGCACAGCCACCTGGGGAGCCGGCGTTGTACAAGCTGCCAGCAATTTGGGGGAGATTAGTTAAGGCTTGTCTGATTGGGTTTCTCACTTGGCCTCACGGATGAATCTGACTTTCCAGGCAATAATTTTATACTAGGAAAAGAAAACGGTATTCATCAGACGACCCCTGTATGCTAGGTACCTTCTGGGTGAACCAGTAGGCAATCCTGTGAAGAAGGGTGATTTGATCCCCTTGCTCTGCACAAGTTGACACACAGAGAAATGAAGGAGAGTCCCAGGGGCTGAGAGCGGGGACTTTGGACAGATCAGGGTTCTAATTCCAGTGCTGTCATATAAAGGCTTTGTGACCCTGGGCACTTTCCTGCAACCTCTCTGAGCCTTAGTTTCCTCATTTGTAAAATTTGTAAAATAATATGCCCTCCTTCACGTGGTGGATGTGGAAATGCACAGTAAGAGTCTGTAAAACACTTACTGCCTGGCACATGGTAGGTTCTCACCAAATGTCATCTGTATTATTGTCTAAAGCTGCACAGCCGGGAAATAGCATTCACGAGCACCTGAGTGCCTTTCAGGGGCAGACACTGTACTGGGCTTTTAAATACAGCAGTGGGCATGACAGAAACATCTAGAAGCGTCTGTTACAGTGGGGGAGACAAATATTAAGTAATTCACTGTAGTATTGCTCATTTAATTACAGTTCTGTTAAGAGTTATATATAGAAAGGGGAGATAGAAAGGCAAAAGTTATATATAGAAAGAAGCCAAAAAGATTATATAATGGGGGAGCTGCCCGGGTCCAGGAGTTAGTTACTGAAAGCTGGAGGAGATATTTGAATTGAGACGTTAGATGCCATCTCAATGAAAATGGGGGACAAACAGGTTCCAGAACGAGGGAACAGCTCCCACAAAAGCTCCGATGCAAGGCCTCTGGGGTAGAGGGGGAGTGTAAGCGTAGTGATGTGACTGGAGGCAGGAAGAGGCTCGCTGCCCTGCTGTTTACACGAGGAGACGGGGTGTGGCAGTGGGGGTGGGCCTGAGCTGAGCCCTGCCGACCACACCCAGTAACCACTGTGGGTTCGGAGACAGAAGTCACTGGGTCCTGGAAAGGCAGTTCTTCGTCTTTATGAGCCATAATTTCTTAGAACTTTCCCCCTATAACTGGCCATTTCAAATGTCCTAGGTACCTGCTGCTGAGTACATCAGAAAGTGGCCCCAGGAACAGACCCTCAGGAGCTCGGCCCCTGTCAGAGTCCCAAAAGGGCCCGACAAATGGGGGTTATGTCACGGGGCAACTTTTTATTCTTTAAGGAGGGAAGACAAGCCTTTGCAAGCTCCAGAGTAGCCATACCCATACGGGGTGCTGAGCAAGCGTGACTAAGGCTCAGACGGCGGGAATGGAAATGACCTTGGTCCTCCCAGGGTCCTTTTCTTCCCACTTACCGATGCCAGCCAATGCGCAGCTCCGCTTAAGAAATGCTGACACGCTAGGAGCCCTGGGGGCTCCTTCTTACCATCACTCAGGAGCCTGAGGCAAGCTATGGGGCCGGGGCAGGGAATGCAAACCCAGTGGACACGGCGGGTCCCAGCCCCTGCGGTTCGGACACAGCCAAGCCCCACGGTGGGGGCAACGAGGAGCTGCAGGAATTCAAAAAACTGAAGTGTGACTCTGGCTGGTGGCAGGTGACAGCTGTGTGTGTGTGCACGCTCGCACACATATACAGAAGGCAACATTTTACTAAGCCTGGAAAACCCCATTAGTGTTAAGAACACTCAGACTCCTGACCCAGCAGTTGTGCTTCTAGGAATTTGTCCCGTGACTCCCCACGGTGCTGATCGTGTTAGCAAAAGCTGGAAATGGTGTAAAAGTGCACAGGGCACAGAGCAATGACGCCGTCGAAAAGACGGAGGAGGTTGTCTGCGCCCACGTGGGATGGTCTCCAAACGTGCTGAGTGGGGGAATGTGTGTGTGTGTGTACCCATGCATCCACACGCGGCTGGCTCAGGAAGGCCACCTGCCGAAAGGGCAAGGTGGGCTGCTTCCCGCGGGGACCTGGGGGCCGAGCCGCGTGGGAGTGAGACTTCTTTCGCCATGCACCCTTTGTGACCTTTTGGAATCTTTTGTACCTTGGGTAGGTATCACCTTTTCAACACCTAGCAGCCACACGGTCCGACAGGTGGAGGAGGGAAGGGGCAGAGTACGCTGGGCAGAGGGAACAGCACGCAGAGGCATGGGGGCTGGGTGATCAGATCAGGCTGAGGAGCAGGATCGACCACGTGGTTGGTCAGGGCTCCGGGCCAGGGCTGGCACTCGGTCCGCTCGGTCTGCAGGGCCCTTTGTAAAAAGTCCTCCACTCCAAGCTCACGGCCCTCAGGGACCATCCTCCCCCCTCTGCCCCACAATCACTGCACAGGTCTGGAGTCAGGCTGGTCATGCCATGCCCTCCGCTGCTTCCCCTGTGGTGAGCGTAAAGATAACCGCGCCTGCCACACCCTGTATGAGCTGGCCTCGGCCAACCTCTCTGGCTGATTCTTAGGGGGAAGGTGGAGCCGGGGCTGGAGGGCTGAAGAGTTTGGACTTAGTTCTGAAGGCAATAGGGAGCCACTGAAGCTTCAATCAGTAGGCTCAAGATTGTCCAGGAAACCGGTAGAAGGTGTGGAACACATCTCTCCTGATCCCAGTCAGCCGCCAATCAATGAGGACAGGAGGACACTCTTCTTCCTCGTTACCGCATAGAGAATGCTTACTTCGCGACAGGCCCAGGGCTCTCGATGTATACACCACCTCATTTACTCTTTATCACATCTTGAAGCAAGAGAGCTTTTCTGCATTTTATAAATGCAGGAACCAGGGCTCAGAAAAGTTCAGGAACTTGCCCCAAGTCTCAACACCATTAGGTGGATTTGAATCCAGGTCTGTCGGACTCTAGAGTCCCTATCGTGGGCCACTGTGTATTTAGCTTTTCCGGTGGGGAAAGGAATGATCCTTGGGCTTTTCAAAGAGATGGTGTGATTGGGCATTTGCGGCACAACATTCTTCCTGCTTCGCGATAACATTCGCGTTGGTCTTTCATTTGTGTGGTGGAGATTTCTAGCTCCTTCACAGCAGTGGGCTGGGTGTTTCACAAAAGCCCTGTAGGCAGGAAAAGGCTTCTGGTTGAGACTCTTCTTACAGAGAAAGGTCCTAGACTCCCAGTCATCTGGGTTTTGGTCCCAACTTCCATTGCCTCCAGGGGCCCAAAGCCGGGCATTGTGTTTGCTCCTGTCCTCAAGAGTGTTGTGTTCCAGGGGGGCCTGGGGTGGCTCAGTCGGTTAAGTGTCCGACTTCAGCTCAGGTCACGATCTCGCGGTTCGTGAGTTCGAGCCCCGCGTCGGGCTCTGGGCTGACAGCCCAGAGCCTGGAGCCTGCTTCAGATTCTGTGTCTCCCTCTCTCTCTGTCCCTCCCCCACTGACACTCTGTCTTTCAAAAATAAATAAATGTGCAAGAAAAAATTTTTAATAAAAAAAGTGTCGTGTTCCAAGAATGGCCACCCCCCTGCCACCACCGGTGGGGCCCCTATGCATCGGCTGAGAGGTGAATGGATCTGAATGTTGTGTGGAATCTGGGGCAGCTTGACACAGGTTGGGGAGAGCCCCACCCCCTCCTTAGTCCAGAGTGGGACGGAGGGAGGCGGGTCAAAGTGGACATTTTATTATGATGAATGTTATCACTCTGGCATCATACCTAGGGAGAAGGTGACCTGGACCAGAAGCTGGGACACAGATCACTTCTGTGTGCTGAGCTCCTACAGATATTCTCCTATCTCTGTGAGGCCAAGATGATTACCGTTCCTGTTTGACAAATGGCTCGGAGCAGTTAAGTCACTTGTCAAGTGCACACAGCTGGTAAGGAGGCAGGCAGCGGGCTTTGAGCCAGCCCTGGTTCTACGGTCTCTGAGTGTCCATAGGTTCCACACCTACCCAAGGTATGTACCTGGCCCAGCTCGTTCCCTACGTGTGTCACCAGTTCTTGCGAGGTTGTCTTCTTCTCAATGAGACACCCTATGCTGCTCGCCTGACCTCTTCCAGGGGTTGATGTGGGAACCCGAGCCACATCTGGTGACAATAAATTCCCTTAGTTATTATCGTTTGTCTGAGAAACTTTATTTCCCGTGTCCTTTTTGCTTCAATGAAGGTGAAGGTCACATCACATAAAGCTAACCATTTCCAAGTGTACAATCCGGTGGCATTCAGCACATGGACAATGTTGTGGCTACAGGACACGTCCATCACCCCAAAGAGAAAGTCCACACCCATTCAGCAGTAACTCCCCATCCCCCGTTATCCTGGTCTCTCCCAACTCCCAGCCTGCCTTCTGGCTCTTTGGATTCACCTATTCTGGATACTGTGGGCACAAAGTGCATGTAAGATTGGGAAGTGTGGGGCTGGGGGAGATCCCCAATTCTCCTTTCCACCTTCTGCTTCCCTTTCGCCCACCTAGGTGCTCAGCTAAATGCGTAGGCATCCTCCTTGACATCCAGCCTACCAGGGAGCCCCGGGAATCTCCCTCTGAAATATGTGTATCTAGGATGTGGCCACCTTCCTTGGCCCCTGCCGCCATCTTGGTGCTAGTCCAAGCCAGCATCATCTCTTGCCTGGACTTTTACTTTTAAGTTTCTTTATTTGTTTTGAGAGAGAGAGCGTGCGTGCACATAGGAGAGGGGCAGAGAGAGAGAGAGAGAGAGAGAGAGAGAGAGAATCCCAAGCAAGCTCCGAGCTGTCAGTGCAATACCCAACGAGGCACTCAATCTCACAAACCTTGAGATCATGATCCAAGCCAAAATCAAGAGTTAGATGCATAACAGAGCCACCCAGCTGCCCCTCTTGCCTGGCCTTTCATGACAGCTCTTGACCGGCTCCCTCCTCTCTTGCCAATGCTATACTGTGACACCCTCACCTTGGCTCATAAGGCCCCGTAGGCTCTGCGCCCTACCTCTCTGGTCTCCTACGTTATGCCCACGGCCTCAGTGGGCACGTGACCACCCTGGCCTTGTTCTAGTGCCTTGGACATGCCGCTCGCTCCCCCTCGGGGCTCTGCCTGCGATGTGATGGGCTATTGACCTGGATGTCCCAGTGTTGCCACAAAGATCAGTTCTGCACAGGGGCCCTCCTTGACCCTCAGAAACAACTCTCTTCACCTCTATCATACCCCCTCCACTTGGCTTTCCGCACAGCACATCTTTTTTTCCCGGCATTTTTCTTGCTTCCCTACTTGTTCACTATTTCCCTGTCCCCACTGGAACACAGGAGCCATGAGGGCTAGGATCCACTCTGTCTCGCTCCCTGCAAGCACTTAACGAGGGCTCAATTAATACTTATCGGATTGACTAAATGCACGTTGAAAACAGCCATCATAACATATCGTATCCCATTTATTGGGTACTTTGAAAGTGCCAACCAATGTTCTAAGTACTTTATATACTTTATCCCATTTAATCTCTGCAACAACCCTATCATGTGCATTCCATTCTTCATTTCCATTTTCTAGATAAGGAAATTGAGATTTATGGTGTTTTGTGATTTGGCCCAAGTCCATAGCCAGCAGCAGCTTGGCAAGTGTGGGAAAGGCCTGGGGAAGGCCTTTTCAGGGCAGGGGACGGACTGGGCTAAATGAAAACTCTGCCTTGGTTCTCCTGAAGGAGGTGAGACCCTGGATTGCCAATGTTTGCAAAGGGGCCCAAATCTCTGCCATCCAGGGCAAACTGCCCAGGGGGCCGGGGTGGGGTGGAGAGGGCATGGGGTTGGGAATTTGGACCGTGAGTTTGAGTCCCTGGTACGATTCTGACTTGCTATGTTACCTCCAAGTTTTATATCCTAATTTTCCTCAGCAGAAAGTGAGGACATGGGATTAGAATATCTCAAAGGTTTCTTCCAGCAACTTCATGTATGTGTGTATGTGTAGAGGGGGTGGGAAGGGTGCAATCATGAGCTCCCCAAATAAGAAAATAGGAGTGCTCTGGGTAGAAACAACATTCAGGGGCCACCTGGTGGTCAAGAACCCCTTGTTCAGCATCCCTGAAAGGTAGTCATCCCCAGTCACCTTGCATACCTCCAATGATGGGGGACTTACTATCTTACCAATAATTTGCCAACCAGTCACAGCCATTTAAAAACATACAGAGCCCTATGCACGCTGTTTTGGAGACATAGCCCACTGGATAATAAGTGCTTTGCAAAATACGTATATTCCATAGAAAAGAGAATGTGTACTTAGCTATTTAGTATAACGAGCTGCCACTGACTAGCTGTCATAGTGTTACATTTGTAGATAGCCAATTAAACACTCATTACTTGCAATTTTGTGGTTTTCTTTTTGTATGTTGGGTCTGGGACTCGCGTGTGCCTGTGTGAGTTTGCAGACATTTTTGTAGGTTCCTGAAAAGCTCTGAAGCCCCACGGGACAAATCTAAGTCCCACTTTCCCGGGCAGCCCGACAGGGCTTCATGTGCTCCTGAGCTTCCGCTTCTTTATGATACAACAGCCCTCGGGCCCTCCGACTGGACTCACCACCATCATCTCTGCCATCGCGGCTGCCATCACCGCCACCACCGCCCTGCCCGTCACTGCTGCCATCCTCCTCCTCCTCACCGTCCTCATCCCCATCACCGTCATCACCTGCACCCGCAGCAGCCGCCGCGGCCACGAGAGCTGGGTGCCAGAACTGCCCCCGCCAACGTGGGGCCTCCCTCCCCTCTGATCTTCCTTCCCCCTGACCTCACTGCAGCTTGCGCCCTTCCCGCAAGGTACAGCTTGCTCTCACAGGCACGCGTCCTCGTGTGGCCGGCTGGGTCACCTTTAAGGACCCAAGCAGCAAACAGCTAACATTTGCCAGGAACGTTCACCCACACTGGCTATCTTCTATAATCCTCCCTGTCCTCTCCCACCTTCCATGGCCCCTCCCCCGGCCCATGAACTCATCTGGGGTCCTGCAGAACTCTGTGGAGCAAGCAGTCAGGGCGTCCTCTATTACCCCGTTTTGCAAATGTGACACAGAGAGGCCAAATGCCTGGGCGGAGGCCACACAGCAGGTCAGAGGCGGGAAGAGCCCTCCCAGGTTTCCATTCCCAACAGCTTGCCCTGTCCCACACCCCCTGTGTTCCCCACACCTCATTCGTTCGTGCACCACCTCCACGGCTTTTGCCAAGCCCACAAAATGCCAGTCCTGGTTTGTTTTTTTGGTTTTTGTCTTTTTTTTTTTTTACTTGCTATCTTTCTTTAACGTGTTTGAACTTATTGCAAAAGGAATGGTTTTTATCCCTGTAACAATCAGCAGGATCCCTTTCCCTGCAACGGGTCACCCTGAGAATCAAGGCGGCGAAAACGCAATCAGTGTTAAATTCCGTGTGGCTGCTGCTGCCCAAAGAGCCAGCCTCTCTCCCTGTTGGAAAGGCGGGCTGGCGTGCCTGGAGACGTGCTCAAGACGGATTAGCACCAAACTGACGCTTTCCCTGTGACAGGAGAGGAGGACGTGAACGGAGAAGGGAATCCTCTCGCAGTGGGACTGGATGTGCGCTAGCATCCGTGGAACCGACCGCCCAGGTCCACTTTGGGACCCTCAGGGCTGCCGGCCCCGCCCCTGCGGAAGCATTTTGCCCATGGGGGAAGCCAACCCCGCGTCGGGGAAAGGAGCCGGGAACTTCTCTGAGGCTCAGTTTCCCCATCTGTACACAGGGCGTGATCCCACAGGGTGTGGCGCCGTCTCAGATGAGATGCGACACGAAGGGCTGGCGCTAGAAGTGAGGCGGCACCCTAGCAAATGTCATTCCCAACCCCCCCCCCCCCGGCCACTCTCTGCTCTTCCCTCACTGGACGTGGAGGCCTGCCTTTTCGGGGAGAGAAGGCACCCAAGGCGGCCAGAGCGGGGAAAGAAATGAGCGTGGCAAGTGCACACGGGCCTCCACGGGGACAGTCTGGGAGCAGGGGCAGCTCACGGTAGGCCCAGGACAGCCTGCCGGGGCCGATGGACCCGTGTCCCCGGTAGCACGCTTGTCCTCTCAGCCTGCAAACCTCAGTGAAACACGGGGTCCCCCACCGCAGCTGCAGGGCCTCCTAATTCCAGCCCCGCTGCTTATCAGTGGGGCAATTCTGGCCAGGCCACCTGGCCTGGAGCCCCAAGTCCCCTTCCTGTGAAACGGGGATGATAATTTCAACAGCACAAAGGTGCGGAGAGCCTTGCGGGCTTAAGAGCAAGGCGCTTCTAGACAGCCAGCTACCCTGCCGCTCCTGTCCGCGGTCACAGCAAGCACTGGCTTGGTGTCTCTCTGCCTCAGCCTCCTCGACGGGCACAAGGGAAATGATGACGGGTTCTACACATTTGACTAGTATGAGGAATAAACGGGCGGAGGCGTGGAAAGCCCTAGTAGTTGGGGTTGAGGGGGTGCAAACCCCCTACGGGATTCACAAGCCCTCAGCACCACGCTTGCTGTAGAACCTGCCTTCCTCCAGCTCTCCCCTGGGCTCTGTCCTGCCCTGTCCCGTCCCCTTCCACGACCTCACCAAGTCCCCTTTCTCAGCTGTGCCCCTAGCAGCACCCCCAGCTCCTACCCCCTGCCCTGGGGAACCAACCCACGACCCTTCGGCATCTGACCCAGGTGCCAGGGTTCCCGGAGACATCTGCTCAGCTCAGTCCAAACACATCACACACCGTAGGACCAACTGTAGTATTTACGACAGCTGAATACTGGAAATGACTTGCAGGCGTTTAAAACTAGAAGACTGGCTGAGCAAATTATGTCATAATGGAATTCTCATAGCGCTTACTATCACGTTTTGGAAATTACGAAACAATGAGGGGACCTGTTTATATTTAAGTAATAAAATAGCAGAATTGAAAGTGTATATAGAAGATGACTGGAACTCAGAACTCCTACCTGATCAACCTGCAGGGGAGAAAAACAACGAAAACTTATGTCTAGAAGGGCAGGCTGCACAGTAAGAGTGGTTTCCTTTGATGGTGACAATGACTTATTACTGTCTTCTTCCAGATCTCTTTACCAAACTTTTCTACATTGGGAATGCACATACGGATACATGTAAAGCGTATATGTTTTTGCATAAAGCAAATTTGAAAGGATACATCACCATGAACTAACAAAAGTGACCTCCTCTTTTGGGCAGGGGACTGGGCGAATGGGGGTCAGGGTGGAGGGAGGCTCCCTTGTATATTGTATTTCTAACCACACGGATGTTTTCTCTGATCAAAAGGTGAAAAGAAAAAAAAGCCCATAATCGTCTAAGAAATCTTCAGCAAAGGCGGTAAGTATTTTTCCAAATGGGCTCTGTGGACATTTGTTCAAGTTGCTACTGAAAAAAAGGAATTTGTGGGGCGCCTGGGTGGCTCAATTGGTTAAGCGTCTGACTTCAGTTCAGGTCATGATCTCGCGGTTGGTGGGTTCCAGCCCTGCGTCGGGCTCTGTGCTGACAGCTCAGAGCCTAGAGCCTGCTTCTGATTCTGTGTCTCCCTCTCTCTGCCCCTCCCCTGCTCACGCTCTGTCTCTCTGTCTCTCTGTCTCTCTCTCTCCCTCAAAAATAAACATTAAAAAAAAAAAAAAAGGAATTTGTGCTGGAAGTACAAGGTCTTAATGGTGGACTTGACTTATTTTTCCCATGGAGCCTACCCTACAAATGATGCTCCCCGGACCACTTTAGGGAACGCAGAGCAAGGGAAAACTAGGAAGACTGTCCTGCCTCCCAGGCCCGAGGGTGCCCTGGGCCAGGCAGGCTGTGTGTGAATTGTCTATACCCACTGTGGGACTGTGGGGGTGTGGGCATGGTAACCCAGAGAGAGGATGCGTGCCCCGGCCAGAGGGGTGGCCACTGTGGTCACGATGGGTCAGTGCCACCAGATTACCACGTTTTTCAAGAGAAGCTGGAAATCTGGATTTTAAATGAAGTCTTCTGGCTTTAAAATAAAATATCTAAACTTTTCAACTTTTTTTTTTTTTTCTCTAACATCTTCTTCTGATTCCCTGTCAAAGACCTCCACCAACTGCTGGCTATGAGCTCAGCATGTTCCTGGTGCTCTCAGAAAGCTGGGTCTGCCCCGAGGATTTACTTCCATTTCTAACCACCCACCCTCTTTCATTATTACTTTGAGAACTGTGATCCAGATCAACATAAACTCACTGGCCAATTGCTCAGGGAGCTTGCCTTCCTTGTGGTTGAAAGTCAGGCTGACTTTCACCACCTCTGTCCCATGAGTGTGGTAAGGAGTCCCGGAGAGGGCTAACCCTAGCAACCAACTTTCTCGTGGGTCGCGAACGTTCTGCGTCAGGTAGTGGCAAATGGTGGTGCTGTCGCTGGACTTCTGCTCTGGGGCTCTCCCGTCCTCCACAGCCTCAGTTTCCCTTCCCTTCCTGCCATCACGCCCTCTGTGCACCAGCCAGCCGGAAAGTCTCACCCTCCCTTTGACTCTCCATATTCTTGCACCTCAGTGCCTTTGCACATCCCGATCCCGGAGTCTGGATCACCCCCTCCGGCAGCTGCCTCTGTCCTCCATCCCTCAGCCATCTGGACCGTGCCACACTCAAACGTCAGCTCCTTGTGCCTTCTCTCTTATAGCCAGAACCCCAAAAGGCTGGCATCCACTGTTCTCGGGTCATTCATTATTTAGACTCCCATTTCTCCTTCAAACCCGCCCCCACCCCCCACCCCCCTGCATATGCCTTCACCTTCCAAACAGCTTTTGAATCTGTTCCCTTCTCTCCGGCTGCAGTGTTCCACCCTTGATCCCAGCTCACCTGGACAAGAGCAGGGGCATCCTGACTATGTTCCAGGTCTCGGCTCTCTCTCAGCCCCACCCGCCTCCGCACTGTGTTTTGGAAAACACAACCTGGTCACCTCAGTCCTCGGCCTAAAATCCTTGCGTTGCTCCCCGGCCTACAGGACAGAGTCCAAACTCCCCAATTTGACATTGTGGTATCCTGCCCTGTTGACTCCTCTGTTACCTCCTTCCACTGCCCCTTGGGCCTCGGGCAAAACCTAATTAATTGTCCTGCGTGCCCTGAGGACACCTGGAGGTTTCGTGGCTCAGTGTCTCTTAACCTCTTTCTCCACCTGCAATCCTCTTTGTCTGCCTGCTGCCTTGCCATTGACCTCTGCACCCAGCTCTGGGAATCCTGCCCTGATTCCCCCAGGGCTGTAGGTTTGGAGGCTAGACCATTACTCTTGGCCGGAAAGGTGGGTGATCGCTGAGCTGAAAGTGGCCAAGGCGTCCAGTCCTGGCTGGCGCTGTTGACAATTCTTCCTGCTGCTCCTGGAGGCTGGGCACCAGGTCAAGGCTGCCACATGCTCCTGGAGACTGTCCCCACGGGGCTGGCGGTAATCAGCCATGCTGCCTGCTCCAATCTGTGACCAACTTGGCTCCAGCCACCTTTCTCTCACTGCCACGGCGCCAGGCCCGCACCCTCCTGGCAGCGCTGTCCCACGGAAGCTGGCATCAAAGAAGGACAGAGTCAGAAAGGATCTGTGAGATCAGCTAGTGTGCCCCTGCCTGGTTTTAGATGGGGTAGCGGGGGGCCCAGAGAGGGACAGTGGCTTGCCCTGGGTCACACCGTGATGAAAGGTATAGTGGTGCCTGGAGCCCAGGTCTTCCAGATCTTATCAGATAGGAAAGAAAGAAAGAAAGAAAGAGAGAGAGAGAGAGAGAGAAAGAAAGAAAGAAGGAAAGAAAGGAAAGGAAAGGAAAGGAAAGAAAAGAAAAGAAAAGAAAAGAAAAGAAAGAAAAGGAAATAGATCGAAGGAAACCTTGAAATGTGCTAGGGAAGGGAGGAGGGCCTTGAAATTGAGAGGACAAGGAAGGCCCCCCTCCCTGAGGCTCACCCCAGAGCTCCTAGGTACATGGTGATTTGGCAGAGGAAAACAGCCCATGCAGGAGACTCCAGTGGGGACCAGCTTGCCTCCCTGAGGGCCAGTGTGGTCAGAGCACAGGGAGTGAGCAGAGATGCAGTCAAAGCAACACACAGGGCCCGATCACGCAGGGCCCTGTAGGCCTTGGTAGGGCGTGCCTTTTGGTCTAAGTAAGGGGGTGACACAACGAAGTTTTGACTCTGATCTGAGTGGACAGTTCGGCAAACGAGACGTACAAATGGCCAACGGGCACCTGAAAAGAGGTTCGAATTCATCAGCCAGCCGGGGAACGCAAATCAAAACCGTAACGATAGCCCGTCATGCCCACAGAACCCAAAAATTGGGTAATAAGGGTTGGTGAGGGTGAGAAGACACTGGAACCCTCATACAGTGCTGACGGGAACATAAAAGGTTCGGCTGCTTTGGAAAAAAGCACTCTAGTAGTTCCTCAAAAGGTGACACATAGTATTACTATATGACTTAGTAATTCTATCCTTGGGTATATCCCCAGAGGAAATGAAAATATATGTCCTCAAAATCTGTACACAAATGTTCACAGCCGTATTGTTCATAATGGCCAAAACAGAGGAACCAACCCAAATGCCCATCAACTGATGAATGGGTAAACGAAATACGGTGTATCCATGAATGGAATATTATTTTGGCCGTATAAAGGCATGATGTACTGATACGTGTCACAACACGCATGAACTGTGAAAACATGCTACGTGAACTAAGCCAGTCACAAAAGGCCACAGGTTATTCCATATTATCACATATTATATGATGCCACTGACACGAAATGCCTAGAATGGGCACTTCTATAGACACAGAAGAGAGACTGGTGGTTGTCTAGCCTGGGGTGGGAGTGAGGATTGAACGGGGAAGGACAGTTAATGGGTACAAAGTTTCTTTCAGGGTGATGAGAATGTTCTGGAATTAGATCGTGGTGACGGTCGCACAATATACTAGAAGCCACTGGCTTGTAGACTTTAAGTAGGCGAATTTTATGGCATGACAATTATGTCTGTACAATGCTTTAATTTTATCAGAGAGCACTCCAGTTGCTGATGGCGGCAGAGGGACAGCAAGAGGGCCAGGCGGCCGATAGTGCAGTCACAGCCTCAATGTCCCCAGCACACAGGAGGCACTTAGGGACTATCTGTGGGTGCCTCACACAGGCCGATCACTGTTCAGGAACGCCCTTCTCTTCAGCTCCAGGGTTTCTTAACTCTGCACGGTTGACATTTTGCACAGGATAATTCTTTGTTCTGGAGGCTGTCCTGTGCATCCTGGGATGTTTAGCAGCACCCCTGCCCTTCCTCACTAGGATGTGAGCACAGCCTCCCGCCCCAGTTGTGACAATCAATATCCAGTCCCCAGTCCTAAGGGACTAAACTGACCCTGACTGAGAATCACGCCTCTAACCTCTTTTGCCCACCTGGTGAATGCTTGCTTACCCTTCCGGAATCATTTCCAATATCATTTCTTCTGAGGAGCCTTCACCCTTCGTTCTCTGACGTTCCATGGTTTCTTAAGCAAATCCCATCGAAGCCCTGGCACACTGTATAGACATCAGTCTTCCCCACAGCTGTGTAGAGATGGCACCTTATATACCTTTGGGTCCCCAGCATCTAATACAGAACCTGGCCCTGTGGGGGTCACTACTCAGCCCTTTCCTCAGCCGTCAAGTAGGGACATGCACAGCCTCCCCCAGGTTTTCTGTGACTAGTGCTCACACGTGAGCTAACTGAATCTGCCCACCCCTCCTGACTCTGCTTAGGGGTGTAGGCTCTGGATCCAGATGGCCTGGGTTTGAATGCTGTGGGGTGCTGGGCCAGGGACTCAATTATCTAACTCTTGGTTACAGATCATTCTTCTCTGTAACACGGGGATATTGATAGTACCTACCTTGTAGGGTTACCATGAACACGTAGTAAGAAGACAACCAATATCAGATATTATTGGTAATAACAATGAAGTATTCTTTCTTTTTTCCAAGGGGCCTTCCAGACCTCAACAGAGAGGTGGCCTTGTCACCGATAAGTGTCCATGTGCCAGTCCTGCCCTGGGTGTTGGCCAGGAGGAGGTGGGAGCGGGTGGGTTATACCGTGCCTAGAAGCCAGAGGGTACTATGTCCGCTAATGAGCATATTACATAAAATGTGGGAAGTTCAGAAATTACAGTCAGGGAACAAATCTATAATCCTACCACCCACTGGCAAACGTTATTAACACTTTGGTCCGTTTCCTTCCAGTCTTTTTTCTAAGTGCTTGCCACTAATTTGTGACCATGCCCTACATATGCATATGCATAGGCATGTCCCCATTCATTAAAAACTCTCCATTTTTAGTAGCCACATGGCTGTTCCATAATTTACTTAATTGATCCCCTATTTGACATTTAGGCATTCTCGGATAGTTGATGACTATCTTTGCATTTGAAAGAGCCTTTGTTCACATTCCCATCATTTCATTTGGATGGCCTCCCTTCTTTTAAAACATTTTTGGCAAAGGGATGCCTGGGTGGCTTAGTCTGTTGAGTGTCCAACTTGAGCTCAGGTCATGATCTCACTGTTCATGAGTTCGAGCCCCGCTGCTATCAGCACAGAGCCGGCTTTGGATCCTCTGTCTCTGTCTCTCTCTCTCTCTCTCTCTCTCTCTCTGCCCCTCCCCCCTCACATTCTCTCCCCCCTCCTCTCTCTCTCTCAAAAATGAATAAACATTTATTTATTTATTTATTTTTAAACATTTTTAGTAAAGGAACCTCTCTAGCCTGCTGAGACACCCACTTTCCCATAGCTGTGTGCCCATTTTCCCATTATCAGGGATTTCCTCCCCAAAGCTGAGCTAAATCCTTGGGATTGGGACTTAATCCTGTTTCCCCTTCTCTGGGCGTTGGTGGAGATGGACCACAGCTGGCCTTGTTTTCCCGTGGGACCCATCAGCTGGGAGGGAGAGTTTAGTTAGTTGTCAGCAGAGTACGGAGAACGAAAAGTGTCCGTGAAGCTAGGAGAAGTAGCCTGGGCCGAGGTTACCAGAGACGAGGTTAAGTGGGACTAGGTGGTAGAGGAAATGAAGCTGGCTGGCTGGGGTGAGCCGGCTTGATATCTGCTTCCTATGTGATGTTGATTAATGACCAGCTTTCCTTCCAGAGAAATCACCCCTAGAGAAATCACTAGGCAAACCCCAACCCCAGTGCTAGCCTCAGACTCACTTTCCCCAGTGATGACATAGCAGCTCCCTCCTCTTACACATGGAACAAGAAACCAGCGCTGACTTGGTCCCCACCAGGTGCCAGGCCCCATGCTGGACACCTTCCACGGTCATCTTTTGGGGAGCCACTGTGGTACCATCACAACTACTCTGGAGTCAGGCAGATCTAGGGCCAATCCCAGCACAGGCACATCCTACCGGTGTGACCATGTGGCAACCATTCACCCTTGTGAGACTTGGTTTCCTTGTCTGGAATTTTGGGGTTTAATGACACCAGCTTCCCAGGATCCTTGTGTAGACTACAGCCAACATTGTGTATACAATGCACCAAGTACAGGCCTGCACAGGGCAAGGGCAGGAGAAATGTTATTTCTCGTTCCATTCAATTCTTGTCGTATCTCAGGGTCAAAGATGTCAATAAATGTAATCTATCTAATTGCCTTTCATAACCTCCAGCGACAGGGAACTCATTAGTAAGTATGAATTTATAACTTCCCATTACAAATAAGATACTGAGGCTCCAAGAGATTCCCCCAGGAGTCTCAGGACAGAGACTGTCACCTCACAGTTTTCATGTCTTAGAAAACAATCAGGATGCATGTCTAGACTGGAAGGGACTCCTGCTCCCTATCCCAGTTCCCAGGACCCCGCTTCATGCCCAGCCAGACCACTGGCCACTTCTGGCAAAGGAGAGCAGAAGGAGCCTGGCCAGGACAGATGAGTTCCCAGGAGGCAACCAGAACCAGGAATCTGGCCATGGAAGTTAGGGTATGACAGCTGCCACTGGGGGACACCACAACCTGCAGGTACTTTCCTGCCCCACTTTCTTATCCTCATAGCCTTCTCAAAGGGGGCAGTGGTATACCCCTCTTCACGGGGTGGGAAACTGAGGTTCACAGGGTCAAGGTCAACGGCACTTTCCCTTAAGTCAGCGAACTGGGATTCCTGGTTAAGGCCACTTGCCCAGCATATCCTGGAGGCAAATGGGGCCAGGCGAGGCCAGCTCCGTCCTCGCTACCGGGCATAGGGCAGCAGCCCAGGAGGACGAAGGCCAGATGCCTGGGCTCCCTGAGGAACTCGGAGCCCCCCTTCCCGCCCGCCCCCAGCCCTCCACTGGCTTTCCCTCAGCAGAATGTGACTCCACGCTCCCGCAGACAAATCGCCCCTAGAAAACGCCGCCGCTCAGAGCCTGGGGGCAGGACAGAGGCTGTCTCGGTGCAAGTGGACTTTCCAAATCCACCCCCACCCGGGCAGCTGGGGCGATACACCCCACCCCGCGCCCTGAGCACTGCTGCGAAGCCGAACCCGGGCTGCGTCCCGTCCTTGCAACGCCCCCTTGGCGCGCGCACGACCTCGGCGGGTCACGGAGAAGGCAACTGAGGCTCGGAGGTGGAGGAAATCGCCCAAGGTCAGGCGCAATCACCGAGCCCCGGGGCCGGGAGCTCAAACCCGGGGTCAGGGTCGAGACGGCGGCGGGGACCCCACCCGGAGCCGAGGCCTCGCGGGGAGGCGGCGGCCGCGTTACCTTGAGCTGCTGCGCCGTGGGGCTCCGGCTTCGGCTCCGGGCTCGCCGCGGTCCTGCGCCCGCGCCGGCTCCGCTCGGGGCAGGGATGGAGCGGGCGCCCGGCCTGCGCCCCGCCGCTCGCGCCCACTTCCTCGTCTCCGCCCCCAACTCGCTCCTCCTCGCGCTCAGCTGCTCCCGCCCTCCCTCCCTCCCTTCTCCCGGTCTCTGCTGCTCCCCTCTTCCTCTCCCTCTCTCCTCCCGCCTCCGTGCCCAGCACACTCTCCCTTCGCTTTGCTCGCTCCCCACACTCCCAGGCCCCCACGCTCCCCCGCTTTCTCCTAGACCTTCCTCCCTTCTCTCTCTGGCTCCGACGCTTCCCCCTTCCCCTTTCTTTCGGTCACACTACCCTCCATCCTCTCATTTTCCCACCTCACTTCCACCCACCGCCCCGACAGCCCGGGCTGGGAGCCGGCGTCCAGCTGTGCGGTGATCCAAGTGGAAGGGAACTCCCGGGCTGTGGCCCAGGGGTCAGGTGGCAGCCTTCCGCAGGGGTGCCCAGCGGCACCTGGAATCAGGCTACATGAGGGAGACCGGTCTCGTTTCAAGGGGAGAGCCTGGATAATTCCGGGATCAGAGGAACTTCAGAAAACCCCAGAGTGGATTTGTTCTAGTTGAAGGAAGGGATGGAGAAAGAGAAGAGGTAGAGAGGAGGGAGGGTCTTGGGAAAAGGGAATTTGGGGTATGGAAAATGGAGGTTCAGATGAGAAAAATCTCTCTTAAATATCAAGATGTCAAGGCTGCTGTGCTCACCGCGCAGCTCTGGGTGGAGGGAGCTCCCCGATGGCGGGGGAGGGGGGGCAGGGTGGCCAAGGGTGTTGGCCAGACCTGCATAGTCAGCCCAGGGTAGGAGAAGCAGGTGGTCAGATGGGCTGCCCGTGGTTGCTCAAGGCACCTGATATGAGCAAGGGAGTTTGTGCAGAAGCTAGGCCAAGGAGAGCAAAAGGATCCTGGCTCAGTTGACCATACATTTCAGAGCCATGCTGATGATGACTGACAGCACACCAAGCCATTCTGTCACTATGGGCCTCACCCTGTGCTTCTGTGTTGGGATACTGACTAAGGCCACAGACCTCTGCAGCTCCAAGGTCCCAGCTTCTGCGGGAGGAGGTTGTAGGCCATGCATCCAAGTCACCAGTATCCTAGAATGACAGCAAGAGCCTCCAAGCCTGTCTGGGGGACTCCACACTTGCTCACCTACAATTCACAAAGCAGCATAGGTCATCTCTAAAAAAAGGTGCAAATCACCTCTTGCCCCTGTACTCCCTTGCTTAAAACCCTCCCGTGACTGCCTGTTGTAGTTCGAATAGAATCCAAGCTCCCTACCACAACCAACATGATCTGGCCCACTTCTCTGACCTGATGCCTCTCCACCCTCTGCCTCACTCCGTGTGCCTCAGCTATGGCAGCTTCCTCCTTGTGCCTGGAACAGGCCATGCTGGACCATACCACAGACCGTTCGCACTGACTGTTCCTTCTACTAAGAAGGCTCTTCCCCCACGTCTTCCTGGCTGCTCAAATGTCAGAGAGGCCACAAGGCCTGCTCATCTTACCTAAAGCAGTCACCTCCTTCCCACAGCGTTTTTCACATCATCCTGTTTTATTATGATGAAAACGCTTCTCAGTATCTTCAAAAAACATTTTTGTTTTAATGCTTATTGTCTGCTTTCCCAGGATGTCACCAGTGAAAGAGCAGGAACCTTGTTTGTATTGTTCCCTATGTCTCCCCAGAGCCTGTAACCGTAGCTGATACATAGTCATAAATGCACAATAAATGTTGGTTGAATAGGTGAATGAATGAATACTGTAACGAAAAGGTTTAGGAAAAAGGAAAGTCTCTTGACCCTGCCAAGGGAAAAAAAGATGGTCTTGAGATAGAAGTGGAGAAGGAGGGAGGGCACAGCTGGAGGGAACAGCATGGAGACAGGTTTAGGGCATCGAACAGCCTGGGGCATTCAGGGTGGACCAGCCAGCAGGAATCAGATGTGGGGTGGGGGGCAGGTGGAGGGGTGGGGAGCTTTAAGGACACCTCAGTGATGGGACTTTGGACTTGATCTTGTGAGCAATGGGAAGCTGTGGCAGGTAATCGGGAGGGGGGCTGGAAAGGCCGGGGTGTGTATCCTGGAAGAGAGAAGCCTCCAGCAATCTCTCTCTCTCTCTCTCTCTCTCTCTCTCTCTCTCTCTCTCTCCTTCTCTATGAAGGGTTCTCTGAGGGAGCAGATGAGACTCCAGCACGTGGCGCTATGGTGGAAATAGCATGAGACAGATTTGGGCTCTGTAAAGAATTTTTTTTAAAGATCCAAAAAGGTTACTGTGCACTCATAGTCGGTGCCTCTCCCAGAGGGAGGATGATATGTCTGTGACCCGTTTGGCTACTGATGTGTTGGTGAAGGTGATCTGTGTCACTTCTGTGCAGGAGGGTCTGTGACAGCCAGCGTCTGCCATGTCACTCTTCTGTCTTGAGACTGGCTCCAATCAGGCAATGTTTCAGGCTTCATCACATTGGGTCCCGGAGTGAAGTCCCAGAACCGGCCCCAGCCCGCAGGGGACATGTAGGGTAATTGGGAGATAAATTTGTGGTAGGCCATTTGGATTTCTGGAGTCACGTGATGTTGCGGGATAATCGCGGGCGTTCTTTACTAAGTCGGTTCAGTCAAGCTGGTTTCAGCTTATCACAGCACTTACTAATTATTAGCTGTGATAGAAGGTCAAAGAGGGCCACAGCAATTTGGCCCAAACCCCTTTGCAAAATGGCAGCACCTCCCACCAAGAGGTGGAACCTGTGTCCCTTCCCCTAGTCTGGGCCTGCCTTGTGACTTGCTTTGGCCGACAGAAGCCAGCGGAAGGGATGCTATGCGACTCCTGAGGCTAGCCCTTAAGAAGCCTTGGTGCTTCAGCTGGCACCGTCTTGGAACAGTGCTCTGAGACTGCCAGGCCGCAAAGATATCTGGGGTGAAGGGTCACATGCCGAGAGATGGCCAGCTGTGCCAGCTCTCACAGCCACATGGCTGAGCACAGGGAAGACCAGCAGAAGAGCCACACAGCCCACACACAGAACTAAGGCAAATGATGCATCTCTGTTGTTTTAAGTCGGTAAATTTTGGGGTGGTCTGTTACAAAGCAACGAATCAGATAAGGGGCCTTGGGAGGAATCAGCTCTCTGAGCTCATTTCCTTGACCATCACATAAGCCTAACAGTAATGTCTTCCTCAAAGGGTTTAGATGAGGCTCAGATGAGAAAAGAAATGGACATTAAATTCATTCCTTCATTCCTTCCTTCATTCATTCATTCATCAACACATATTGACCGGACCTACTGTATTTCGGGCCCGGGGTTGACTATGGAATACAGCAAGGAACAAGATAAGCGAGGATCTGAAATGTGAGGAGGAAAAAGGCAATGAGTAAGCCAGATAATTTCAGCCAAATGTAATGGCCACGAGAAAAGCAAAGCAGGGCAATGTAATAGAGAGGGCCTGGAGGCAGTGCTTTGTTAATGATGGTTGGAGAAGGATTTTCTTAGCACACGACCACGGTTAAGCTAACCCAGGTGTATGATAAGGGGGAGCAGCGTCCCATGTAGTAAGAGTCGTAAGTACAAATGCCCCAAGGTACGGAGAAGTTTATCATGGCTGAGTGCATGAGGGAGAGGGGGAAATGGTTGGAGATTGTGTTGGTGCAAGGCCATGGAGGGGGGCGGGGAGGGGTATGTAGATTTCATCCTAAATTAAATGCAGCCAAGGAAGGATTTTAACAGGGAAGTGATACCCTTTGTACACTACAAAGCAAGTTAGTATTAGAGTTCTTGCTGGAGTCATTTCATGGTCAGTCACCCCACAGTCTGGGATGACATTTGCACCCCCTTCCAGCTCTAAAAGTTTCCAGTTCTGTAACAGATCTGAAAAACCTTTGGAAACTACTAAAAGCGTTGATCATGTAGGAAGTTGTCATTATTACTAAGAGGCTCCCCACCTTGTAAGAGGGCTTGGGATCTGATAGCCTAAATTTTCTCCTTGCTCTGAATACTTAATAAAAGCCATCTTTCAAAGGAAACGGAAGAAGCTTCTTATTCTGAGGAAACCCAAACCACTATTTGACCAAAATAGAAGAAAAAAAAAACAACAAAACGTGCCTTCTTTGAATGAGTAATCTCTGCCGAGTCTGACAGCTTAAAATTGAAAAAAAAAAAATGCAATGATTAAGATAACGAATGACATGGCATAGTGATAACATTTACTAAAGTGGTCTGCGGAAAATTCCAGCGAAACCCACTGGTTTTTTTCATCGGTTATTTCTTGTCTCTGTCCTGGGCTCTCGGGTGGCTCTGGGTTTGCAGTAGGGCACCTGAGACTGTAAGTGGAAGTGTGGGATGCAGTTTCCTGGCCATCATGTGCTCTGAGTCTTGAGAGAAGCTTTGGAAAAGTCTCAGGGCTGAGACTGGGGTACCCCAAAGAGCCCAGATTTGCCAATTTCCCCAAGGTCTCTAAGCTTATAGATGTCCCAGTTCTGGCTTACAAGATAGGAGGGAACACAATTTGTTGGATATATACCATCTTCTATATACTGTGCTGGATTTTTTTGCATAAATCATCTCAAATAATTCTCACCCATAGCCCTATGAGGGAGATACATTTATTATCCCCCACCAGCACCTCCTTATAGATGAAGAAACTGAAGCTCAGAAAGTCAGAGTTTTTCTCCAAGGTCCCACGGCTAGCTGGGGAATTCAGTTGACTGGTTCCAAAGCCCCATCTTTCAACCAGTGGGCTCTCCTGGTGCACTCCACTCGCAAAATAGAAGGTTCTGTGGGAATCCAGAGTTGGAAATGATGTGTTCAGCCTGAGTCTCCAGCCTGCCAGCCCACCTTATGCATTTTGGACTTATCATCCTCCATAATGTCATGAGCCAATTCCTTAAAATAAATCTCCCTCTCTCTTTCTAAGTTTATTACTTATTTGGAGAGAGAGAGTGCTTGCACTCATGAGCGGAGGAGGGGTAGAGAGAGAGAGAGAGAGAGAGAAAGAGAGAGAATCCCGAGCAGGCTCCGCCCTGTCAGCTCAGAGCCTAATGCAGGGCTGGAACCCACAAACTGTGAGATCTTGACCTGAGCCGAAATTAAGAGTGGGATGCTTAACCGACTGAACCACCCAGGCATCTCTTAAAATAAATCTTTCTATGTCCACATTCTATTACTTCTGTTTCTCTGGAGAACCCTGACTAGTACGTAGAATATTACTATGTACTATTAGCCATAATGCAAGGATTTCCTGAGAGCAGCTACAGGATGTATTGGCCCGTACAGGCAGCCCCGAACTGGCACCCCAGTAAGAGAACAGGGCGCAGAATGAAGAAAAAGCCAGGGTTTGGAATCAAGCTGGGCTAACCCCCTGGATGCCTGACTGGGTTATTAATCCGCGTTCCAGGAGGCAAGGAGTTGGGATGTGAGGGTCAGAAGGTGAGCCTGGGACCCAGCCAAAGACGACTTGGGCAGCTTGTCCCTGGCCTGGGGGTTGGGGGCGGGTGCGGAGGGCTCTGCTGTTGTCTACAACAGCGACTTCCACGGTGCTGTCCCGGCCTCCACTACAAATGGAGGTGGTCATGTGACCCAGCATGACCAATGAGAAGGGAAGTCTTTTGGAGGGGATGAAAAATTTTCCTCCTATAATAGGAGACACAGGAAGCACACCTCCTCCTGCTTTGTTCGGCTACTTCCGTCCTTTGATCCTGCAGCTCTCGCAGCCCTGTTGTGACCCTGAGGGAAAAACTATGAGAACTGCAAAGCAATGGACTCAAAACCCAAAATTATAAGGCTTTTGGACCCACTTTTTCACCTGTGAGATAATAAACCCCTGTCCCTCTTAAGTCAAGGTTTCTATGATTTATAGCTGAACACATCCTGATTCGAAGAGCAAATACAGAAACACGCAAAAAATATGACCCCATCCCTAATCTGCTGCCCTGTGAGAGTATGGTGACCCAATTTTCCTCTGCTGGGACATTTTCCTATCTGGTCCCGTGTCACACTTAGATATTACTTTCTCTGCAAGTTCAACCTTAAATTCCCAGGCTGGGTCACATGCCCCTCCTAAGAGCCTTCTTATCCTGGTGCACCCTCATTTTCATAATGCATCCCAAGAGGCGGCAGGAAAAATGGCGGTAGGAAGCGGGTGAGATCTGTTCCCCTCAGCAGGGTTCCACTTACATCTCATTTGCCCAAGTCTACCACGTGGCCACCCCTAGCTGCAAGGGAGGCTTGCAAAGCGACAACCTGGCCCCCCCAGCCTCCAGAGTGGGAGGCAGGCAAAGGGGACGGCTGGGAACGGAAGTGCTAGGTTGGCCACGAAGCAGCATCTGCCACAAATGACAAAATTTCTTATTAAGTTCTTGGACGTTTCAACTGTATATTCTTTTTCTTTTTCTAAAGGGAAATACTTTAATTACTTTTTACTGATTCTAAACGTAACAAAGCTGGTTGTAAAAATGCAAACCATACGGGTTAAGCGAGTTTCCTGAAATCTTGTTCCTCCAGAGATAAGCTGATGAATAATTTGATCCCTGTCTCATTCCAGACTTTTATCTATACGTAAAAATATATTTTAGGTATTTATTTATTTATTTATTTATTTATTTAAAAAAATGGAAGAGGGTGTTTTTTTGGTAAGATCATAAACAGATTACACCTTGCCTTATGAAAAATGGAATACCACCCGCCAAAGCTCTCTGCGGCCACTCCCTTCACTGCTCGCTCTCTGGGGACCCGGGAAAGGATACCACTTCTCTCCACCCATCTGTTCCACATTCATCTCCTTCTTTATTGATCAGCTCCTCCACTTAGAGAAGGAAGCTCCCTCCTAGCTTCCTTGTAGGTTTCAAGATAAAATATAGCTGTTCTGAGAATGTGAATTACTGTAGATGTGTACAAAGTCACGTGTAATAGTGTGAACTCCACTCCAGTTGGTTCTCTCAGAGTATTGGCAAGTAACTATTTGATGCATATCTTCCTGGTTTTCTTGCTCAGCGGATGATGATGGTGCAAGCCTCTAGTTGCTGAGCACTTAATATGTTCCTAACATTGTTCTAAGACAATACATGCTTTAGTCTTCATTAAAACAACCATTTGGAGATGATACGGTTACTTCCCACTTTAGAAATGAGAAAGATTGAGATTAAGTAATTTTGCTCAAAGCCATATGGCTGATAATGTCAGAGCCAGGATTCAAACATTCAAACCCAGCCACCTTGAATCTTACACACACACACACACACACACACACACACACCATAAACATAAATAGAAAACTATGTTTTTTTATAAAATAAAAACCCAGTGCTTTTCTGCATTGTTTCCTATATATAAAGTTTTACCTGACTCTTTTAAATTCCTAAAAGAGACTCCATTATATGGATCAACTATACTTTTTTTTTTTTTTTTTTTTTTAGCCAATCTCCTATTAATGTACATTATTTAGTTGCTCCCGATTTGTCACTTGACCCTCTTCCTCACCAGAATGTCTGACTTGAGGCTTTAGCTATGTGGAAGTGACTTAGGCCTTGCCCTAAGGTGACCATTCAGCTCATCTTCCTACCACCAGACCACAGCTATATAAGTCATCTCTTCATTCAGATCTTCAAGAGAGAGGATCTGATGGGTCTCAGGCCAGCAGATAAGCACATGTGACTCCAAAGGCCAGAGAGAAGGCAGGTCCTTTGGAAGGGGCAGTGTGTGGGGCCAGCAACCTGCCAACACTCTTTGTTTTTTGGTTTGTTTGTTTGTTTGTTTGTTTTTCCCGTGTTGCCTGTTCATGAACTTTGCCTGTTTTTCTATCAGAGTGGTTTTCTTTCCTTATGGGCTTATAAGAGTTCCTTGAATATCAAGCTTTGTCTGTGCTGCAGACATACTTTCTCATTTTGTTCTTTGTGTCCATGCCTTGTGCTATAAAGTAGCTTTGAACTACAATGTGATTAGATCAATTGATCTTTTCTTTAGCATTATTGACCCTCATGTCCATCTGAGAAAGGCCTTTCTCAACCCAAAATTATAAATCTTCTCCCCCCATGATGGTCTCTATTACTTTCATGAGTTTTGTCTCACGTTTAAATATTTGATCCAGGGGTGCCTGGGTGGCTCAGTCAATTATGTGTCCGACTCTTGATTTCAGCTCAAGTCTTGATCTTATGGTCATGAGATGGAGCCTCGTGTCAGACTCCATGCTGGGCGTGAAGCCTGCTTAGGATTCTCTCTCTCCCTCTGCCCGTCCCCCTCCTGTCTCTCTAAAAATAAAATCTGGTCCCTTAATTTTGTCTATTGCTTTTATGGATTTGTCTTACATTTAAATATCTAATCCATTTTGGATGTGAGGGCAACCTGGCTGTGACATCCATCACCCCATTATTGCCAGGGTTGATTCGGCTGATCTGGCTGGCCAGGCTGGTGTCCCCTTCCTCCCTCATGGCTCCCTGTGCATCCTCTCAAAGCCATGTGCTGCCGAAGAGAACGAACTTCCCCGATAGAGGAGTACTGCTCTTCGGTCAAGGGTATAGGAGTAGTTGCGCTCTCCCGCTAGAACCTCCAAACAAGCTCTCCAGGTCCATTTGTAGGACAACATAGGGTGGTCAAGCTTTCAAGATTCCAGACACATCCAAATGAGGTGCTACATGTGGCAGTCTGCCTTTAAAACAACAGCAATAGGGGTGCCTGGGTGGCTCAGTCGGTTAAGTGTCTGACTTCGGCTCAGGTCATGATCTCACGGTCCGTGGATTCAAGCCCTACGTCGGGCTCTGTGCTGACAGCTCAGATCCTGGAGCCTGCTTCGGATTCTGTGTTACCTCTCTCTTTGTCCCTCCCCCACTCATGCTCTGTCGCTCTGTTTCAAAAATAAATAAACATTAAAAAAAAAATTTAAACAACACCAACAAACACAAACAAAAAAACCCCCAATAAATATCTCATCCATTTCAGATTTGTTTTTAAAATCAAGTTAATAATCTCTCAAATAATTATCCCAACACAATTGGTTGACTAGACCACCTTTTCTCTACGGATCTGCAATGTCTTGATGTCCTATCATATCACATGTTGTGGTGTTCATGAGCAAGGGACACTAGAGTTGGACCGACATGGATTTTTGGCTCTGCTCTGCTACTTACTGGCTTGTGACCTTGAGCAGGTTCATATCTCTGGGTTTATGCTTCCATATGTGTAAAGTAGGGTTGATCAGGATTCCTGATTCACAGGATTACTAGGGGATGCAATGATACAGCACAGGCAAAGCACTCCATGAACATCCTTATGATTATGATTTCTTAAGTTCCCCGCCTTCAAGAGCCTATGCCTGGATCCTCACTGTTTCCTTCCGTCTGCTTCTGCCACAGAACCACACCACTCGCATGACCCTAGTTCTATAAGTATATTATCTATTAGACTGGAAACTTCTTGAGGACAGGGATGGTGTTCTATAACGGGCGTTCAATAAATATCCACAGAAAGAATGAATGAATAGCGTGAGCTCCTCTCCTTACTCCATTTCTTGAACATTTTCTTGGCTACCCTTGAACATTTTTTCTTCCAAATTAATTTTAATGAACGTGCCAAGATCTTCTTCTAGGCACTAATGGGACTTTTATTGGCTTTACAACAAATCAATGGGGCAATTTGAGGAGCAACCCGGGAATGTGATCTGCAGTCCCTTTACCCAGACTTCCTGCTTTGTCGTGCTTCGCAAAGCGGCATCATGTCTTTGCTACTGGCCTTGCCCGCTTGCCTGAAGATTATTCCTGGCTATTTTGCTATTACTCTTGCCCTTTCGAAAGGGGTCTTTCTCTACAATAGTAACTGAGCATTTAGAATCTTGAGTCAGACCTCCCCTTCCTTCTGAACTTCTGTGGTTCAGAGCACTGGCTTTGGAGCCTGGCAGATCTGGGTGCTAAACCACTTAATAAGCATGTCACCTTGACAAATCATTTGACCACACTGCGTCTCACTTTCCTGGTCTGTGGCAGAGAAGTGGTGTCTGCTCCATGCATGTAAACATTCAGCAAAATATTGTGGGTCCCGCTTTTAGGGTGTTGCCTGGTATCCTTGCAAATATGCAATAAATGTCTGCTCTTACGATTAGTTAGTAATATCTCTGACATAAATATTTTATAACTCTTTTTTTTTTAATTTTTTTTTCAACGTTTATTTATTTTTGGGACAGAGAGAGACAGAGCATGAACGGGGGAGGGGCAGAGAGAGAGGGAGACACAGAATCGGAAACAGGCTCCAGGCTCTGAGCCATCAGCCCAGAGCCTGACGCGGGGCTCGAACTCACAGACCGCGAGATCGTGACCTGGCTGAAGTCGGACGCTTAACCGACTGCGCCACCCAGGCGCCCCATTTTATAACTCTTAAGCAATGTATTATCATGCTGGGCATTTCATTATTGCTACATACAAAAAATATTTATAACCCCCTCTCCCCACCTCATGTCTTTGGTAGCTGGGGACCCTTCTGTTCACTAAGCACATGTGTTGAGTACTCAGTCTAATGACCTTTCAGATTCTTAAAGTTGATATTGATGTTGGGTGTGGAGATGCTGGAAGAGCGTGGGATTTCTCTGCCTAAGACCCTGGAGCCTGGAGCTGGGAGGCAGGAAATCTTGGGCAGGATGAGGTGGGTTTGGGGGAAAGATTCTGAGAGAGAGACAGAGAGACAGAGAGTGGAGAGATTGAGCATGAGATACACAGGTAATGGGAAAGGAGGGTTGAACCAATGTGTCAAATGTCATGGGGATTTGGGAGGTAACCCCCCTTCCTAGCTCCTTCACCCTTACAGACTCTTACGGCTACCATGTTTTTTTTTTGTTTTTCGCAATGCCACTGAGCTGGGTGTCCTACAATTCAACTCAATTCTGACACTATCTACTAGAGATAGCATCAGATCCTGCCAGTTAAGGGCTCAGTCCCACAAGACTGCCCCCACCCACTTCAGATGCCAGTCTGAAGACCAGATTGCCACCCGTGCTTCTGACTGACCAGACCGATCATTGGCCTTTGGGGACTGATTCATCCTCCAGCCTCCCTCCTCTCCCCATAAGTGAGAAAATAAGGGGTTAGGGGTGGGGACCAGAAGTTCTAACCCTCCAATCACCCGGACGCAGACCCACCCCCACTCTCTCCTGCCCTCCTGGCAAACTGCCCACTAGCTGAGCACAATGGATTCTCTTAATAAATCCCTACTAAATTTTCTCAAAACCTGAACCGGGTGCCCAGACTTCTCAATCTTTTTTTCTCACATTCTAAGCGTAACTGATGTCTTGCCGGGTAAAGCATGAGCTCCCTTATCTGATTCTATTCCAGCCCCGCTCCAAAGAGAGGGGGGGTCTTCCCTTCCAATCCTCAGCCAGAATTCCCCAACGTGAAGGGATGCCTCTTTCCAGAGTGTCTGCAGATTCAGCTGGACTTCTCCAGCTGACTAGATGGAAGATGTCGTATTTTGAATATTCACTGCATACCCAACGTTGAAGTAAGCATGTATGTCTACATAATAAGTTCATTTCACTCTCATAGTTACACAGGTAATCATCCCTGATTTATGGGTGAGGAAAGTGGGGCTTGGAGAGGAGGAGGCCCTTGCTTAGAGTAACATACGAGGCAACCATATGTTGTGCATTGCACAACTCCAGGCAGTGACATTCATACGCTACGTGAATTCGCTGGTAAGAGCCAGTGCCAAGACTTGAACTTGATCTTTCTGGCCACACAGTGCATGCTTTCAATCACTGTGCTACGTGCCTTTGTAGAAAAGAAGACCCATGGGGCCTCAGAACCCACCTCGCCCAGAACTTGCAAACTGAGGAGCCAAGAGTTGTGTCCAGCCTGTTTTATTTGTCTGGTATATTGGAGTCAATGGTTACAAATTCAAAGATGTCACCTAAAAACCCAGACTTTTGTCATCTAAAAAGTCAAACACTGGGTTAAGGCTCACAAGGTAGCATTGGATGGGAACTGAGGAGTGGCTTTCTTGACAGGGCGTGAGTTCTCTACTTCACTGAAGTCCCCACCCTTCCTTTGGTCTTGGACACTTGTCCACCTCACTCATGTGCATTACCTCCTGGGCCCTGCAGTCACTGGGCTATGTAACTTCTGCTACAAATGTCTAATATACATACGTGAGTCCTTGCCTTCTGGGTACTCCCCAAACCATTGCCCATGTGGATTCCTCCCCTGGGAAGCCCAGTTCCCTTTCTCCCCCGAGAAACTCCTACTCATTCCTTGAGCTTCAGCTTGATGAGCCTCTGATTGTCCCTCAAGTATTGCAATGAGCTATTTACTTCTCCCTTCCCCCGGTGATGGGCTTCCTGGGGACTGGGGAAGTGTCTTTGATCCCTTCATCCCTCCTCTTGCCCAGCATGATACCTGGCCCAGAGTCTGTAGACACTAATCAGCTGGTCTATCTCCCTTTCCCTCTTCTCCCTACTGGCAAACCGCCCCCCCCCCCTAAGGATCAGAAAGGACATGTGACTTTTCCCAGAGCACACAACACAGACCATTTGAAGAGTAGGAAGAACTCTTGGTGACCATTTCCTAGAACAGCAGGCAGAAGGGAGTAGCAGCTGGCTTGAGGACCCCGCCCCCCCCCCCCGCCGCGTCCCCCACAACCCATTGGTCTTCTGACAGTGCTCACAGTCTCTTTTCCACATTCAAATTCTGGCTGATGCCTTGACTGTGGTAGAATCATGAACTCCCCATCCAGTTCTATTCTGTCCCAGCTCCAAAGAGTGGGGTCTTCCCTATTTCCCTACTCTGAACTCAGCAGAAAGAACACCTCTTCCCCAGGCCCTCAGGTTCAACTCCATGTGGGGGACGGCATCTGCTAAGCTATCAGTGACATTCCCTTTGAATTCTATTTCCTAACAGAGCCCGGGAATTTTTCTGGGTTTCCAGAACATCTAATGCCATAACTGGATTGGGCAAGAATGAAAAGTGGGACCACTGGCATTTCTCAATTCCCTTCCATCCCTGAGCTCAACGAAGGAACCCCTACTCAATCTATTTTGGAGTTGCTGATGACAGAGTGGAGGAAAGGCTCAGTCCCAGGGCTGGGGAGGTCACCCATGGCCCAACCTTACTGCTGTCCTTATTAGTATATCATAGATTCTGGTCCCAGGACCTCAAGCACAGCTGGATGCCCCCGAGCGAAGGCTATTCATAGACCCTGAGAGGCCCCAGCTCTCAGGCAGCCAGCCAAGGCCTGAAGCATCCATTCTCTTCTTGCATGGGTGCAGCTTCCTTCCAGAGCCAGCACCAGTGACTCTTCCCGTAATCAGGAAGTGCTCCAAACTACAACTTGCACTGTTCTTGTTTGGTTTCCTTTGGTGATGAACAGTCTTTTAGTGTCCTTCTGATTCTGTTTACCGCTCGTCGAGCTCTTATCAGATTTTGGGTTAGGGGGTGGGGTCCTTGCCCTCACAGAGCTTATTATGGTCCAGGGGGAACACAAAAAGACAAGCAAAGAGTTACAGCGCAGCAAATAAACAGTAGAAATAAATACGACAAAGCAAATCCTATGATAAAGGAATATATGATGTTTAATATTAAAAAAAAAGGAAGCAACAGATTTTCCCATCCAAACAATGCCCTCTTCTGCAGCCATCAGACGGGGTGTTGGTATCTGGTGTGACCGGGATAGAAAGGGGTTCAAGATACGCTGTTGTCCAAGGCCACCAGCCAAAGATCGCCAGGAGCACATCTGTGGTCAACAGGTAGGTTTATTTGGCTCGCTACAGTGAGGGGGGACGCAGCCCAGGGGGATCACAAGGATGGGGTTGGGCTGGGAGAGTTCCTCAGAGAATTTAAGTTTGGGTGATTCTAAAGTGGAATTAAGGAAGTGGGTTCCTTAATTAAGGAAGTGTGTCAAGTCACAAGGGCAATTCGGCCTTTGGGTATCTTAATGCATTTTATCTTGGAGGCCGTGAAAAACTGTCAGTCATTCACATTAGTCAAAGGAGGGGGTATTTAGTAACTTCTGCGGCCTCTGAACAGGTTTGTCTGTGTCTTAGTCAAAACACAGATGCAGCATGGGCCAGGGTGAGCCCTGCACCACTGAGGCTCTGTTTGTACTCCGTGAGCATTGAGCATCGTTTATGTTCAGATGGGGACATCACAGTCTGGCAGCCAGCAGAGAAAATTTCTATGTCTCATTGATAATTGGCAAAAAAAAAAAAAAAAAAAAAAAAAAAAAAAACAAAACAAACACAAAAAAACCCAAACCGGTTTCCGAAGTTAGTACGCACAAATACATAATATATAAGTACCAATATGTAAGTATGAACTTACCTCTTTTCTTTTGGGCAGTAGGAGTCAACAGAAGGATGATACAGAAGACTGTCGCCTGTCAGGGTCTTACATTCACAGGTAGTAGCTCACATAGTCCTCTCAACACCCCTGTCACATAGTCCTCTCAACACCCCTGTCGCTGTTCGATAGAGGGAGCAACTAAAGCTCAGAGTGGCGGGGGCGTCATGATTTGAGCGCGGGTCCAGGAGAGGCCACAGCCAGACACTTTTGACTGCCTTAGGCCAGCTGAGAGGCGATAATGAATCCCCTGTAATTCAGCCACAGCAGGCTCGAATGGTCTGCCCTGCTCCAATGTGCGTGGGGAGAAAGCTGTTCCGAGCCCTCATCTGGAGTCTATCTGATCCAAGATTCCCGAGACAGCAGTGGGGTGGTGTTTGGGCAGACCGCTGGGAAAGTCCAGGGCACAGGCCGTTCTGACAAAGGGCTCAGCTTCCAGAGGCCCCCTAACTGCCCCCTGATGGTCGGCTACCAGGGCCTCTGCCGAACAGGCAATAGGCCTCCCTGTGACCTTACCCACTGATCTTATCTGCCTACCGTAGGAGGGCGTCAGCCACACAATGGCATTCCTTCTGTACCACATGCAAAATGAAGTGTGGGGGAGCCTAGCACAGCCAGAAGAAACCCCGGAACTTGACTAGCAGGTGCCCCCATCATCTCCCAACGGCACCTCAAACCCAGCGTCTTGACTGCAGCGTGTCCTGGCGGCCCTCCCAGGCCTCCTGGTCTCCCCGGCAGCCTTTCTTCTCACCCCTGGGGATGATTCCGAAGCTCAGATCCAGTCTGGCATGTCCCCCGTTAAAACCATCCCAAGATCTTTCAGCCTTTTACTAGTGCCTTTTCCCTGGACCCACCTCCTTTCTTTCTTCCCCAAACCTGCCAGGTGGGAAATTTTGGCAATGGCATGGGCTGAGTTCCCCGTCATTGCAGATACTCAAGCCGAGGCTGGTGAGGGGTTTTCTTTGTGACTCTGGGGACCGAAATTCTAGGAGCCCCCTCATTTCTGACAAGCCCCGCGGGGGGAACAGTGCAGGTCCTCAGACTGGCTCAGCTTTCCTTAGAAGCCATCTGATAGTGGGCAAGCCATTCATTGACTCCCCGGGCCTCCTCTGTACGGTGGGCATGTTGACGGCCACCTAACAGGATAATTGTGGAGATGAAATGTGACAAGGCTCATTAGCCCCTAATGCAGTTCTGGGCACACACATGGCAGGTGTTACTCTGTCACTTGGGCCCCAGGCAGACCTGCTGCCTTGTGCCAGAGCCCGGGCCTTGGGTCTGGACTGAAAGCCTTTAGGGGGGCAGGAAGCCCACCGGCCCACTAGGAGGGCTCCCTTCTCTCCCTTATTTCTGTATTCCTTAGGTGTGGGTTTGTTGTTCCCCAAACATTTCCTACCTCCTAGCCTTCGCTTATGCTGTTCCTTTCCACCAGCGCATCCTCCTCTCCATGTCTATTCACATGTCCATCCAACAATACGTATTCGTTTTCTGACCCTGATTTTGTGTCAGACACTGTTGTAAGCCCCGAGGATACAACTGTGAACAAAGCAGACGGGGCCTTTGTTTCATGCAGCTTGCATTCTAGTTGGAAGGGAAGTAATGACATTATTAAAACAGGTAATGTTAACTGCAATGTCCCATATGGTAATTAGATGATGTGTCTGGTGGGGTGGGGGTTGGCTGCTTTGGGAAGGGAGGTGAGGGGTGGTTGCAAACTGCAGAAACCAGCTCTGGTTAGTGAATGCTGGGCAGGAACTGAGTAGGGCACTGGGTAGCTGGATGGCTTTACCTGTATTGGAGAACAAGACTTGGAAAGGGGGCAGGACCCAAGAGAGACCTCAGCCAGACCAGCCATAGCACAGTCAGCCTAGAAAGCTGCCTGGCAC
Source organism: Felis catus (assembly GCF_018350175.1). Lineage (NCBI taxonomy): Eukaryota > Metazoa > Chordata > Mammalia > Carnivora > Felidae > Felis > Felis catus. Next base: position 174,278,513 of record NC_058368.1, read on the forward strand.
CCTCTCTGCTGCCCTGTTGGGCCCAGGATTTGATTGTTTTCACCACTGGGAATAGTTTCTGGTTGTCCCATTGGAATGGCTGAAGCTAGATCACATGCTTGCTCCATAATTCCCAGGGGGGCAGGAGAGAGAGAGAAAGAGAGAGAGATAGACAGAGACTGGAAATCTACCGTTCTTTGACCTCCCTGATGTGAAGGATGATCTATTGTGGAGTAGCCGAGAAATGATAAGCGCCTGAAGCGTGGACGCCTGATTTGAGGTCTAAATGATAAAGAACAAGTGATGCAAAAATGGGGGTAATAGGCATTCTAGAAAAAAGAAGTAGCAAGTGCAAAGGCCCTGGGACAGGAATGAGCTTGATTTATTCAGGGACGGAAAGAAGGCCATGTGATGGGAGAGCAATGAGTGAGAGAGGGACCAGGAGGATAGATGGGCAGGGGGAGCTGCCACTGCCACAAATCCCCTCCCCCTCCCATCTCCCCAGATTCAGTAGAGATTGCCTGGCTCTGAATTTCCTCCACATCTGAGTTGCAGTATCTCGTGAACACCGCATACTTTCTGTCTGACCTAGCCGTTATTTATGGGCACGCCTGACTCCGAGAGCCCCCAGAGGGTACATATAATGGTTGTATTTTCATTTCTGTGTCTCAGGGCCCAGAGAGAGCTTGGCACAGGAAAGTTCTTAGGATAGGCTGAATTCTTTAATCAGCTGCCACAGGGGCACAGCATGTTAGTAACGCAGGAACCTGTGTCGAGAAGCACTAACATTTCTAGCTCTCGTGTAGACCTTGTACCTACCAAGCAGAGTATCCCATCAGGCTACATGTTGCCTATGAGAAAGTTCCTAGTATTCCCATGGTCGCTGAGAGTTTGGTGGTCGGAAACTTTTTGCAACGTGGGTAGACATTGGGGATGCCTGGCCACGGTCATTGCCCCTCTTCCTTGCTACCGAAGCCCCAGTTCTATGCAGCCGGCAGCACGTCTAACCCCAGGGGGTGAGGGTGTGGTTGGTGTCAGCGGATCACGTGATCTGGTCATCTACTGCTGTGTAATAAATTACCCCAGAACTCCGAAATCAGATAGAAGCTGCATGTTCTTTTACGACCTAGCCTTGTAAGTCACAGGGTATCACTTCCGCCAAGTTGCATTTTTCACCAAGTTCTTAAGGCTGGCTAAAATTCATGGGGACTTGCCCCTGGGTGGGGAGAGTGACAAGAATATACAGCGATGCCTGGAGTCGGGCACATACTGTCATGCCCACTCTCGTTTGCCGCCGGTTGGTCTAGGGTTGGTCACGTGATCTGTTTCTGGCCAATGAGGCTTAAAGGAAAGTCCACGGAGGTTTCTGGGGGGAATTGTTTACCTCTCTGTTTTCCAGAGAGGGAAAAGGAGGGCCAGGGAGGTGGAGCCATGTCGGAAGTCACAGGGCTGGTCAGGGGCAGATTCAGGTTTCTAGGTCTCACAAAGTCAGAGACCAGCAGAGCCTCCTTCCCTCAGGGGCTCTATAATGACTCTTCCTCAGCCTTTGTTTCTGTAGAGACCGAGCGTGTTGAGCTACTCTGAGACCCATAACTTCTCCACGTCCTCTGCTTCCTGGTGTCACCTGTCCCCACCCAACCACTCCTGTTAATTCTACTTTGAAATATCCTCCTGAAGCTGCTTTGCCCCCACCCCCAAGGCCACCACCCAGTCTAGGCCACCATGCCCTCTCACCAGGGTCACTGCACCGTCTTTAGGATGGTCTTTCTGTGTCCCATCTTGGCCGCCATAGTGCAGGCAACTCTTTATAAAACATAAACAGCTTACATCCCTCCAGTGGCTTCTCAGTGCCCTTGGAGCAAAGTGCAAACTTCCTGCCAAGGCTTCCCAGGTCTGAGGTCCCCTCCCGAGCCCTGTGGAGCCCTCCCACTGCTGTCAGAGCCTCACCCCCACTGCCCAGAGCCCCCTTCTCTTCTCTCTGCAGCAAGGCAGCCCTTCCTTAAGGTCTCACTTCCCCTCCCTCCTCCTGTCTCTGTCTCCTGATGCCACAGAGCTTTTCAATCTGTAACTCTGTGTTAGCTTTTGAGGGTTTTCCAAGCCCTGTCCCCATCACCTAGGCTGTGAGCCCTATGTGGGCAGCGAGGCAGTGTGGACTCGTGGTCAGAAAGACAGGCTCTGGACTCAGACCGAGTTCATGTGCCTGTTTGCTTCTACTTGTGGGTCTGTCCCTTGGGCAGCCTTCACATTTCTTTCTGCCTTGTTTTCCAGGCTGTAAAGAGGTGGGGATGAGAGAACCCACCTCGCTGGGTTGTTCTGAAAATTAAATGAAACAATTCCACGTAATATTCTTAGAGCAGAGCCTGGACATCAGGCAGTGTGAAAACAAATACGACAGACTTATTTCTCTTGTTCTGCCAGCTACGCCTGCCCTCGCTCCTGACACGGGGTGCTCCCCAGCAAGTGCTCGGTCAGAACGTGCTGGTGGAGGAACAAATGGATAATCTCCTTTGCTCCAGATCATGGCCCTGTGAGGTGGGAAGGCAGGTTTATTGTTCTTGTTTTGCCAAGAAGGAAACAGAGGCACAGAGGTGGCGACCAACCTGCCTGGGGCACACAGCAAGTCAGGAGCAGACACAGAAGTTGCACGGGAGGCTCTTGGCTCCCGGTCAGATGTCTGACCACCACCCATTCAGAGGATGGATGAGGCCCTGAGGAAACCCGGTGGGGATCCTCAGCCTGTCAGCAGCAGAGCGAAAGGGACTTGAGCTGTCTCCTCTTCTGGGGTCAGTGCTGGAGTTCTAATGCTTATCAAGATGTCCTCGCTGGGCATAGAGCCAGCTGAGTGATTAGGAGGAGGCCGGCCCTGCTGCAGATGTCCTTGGGGACACAAAGGGTTGGAGATGGGGGGAGCGCAGGCCCAGATCAGGAAACACACCACACTGATACCCAGATCCTTAGCATTATCTGAGTGCCTGCCGTGTGCCTGACCCTGTGCTGAGAGTACCTGCCCAGGCTGCAGCACCAGCCTCCCCTTCTGCATGGGCTGAGCTTCTCAAATCCAGATCTAACCTCATCTCTCCTCTGCCAACGGAGGATTCTCT